>NW_011888813.1:3025895-3038569 GCF_000151845.1 Pteropus vampyrus
AGATCTGGTGAGTTCAATTAGACTCAGAAGGGCAGTTTAAAATTTTACCAAAGATTAATAGCTCTTTTAGGTGGTGAATTCAATCTGAGAATCCTAAAATCAACAGATATTTGTTGAGTATCTAATATGCACAAAGTATTCTGAATACTACAAAAGATATCATCTGTACTCTTAAGAAGGCTGCAACCGAATACAGTACATAAGACACATACACCATAGATCAGATTCTGCTGGAGTATAGGATCCTGGTAGAAAACTAACGGGGAATAAGTTTAGAGTCATACTGTAGAAGGCCCGGGATACAGACAGCTACTGTTTTTCAGGTACTTATTGCCAGGTAACTGGCATCTCATTTAATCTTCCCAACAGTCCTAGGAAGTAGTTATCATCACCTCCATCATAGATGAAGAAACTAAGTTTTAGAAAAATGAAATAACTTTTCCAAAATCACCCAGCTAGAAATAGGCTGAGCTGAGATTTGGACCTAAGTCTTCTTGATGCCAATGCTCATAGAATTTCCACTATGCTTCACTCCCTCCCCAAACGCCTGTGAAAGAAATTTTTATTAAAACCTAGGCAATTAGGCATCATTGAAAATTATTGAGTAGGGAAGTAAAAGAATAGATTTGGGTTTTGAAAGATCAATTTGACATCAATTAGCGAAATGGATTACAAACAGGGAAGAGATAATAAAGGAGACAGAATGCTATTTTAATTTTCTGGCCGAAGGAGATGAAGGTTTGATCTAGATCAGTGGCAACAGGATGGAAAAAAAAGGGGGCCGAGACAAAAGATAGTGCAAAATTTATTAGATGTGGTAAATTTCTAGCTATGGAGGAATCCAAACTGAAATGAGATGGGCACTGCTGGCTGAAGTGAGTACTTCAATGACAGATGCCTTAGAAAGGTACACTGACCTTGAGCTTGACTTCCCAATGAGATGAGCTCCTTTTTTAACTGCAATGTTCCATGATTCTAAGCAGGGCCTAAATAGGGTCTATTGTATTGGAAAGTGTTGTGACAGATACCAGGGTCATCTCACAGTTGGCCTGAATTCACGGTTCAGCTCTTCAAAAGTTATTCAAATAATAGCACTTAGTTCCAAATGTCCATTGACCCCAACTGAAGATATGTAGTAAATGGTTCTTTTATCACAAAAGGGTCTTTCTACCTGGTCAGGTGATTAGGGGTTCTGGTCTATTATCAGTTGAATTTCAGGCCCTAAGCTCATAAGAAAACTTTCAAGCATTTCATTTTTTTCAAACAGAATAAAAGGGGAGGAGAGGCAAAAAGAGGAGCTGCATTTCAAAAGATGCCGTCTTCCAAGTCAGTGTGCAATTGGAGAGTTTCACAGACAGTCATTTTAGGTGGTACTTATCTCTTTTTAAATTAATACAATTTGCTAGTTCCAAGAATCTCTCTGGTCACCTAGGATTTTATTCCACATGTTGTTAGCAAGTGGCAATATATAAAAGACAAGATCTAATATTCAAAATGCTTGTAATAGCAAAGTCCTTCCTGCCAATTTTAATAGCATTAAAATGATTGCACACGTCTAGTAAATCTGCCGGCTTTCAACACTGGAATCAGACCAGATTCACCTTCTGTCTGCTGCAACAAGCCAGAACTCTGAAGACATGAAAAAAATTAGTGCTGGTATTAACTCTGACTTCTTGATCTTCTACTACCCCCATTAGACTCAACTCATGAAGCCCGACTTTTCTATCATTCTAAAAAGAGACAGCTGGACAGCAGGACACAGGGGTGTCTAGGGCCTTGTAAAATTGCCGAGATGAAATTGCAGAGAGGTATAAATGAGGCAGCTGTCTCTTTTCTTATGTACATGGAAAAGAGATCAGACTACATCAAAAGTAATATGTACAGAACTGAGAAAAATATAGAAAAAGCCTCTCAGGGAACTAGAATTAAATTGAATGGAGTAGAATTGTGGTGGACACCGAAGAGAAAGGACTAGAATGATAGCACCAGAGTAAGACTAAGAGTACTAGGTAAAAAATAGAGAACCATTTTCCAAGGAAGAGCGTGGTCATATCAGAGCAGGCTCCTTAGTAACCCACCCATCCATGCAAAGTCTGCAGTGAGGAAATCAAGGAAGAGAAGTAATCTCATGGGAAAACACTGATACACATGCTGAGATATCTGGGTGCTCGTCCTAATGAAGTTAGTGATTAACTTGAAGTCATTTAACTTCTCTAGTTCTTAGTTCATCAGCTACAAAGATGGCCCTCTTCCAACTCAATGGCTTTTTATGCTTAAGATTTATGAATTTCTAATATAACCTTCAGAAGTTGGAGAATTGAAATCAGAGAGTCCAACTTCTATTTCTAGGACCTAATAAGGACATTAAAAGGAGCACGGAATTTTGAAACTATATGATTTTCATTACTTAATCTTGTATAGAACATTTCAATAAATATAATCTAATGAAAAAATGTATTGACATGTATATGTAAATTAATGTTTCTCTGAACATATCTTAAGACCTGAATAAAATAAATGCATCTAGCTTTAAGAAAAAATTGATGTGGAGAATCCAAACTTACAAAACCAATAAGTGAAAGGGCAATTTCTTTAAAAAAAAAACAGTTTGCCTTAGCAATCTTTCATGTGGAAATTTTCTTTTCCTGGAGCATTTAAAGTATTTAAAAACTGAATTTTGTAAAGCAAAACCAAATTCCAATTGAAAATTTTTGTATAAAGCTAAATGTCCCCAATAAAATATATTCAGAAAACTAGAGTTTAAATGTTTTGTATCAGAGTCAAGTTTTGAAATTACAAAAACATATCTGCATTTTGTTATAAATATTTTACTAAAGATCCAATGTCACTGAGGGTAAAAGTCAAATTCCGTACAATGACCTAAAGTCTTATAAGGTCTCTCTCTGTCCTCCCCACCCCACCAGACACTAAGTAGCTGCATCTTCTACCCTCCTCTTTCCACGGCCTGACCCGTGTTGTTTATTTCTCTCTGGCCACACTGATCTCGCTGTTCCTGCAATGTGCCAGGCATGCTTCCATTACAGATCCCTTTCACTTGCTGTTCCCTCTGATTTAAATGCTCTTCCTGTCAGATACCTAAATGAATTGTGCTTTTCCTGTCAGTGGAGTCATCCCTGGAGAACCTGTTTTAAGATTGTGAAACACTTTTACAATTTTATTTTCTTTCTTTAGAACACATCACTATCTAACACACTACGTGTAGTGTTTATTGTAAGCTCCAGGAGGCCGGGTGTTTTATCTGTTTTGCTGTATCCTTGGCACCTGGAGCAGTAGTTGACATAGAGAAGGTAGGTGGCTAATAAATATTTGCTGAATTAATAGTTAAAAAATAGTAAAAAAATATGGCATCATGGCCCTCGTTTATTTCTTATTCTTAAAAAAGGTAAAGAGATGGCTAAAATGATATCTCCCCATTTATTTTACAAATTGTTGACAAAGAAATAGGGCATGAGTGTCCTCATTTGAGGGGACTGTTATGAATCACAGACTAGAAATGCATATTTGTGGAGTGCCCTAATTTTTTATGAATTATATATCTTTAGTCATAATTCAAAAGAGTTCAAAATAAATTTTATCATTTTTATCCAGACAAATATATAGTCATAGTCTAGTTATAACTATGAATAACTTCCGTAGTTAGCATGTATATTAGTATTTGATAAATTGAATTATTCTCAAGAATTCTGGGTATTGTTTCAAATGGATAAACATCTCAATTCGAGGCAGAAATTTCTAGAATCCTGGGCTTTGCATTTGGTCCCATAAAATCCCAAGACATTTGGCTTATTATAGTATGGTTTGCTTTCCCTATATCCTCTTAACACTGATCTACAAAGATACTGCATCTTGCTCAATGATTGAAGTACATCTAGAGCAGTGGCCCCCAACCTTTTTGGCACCAGAGACTGGTGCCCCTATGATAATCTAATGCCCGATGATCCGATGGGGAGCTGAGGCAGTGATGCTAGTAATGGGGAGTGGCTGCAAGTACAGATGAAGCTTCACTTGCCTGCCACTCACCTCCTGCTGTATGGCCCAGTCCCAACAGACCACAGACTGGTACCAGTCCACGGCCTGGGGATTGAAGATCCCTGATCTAGAGGATTGTCCCATCAATGGCAGCTGCAAAAACTTAAAGCCAAATTCAAACTCATCAAAGTTTGTGAAGCTCTTCTGAAAGTCTGGCTTAATTTTCACTTTATAGAAGTGATTCTATTGAATTCATCAAACTTTAACAATGGAAAATAAGAGCAGTATGAAGACATCAGTTTCCTTGACCTAGTTTGAAAACACATGCAAGTACTTCCTTGAATAAATCCATAATGCTCTTGATCTCCCTTCCCCCACTGTTTTAAGTTTTTTTGTGCATGTTCAGTTGCCTTCAATGTTAATCAGAATTGTCCTCTGGAAAACAATTCTAAAGTTGTCTTTATCCTACTGTACATTATTGGCATAGGAAAAAAAAGGCATTTGCCAAGCTGCTTCTTTATAAGAAATAAATGTTTATATTTTACTTTGGTATCTTCCCCAAAGCCCACAATCTGGTGATTGTTAAAGATGTGGACATCAAGAAAACTCACAACCTTGATTTCCCCCTTTATTACATCTTGTAATTAAATTACCTTGGAAAATTTAGCATGTCCTTCCGAAGAGTGCTGCAAAGAGAGCCAGTAAATCAACTTTTCTTTTCCTTTGACTTAAACATTTGTAACTTTCCTTTTTCTTCTTTCATTGCTAAGTGGAATCAGTTTTTCTATGCTTAGGCTAAACATCTCAAATTCCTTACTAGTGGGGGGTTAGACCACACTGGTTCACATATACCGACTAATCTGATAAAATCTTTTGCTGAATTCTCAAGCGTGAAGCACCCTGGGGAAAGGTAAGTTGTACTGGACCTGTGGGCTGTTTTAAAATAAGCCCTGGACTGTGAGTCAGATGACCTGAGTTCTTGTCCTGTACTGCCAGTTATGAATTCTGGGAGTATGGACAAGCTATTTTAATCTCATCGAGCCTCAATTTCCTCTTCCATGTAGTAAAAGGGAAATTTTTTTTTTCTTTTACCATCAGAGGAATATTTGAGGATCAAATAAAACAATGTAGTTACAGTGTTTTATAAACTAAATGATATTATATAAATGTGATAAATTATTATAATTATTCCAACTACTGCCAGCTGAAATTTAGTCCACGCCTCAGTTCTGGCTGGGCTCTTCTCTCCTTCTTTATCATCTGCCCATTACTTTATACAATCCAAAAGCTACACAAAATTATTTAACCGTACGGGACATTCACGATGTTTAATGTTATTAAAAATAAATAGTTTTGAGAATGCTTTTTGCTGTGAGATTTCCTGGTGATTTTTTTTCTTCCCAGTTAGACTAATCCTGGGCAAAATTATGTGAGTATCTCCAGCACCTCCCATTCTTCTTCTGGCAACACCATCTCATTCTTCTCAATGTCTTTCTTTTTTCTAGAGAGCCTAATTTTTCATCTGGCTCAGATGCCAGAAAAAAACCTTAGTCCACTAGCGACTGCACTCCATCCTCGATTGCCCATGTAGGAAGCACCCTCCGCTCTCCCATTCTCCAGTACGCACTTCTAGATGTATCTGGCAATATTTTCCATTCTTGAAAAGTAGAGCGAATCTGATTAACCGTTAATAATGGAAATAATGGCTTTATATGTTTTCTGCACTCAAGTTAAAAATTTATATTTTAATATGAGGCCTTTTTTTTTAAATGTCTTACCTCAAAGGTCATAGAGACTTTCTAGGACTTTTTCCTGTAAGAGGAATCTGCCCTTTTCCCTTCCCTTCCTTAATCTGGGTAATGCTTACTGTGCCTTCGTTACCAAAGGAGAAGTCTTTGCTGATATTCCTTACTAAATTAATTCCTTCCTATGTAATTTCCTATAGCATCATGTTTATTTCTTCATATTAGTTATTATAGTTGTAGTTTTACATTTATTCACAGGTTTTTTTTTAAATGACTTTCCCCCAACTCTATTCTAAGCTCCAAGAAAGTATAGACTATCTCATATTTTACTTTTTATCTTCCTGCCCCAGGGCCTAGAAGATAGCAGGTACTCAATAAATATTAAATGAATTGATAGGCTCATGTATAAAAAATGCGTTTTTTTATCAGGGAGATTTTACGTTTAAATTTCCTTCTAAAGGTGATCAAGGAGAGTCAGTGGGAGTTCTTATCTGCAAGCAAAACTTGACACTCACTCTGGCTCTTTCAAGTAAGAATAGGTTTATTTCAAGGACTTTGGGGGTGATGGCAGCAGGCACTCACAAGCAAATCAACCAGATGCTGGGAGATAAGGCTTGGAAACAATAGCAAATAAGAGAAGTCTAGACGTTTGAAACCAGAAAAAAAGAGAACACACTATCACATGGGCTAGTCTAAATTCTCCTTCTGTTGCCACCTGCGCTATTGCCTCTTCTCCCCATCTACTGCCCCTATTCCTGTGTTGAAATGAAATTGTTCTTCTTGTGTCACTAATAAAGGAGTCAATGTGTGTCCAGCCTGTCTGGCCTCATAGAAGCTTGGAGGGAACAAAGCGAACACTTCCACCATAATCTGTTCAGCTAAGCTTGGGTCATATGCCAGACAAGGCTAGAAGAAGGAATTTTAGTGGAAAGAGAGTGCAGCAGGCAGGTACCAGGAATTACAATTTAACCCAGATTGTTTCCTTTTAAGAGAAAGAATTCCAGGGGGAAACCAAGAGAATGGATGCAGGGCATATAAAAGCCACATCAATATCAACTACAAGCAAGTGAGCAGTCAAAATAATTCCAGCTGTTTATCCTAAAAAGAGAAAATCTGAAAATAGCTGAAAAATACGAGAACATTCAGAATCCTTCCCATGGGTCCAGGAAGAAGTGTGAAATGCAGAGATGGCGAAGTCCCCAGAGATTCTGATATTAAGCTTAATAGGGATACTGCCAGTCTTTCTACGTCAAAAGAATCACTTAGGAATTAGAATTCCAATGAGACTCTCTCTCTGTTCAGTGATTATAATCATCTATGACTTGCCAAGATGGAACAATATCTCCCCCAAATAAACCTATGGCAAAAGTCAAAGGTCAAAAGTTAGAGCAACAAAAACAAAACTTTCTAGTTTTCCTCATTTTGTCCTTAACACATTTAGATTCTAGTCGGTTACTAGAATGCAGTAACTATGTTGCATCTATATGTGCAATATGTTTCCCAAGAGAAACAGATTATTTACTGTCAGATGCTGCTCTACAAAAACTTCCATAATTTCCTTATCCTTCTGTTTGACTGACCCCCAAATCCACACTCTGTGTGCTGTTTATTTTTCTTTGCATAAACATATCTACTTTCTTTTCCTCTTTTGTTGTTAATCTCTTTTAATCTACAGTATCCTTCCTATTCATTAGTTTAGGTATTTAGAAGTTAAAAGCAGTCAAACAGCTAATAACAAATGTTAAGGAAGAACCCTTCCTCTTAACTCCTGATGATTCCTTTCTGTGGAGGGATCCAAATTAGTATAACACTTGGCTTCTGCTGCTTGCCTCGCTTGCCCCAGAAGTTTGGACTTATCTGAAAAATAAACCTGGCCAGGGTGAGCTAGCCCCATACTTCTTCTTAGGCGTGTGCTGCTATCCCAGCCACCTTATTCCCCCTCAGCCTGTGCCCACTGCTGCTCTTCCTCCTCGCCCATGTTCAGTGTTGCAAAAGATTCAGAGATGCCATATTCTGGGAATCTGAGCTTTCACAATAGGCTCCATTGTGAACATGGATTAATTTTGTGAAGTGATGTTCTTTACTTGCCACTCCTTTGTTTCATTTCTAATTATTCAAAATCTAAGTGGGAAGAGGGGTGCTATTCGAGGGCCCTTTAGAAATCAAAACACCAAACACTATTCACCTAATTTTGACTCGGCAGTATTATATCTCCATATTTGCCTCTGTGAAATGAGTAAAATCTAGGAGGAAATGAAGGGCTTTTGTCTGAGGCTGGTAGATAAGGTACATTCTTCTGGTCTAGAAAGCGTTTTGTGCAGGATCGGTCCTGACAAATTCCTAAGAAGGGAGTTTAAAATGAGAACATCTGGCTGGTGGAGTCCACAGAGATTAAAGGACTGGTGCGCATCCCGAACATGCCAACACCAATGTTATGAGGAATGTTTATATCTTATATTCTCTAACATTCATTGCAAACAGGCACCAGGTGTTGCAATCCTCTTCTGTTGCATGATTAGTAGTAAACCATGCATGGAGTACAATTGCTTGGCCCCTGAGTGATTTGACTTTCCAGACTGAAGAGGCCAAGAGCAAGTTGGCGCCTTCCTCCACCACTCAAGTCACAGCTGGCTACTCTATTCACAGGACTCCATCCCAGCCTCATCAGTGTGTGTCCAGTCTGTGTGAGCTCATAGAATCTTGGAGGGAACACAGGGGAACATTTTAGGTTGATTGTTTTCAGACACGATTCACCACCACACTGGTTGTTTGTCTATAAAGGGAAGTGACAGCAGGTTCTAGATTTTCTTTGCAGAGAAATATTATACCAATAAAGTCAATAGTTCAAAATAATATGGCAAAGGAGGCTTCACTTATTCCAGATTTCCAACTGCAAAAATTGAACAGAACAAACTGCTTGTGTTGAAAGAATGAATCAGATCTTTGGGCTAGAATGGTTTTGTCCATTCATCTACATGATCTTTTAAAAAATATAAATCAGATTATGTCATCCACCTGCTTAGAATCCCCAGTGGCTTCCCTTGTAGCTAGAACAATTCAAACTCTTTGTATGCCATGTGCATTCCTGCCCTAAGACCATTGCACTGGCTCTCCTCTCTGCTTCAGACACTTGTGCCCCTCTCTCCCAACACCCTGGACCTGATTCGCTCATTCTTATTATTTGGTTCTCAGCCCTAATGTGACCTCCTTAGAGAGATCTTTTCTATTTTATCTAAAGAGGCGTACTCCAACCCTGGTCATTCAGAGCTTGTTTTGTTTCCATTTATTGCCTGTCTCCTTCACTAGAGTATTAAATTATGTTTGGGCAGGGACCTTGATTGTCGTTTTTAACACGATAGCCCCACCTCCTGAAATAGTGCCTGCTGCAGCATAATATGTACTTGGGTAGATATGTTGAAACATAGCAACTCAATCACTTTCAATGTTAATTTGAAATATATAAATATAGTGAGCAAATCTTTTTACTTCTGGTAATTCTATCAATTAATGCCATTTGGTAGAGTAGCCTAGTATGCTTCATATTAATCACTAGTTAGTCTCCATAAATCTCTTTATAGTACTTTATAGAGCCAGTATCCCAAATGAAAGAATTATGGATAGACAAAAATTATATATGTCCATTACATAGCCCTGTGAATAGAATATCTCTAGTGTGCTTATTCTATCATTCGATCACTCCCTATTTTTAGCAATCAGGTGGGAAATAAAAGAGCCTAAACAGACGAAAACACACTGATAAAATTTTTGATTATATCTAAGTTACCATAAATAGTAACCAGTAGGTTCAATTAATGCAGAACTTGAATTTGGGGGGATATCTGAATCAATATTAATTAATAACTTTACTATTTTTAAATTATTTCCAGCATTCTACATCACATCATCTTTTTTTGTCTCTCAATATGTTTAAAATATACACACACACACACATATATACATATATTTAAAATTTGAATATATATGTATATTCTGGGGTTTTTGAAATATTTTTTTCAATTACAGTGACATATTATTTTCAGGTATATGACACAGTGATTAGACACTTATATACCTTGTGAAGTAATCACCATGATAAGGCTAGTATCCATCTGACACCATATATAATTATTACAATACTATTAACTGTATTCCCTATGCTGTACTTTACTTCCCTGTGCTATGTCACATCATCTTAAAGTGATACCATGAAATACTTAGGTACCAGCTATACAACAATGTTTTTGTTTCTTTTTACGATGACATTGAACTTTTGAGTAATCCACTTTTTTAAAAAATCAGAAAAATAATTCTCATATTGTAGATTCTTGATATTTGTCTGAATTTTCCACTTTTTTAATTCAATGTCGCTTTGTTTAGATTAAATCTTAAGCTGTTATGCGTCAGAATTGAGACAAGACCCATAGTAAACTTCAAATGTCTTTTAGCAACTGAATTATATCAATATATGTATGCGTGTGCATCACATTCAGAGATGTTATTCTCATGGATCCTTAAAATAGCCTCAAGAGACCATTAAAGTATTTTTATTTTTGAAGCTCACAAGTTGTATTATGGCTCTTTTAGTTGCAAGTGACAGAAACCCATGTAAAACTAAATTAAGTTCACACCTAAGGAAATGTATTGGTGCATATAACCAGGAATAAATAAAGGTACTTCAAGGAATTGAGAAAAGTGCTACAGGAACGAGATTCTCAGGTTCTGGAACTGGAACCTGGAATCACAATGCTGTCAAGTCTTTCTTACTTTCCATCTGTCTAATCTCTGCCTGACTCTGCTTCTAATTGTATGTTGGTTGAATTATCTCCTACTACAAAGAAGCCTTCTCCATGTGGCAGCAATTGTAGCTTAAAACTTAGCACAAGAAATCTTTTTGGCCCCAATGTCCTTATTTTAATCCCAGGGCAAGATTCCAAATGTTCTATTTTAATTAAATGCTGACTGTTGTGATCAATGTTGGCAGAGTCCAACATACAAGAAGGGAGATCTCATTGGGCAGGAAAAAATGCTATTACAGTAAATTTCAAAGGTTAAGAATCAAAGTTTATTTTCTTTTATCATTTACTGAGTATTAAGCATTGGACTATGCATTGTCAACAGAGAAAAAATGCACAATTCCTAGCATATTACTTTATACACATGTTTAATATTATTTTTGCCTTGAGCTAGGAACTCAAGACACAACATTAATTAGTTATTATTTTCCCCTCCGTGGACTCACACTACAGCTTGGGAGCCAGGTCATAGATATTAAAAAAGTCAAATATGATAGCTTGTAAATACCAAATGAGATATGCAGCTGATTAATGTCATAGAATTTTTTAAGGGCATCAACATTATAGGGGCTAAAAGAATCTGGGATATGTTCACGAAAAAGATAGGCCCTGAGTTACTGGCAGATCTCAAGGGAAAGGCAGAATCTAGATAAGCAAAATTACCATCTCTTCTGGAACTAAACTCTCCATTCTGTTTAAATGTGCCAGCTATGGCTGAGGTCATGGAGGAATGAGAATTCTAAGGTTCTTGCCTAGAATTTCTTTCTAGAAATTCAGAATGGATATCGAGTTCCCAATCTAACCACTGAGCTCCATGGCTTCAGTATTCTGGCTAGTAGGAGATGTGCATAAAGACAAATTGCCAAATAAGGATCTGAATACCAGCTTCATAAAGGGCCCGACAGGACTCTTTCATAACTGCTAGATTGGGACAGGACAGAGTTGATTTTTTCACCTTCATCTGTATATTAGTTTCTTAGAACTAATGTAAAAAATTACTACTAACTTGGGGGCTTAAAACAACACAAAGTTATTCCTTCACAGTTTTGGAGAACAGAAATTGAGGGGCTACACTTCTTTGAAAGGTGCTAAGTAAGAATCTGCCTTTGGCTCTTTCAGCTTCTGGTGGCTCCAGGAGTTCCATGGCTTCTGGAAACAAAACTCCATTCTCTGCCTCTGTCTTTATGTGGCCTTCTCTCCTTGTCTCATTGCAAATTTCCCTCTGCCTTTCTCATATAAAAACCCTATCATTAGATTTAAGGCCAGCCCTAAATGTAGAATAATTCCATCTTAAGATTCTTAAAAACATCTGCAAAGAGCTCTTTTCCCAAATAAGGTTACATTCACATGTTCTGAAGTAACATACATGGACATACATTTTTGGGGCCACTTTTTAATCCACTACACCTTGTATTGAAGATAGTTGCCTCCATTTCTACCCAAGTTAGCTTAATGCCTGAGAATCAGAAGAGATAACTAGAGGACAGGAGTACCTCTAGGCCTGAGCATATTTCAATCCAAGAGATTAAGACAGAGAGACATTTCTATTGATAAGTAGTGCTCTTTCCAGAGAAAGGAGGCCCACAGGAAGTAGAATTTTCACCATTCATATTTATGACTCCTCATCCTTGGAGACTAGTCAGACAGATAGGGAAGGTGAGCCTCGGTATTTATTCCAAACTACTCCCCACATCCTGGTTAGGCAAAATAAGTTCTCTCCTCTACAGAAATTCAAAATAAGAGAATGTGGGTTCCTGCACTAACATTGTCTATTCTGGCCTTCAAAAAGAGAAATGTTAGCATAAAGAGCTAATAGTACAAGTAAGTCTAGAATGTTTGAAAAAAAAAAAAAAACAATGGCTCCAAACTGATACATAGATATATTCATTCATTTAGTCATTTATTCAGCAACGTAGGCTAAACATCACCTAGGTTTCATAAAACCAGTGGTAAATGAGGCATTCACGGTCCCTGCCCAAATAGGATGTATAATGTAGTTAGTGGGACAACATACTATGTTATAGTTGCATCTTCCATTGTCTATGTGTTGTGATGTGAGAGCATAAATTAGGGAGCATGTAACAGAGTTGTGAAGGGGTGAAGGGAAGTAGTGACATTAAGACTTAGAATTAAAAAGAAAGTGTCT
>NW_011888813.1:3039519-3063209 GCF_000151845.1 Pteropus vampyrus
CTCCCAAAACTTAGTGGTTTAAAAAAGGAATCATTTTATTTATTCATGACTCTGTGAGTCAGGAATTGTAGCAGCCACAGTGAGAATAACTCATCTCTGCTTCCCAATATTTAAAGCCAACAGTCGGAGGGCTCAAATGATGAGAAATGGTTGAACAGGGGCCATGTGTTTGGAATCCTGGTTCCAGCTGTTGCTCAGGTTCCTCAGTTCACCTTCAAGTGGCCTCTGTGTGTGGCTAGCTTGGGCTTCTTCACAGCATGGTAAGCTCAACATAGTAAAACTTCTTTTACGTCAACTGGGTTTCAAAAAAGAATATTCCACTAGACTAAGACGTTGAACATCCAATATGGGTGCAAGCACTTATTAGTCTTCTACCTGAATCATGTTTTCTGATATCTTTTTGGCCAAAGTAGTTCACATGGTCAAGCCCAGAGTCAATATGGAAGAGGATAAAGATAAAAGCAAGAAAGCACGAACACTGGAGAATGAGATTCAGTTGTGAGCAGGGGGCACTAACATATCAAATACACTACAAGCTTGGATGTTAAATTTCTCACAAAGATAATGAGCCTTCCTCAAGCTGCTTCTTAGAGACTATAGGTAAGTGGTAATTAGTAAATCAAGAAACAAAAGGTACAGCAGCCACCAAAATTTTGCTGCAGCAAAAAAGATTGCCTTGAAGATATAAGGGAATATCTTTCTTGGGCATTCTGAGAAATAACTAGAGGATATAATGAAGGGTACTAATTTTCTACTTGAGCCTGTGTCATTATAATTTGGGTGTAAACAAAAATGTGACTTCCTTTTCTAGTTAAAATCTGGTGAGTCTAGACTTAGTAATTACAGAGAATAACAACAACTATAAATATGTGGTATTTTAAAGCTCAGACTATTTTCTTAGCTTTTACCCAGCTTCTCCATATGACATTTGAGTCACATAAACCAATGGTCCCTATAATATTTAGAGCAAACTAACCAATAGAGTATATGTGCCTTCATGAGGAAAAATAAAATTTAACCTGAGATTTAAAAAATCATAACCATAGGGGTTCAGCTACAATACTGTTTATCAAAGTAAATACCTTCTATCTTTTTCTCATTAGTCCAATGTTGGTTGTACTAGTCAGGGTTCTCCAGAGAAACAAAACCAAGAGGACATATAGATATAAATGAAAAGATATTTATTATGAGGGATTAGCTCATGTGATTATAGAGTGTGAGAGATCTCATGATCCACCATCTGCAAGTTGGAGGCCCAGAAAAGCCAGTGGTGTGGGTACAGTCTAAACCTAAAGGCCTGAGAACCAGGGGAGCCAGTAGGGTAAAGCTCAGGTTCTTGTCTGAAGACCTGGGAGCCAGAAACACTGATGTTTGTGGGCAGGAGAGGATGGATGTCCAAGGACAAGCAAAGAGAACAAATTTGCCTTTCTTCTGCCTTTTTGTTCTATTTAGGTCCTCCACCAAGGGATTGGATAAAGCCCATCCTCATAGGAGAGGATGATCTTCTTACTCAGTCTACAATTTCAAATGCTAATCTCTTTCAGAAACACACCAAGGCACAAACACACTCAGACACACCCAGAGATAGTCAGACACACCCAGAAATAATGTCTTACCAGCTATCTAGGCATCCTTTAGCTCAGTCAAGTTGACACATGAAATTAACCATCTCATTGGTCAATGTTACAAAACCTATTTTTCTAAGAGGAAATACTTCTAAATGGCTTTGATTTAGAAGTATTGATGATACTCTCACCAGTAAAACTGTCAGTAAGAAACGTCCAAAATTCTACAGAATTTGTGAGTTTATTTGAGCCAAAACTAATGACATATGCCAGGGAACAAGATCTCAAATGCTCCTGAGAATAACAGTTTTGCAGCTTGTTTTATGCATTTGAGATTAAGGAAGGAACATAAGGAAAATTATATGAGTGTGAGAGAGAGAAAAGTGGGGAAAGAATTACAGGATGGTTAACAAAATTATTTGCCCTCTTGAGGGTGGTTATGCTTATTTCAAAGGTATGTAAATCTACATACCTTGCACAGAAACAATAGACAGAGCTTAAAGCAAAGATAAGGTTTTTACTGAAGATATGCCTGGGGTGTAACGTCCCACCATGACCTGCCCAGTTAGGAATTTATGATCAGATCACCTTGTGAGATTACTTTCCATAGAACAGAGCAATTAAAAAAAAAAAAAAGCTTTGACTTTAGTCAACCAACAAATTTTTGTTCTACATCTAGTATGCATTAGGTGCTAGGATTACAAGTGCGAATCAAAGTCCTTGCTTAAGCACTTAACATTTATGTGTGCCAGAGGTGCAAGAAGTAAGGGAATACATACATGGTAAACACACTAGCAAATAAGATTTCATGTACTGATTAGTGCTGTGAATAAGATTAGATGATATATAGCAAGTGACTAAGGGAAGGAAGGTGAAATGGGATAATATAACAAGTGCTTGAGTAAAGAAGGGGGAAGTTGCTTTAGCTAAGATGGTGGGACTCACAATTCTGAGATCAGAGAGTTGGTAAATAACTAGTTTGAGGTCACAGATGAGCAGGCTGGGACTACCTAGGTCTCCTGACTCAATGAGATTTATAGTGAGTCTATAACTTGTTATGACTTTGTTAAGTTAACATTTGTTAAGTGGAGCATGAGGGGCTTAGTTTTAGGTTATAAATGTGTCACAATCTGCTTTTACATTGGTGAGTACAGGGCAGTAAATAACTAACATTTACAGCACAGAGAGATGGTATGAGGGGAACAAAATAACAATGAGGGGTTCTGTGGTCACCTCCTGCTCTCGTGCTGGAGGTTATGCCCTGAGGAGTCTAGAAAAGATTACTCTGACATTTCAAATTATCTTAGATGCAAATTATCTTAGATGCAAGCGTACATTATCTTAGACGCAAAATGATGATAGACAGGCTCACTTAAGGAAGGTATAGACCTGGAACATGACTACCTGCCATAATTTAGTTAGAAATTTTTATGTTCAGACCATGTGATGTGGTTACTTTCAGTCTCTGAGTTTGTAAGGCCTGCCATGCTGTCTTCTCCTGAGCTTGTCAGTTTTAGTATGTGGTCCCTTTTTTCATCCACAAAAGCTATCTGTAAGCAAACATTGAGGATGGCAACTTCTCTATGTACCTCCAGCCTCTGGTTTTATTCCTTTCTTTCTTGTTCTAGAGAATATCCTCTAGAGTCCCTGTTCACTATGAAACTCTAGCCTCAGGGATGAATTTGATATATATTTAATCAAACCAATTGGCTTCTAGTCCTGGGTGTTTGTGGTTCAAAACTTATTACTAATTGCTAAAGGAAGGCTTTGTTCCTGGTTGGAGGAATTTCAGGAATCTTGGTGAGAAGATGGACAAGTTCTGAGAGGCACTGTGCTTATTCTGATGAATTATAAAGCCTAGCAGAATGGAAAATCTAATTCAAAATATTTCAGAGAAAAGAACATTCTAATATCCTAAAAACCCTTAGAAATGGTCATGGCTTTTGGGAAATGGGCATGGGAGTGATGATGGACAGAAGGTAACAAGAAATCAAGGTTGACATTGTGAATAATTTAATATTCTCCTGTCTGTGACCATTGTTAATGCAGCAGCTGGTTCTAAAATTTTTCTAAGTCACTCAGCTAGCCAGCTTGGCTAATAAATGAGGAGTTATAAAGAGCTAGTATTTATTTTCCAAGAAAGCAATAGAAATCCAAACTTAGGAGACATTTTATTTAATTCGTTCCTTACTGACAAGAGATAATGAACCGAGATCTCCAAGGCAGCTGGGAGAAGAGCAGCCCGCCACAGCCTGTAAACCCAGAGGCTGCTAGTTCAAAAATGATCTTTGTCACTAGCCTGGCCTGACCTCCTGGATATTATATAACTTAGCTCCCTTACATGTAAGTTGAGAGAACAGTAGAAATCCAATCAGGGAGTGGTTATAAAGATTTTGTTAAGCCAAGTGCAGCAGTGAACATGCAATGAGAAAAGTCAATACACATTTGTCAACTGGCTTGAAATGAAAGAGAGTCACAGTGGGAAGACTGTGGTTAGGTTGCAACCTGCCCGGTCTTTCACTTCTGTGAAGTAACAGCCAGAACAGTGGGAGAAGATGATTCAATAAAAACCCTGATGATCACAACTCTTTCTTGTAAATCACTCAAATAAGACCTCCCGGGTGGATGCAGATGAGAAGAACCCTATTGCCAAAAGAAGGGAGGCCAAGCCGTGGGATGGGAAAGTAGGTTGAAGCACAGCCAAAGGAGTTGTGTCTGTGCCTCAATGACACCCACATCATTCATCCATCCATCCATCCATCCATCCATCCATCCATCCATCCATCCATCCATCTATTCAAACAGTAAATACTTATTGAGTTTTCACTCTGGGCCAAGCATTATGTTTGGAATGTGAACTCAAGACCCTCTTCTTGCCCTTGAGTTTATGATGCAGATGCAAAAGACAGACAATTCAGTGATGTAAGTGTCTTGACAAGATGAGAGGATGCTGTGGGAGAGGGTCCCCCGCAGCCAAGACATTGGGAGAGGATCCAATGAGGCTTTTAGAGGAGCCAATATCTAACCTGAAACCGAAAGCTGAGTATGAGTTATCCAAGCAAAAATGGAACCAGTAAAGGAACCAGTGGTTCTGGAAGAGGCTTTCTGGAAGGGAAAATTATGCCTAGAAGCTTGAAACCTTTTTTCCCAATATTTATGGATTGGCCCCTACAAGGCAAACAACATACTAGATGCAGTGTGATACATTAAGACGAGCAAAATACTACTCCGGGAAACACAGCACTTAAAGCCTAATGAATTGGGTGGTTTTGATAATGGTTACAAGGCAAAGTATAATTTATATGCCAAAGATCTTTTCGGGTTGGTTGTTCAGTTGAGTTGATTCAGTTCCCCAGCCTACTCTCTCCCACAACTCCCTCCTGCAAGAAACTAGTTAGTTTTTAGGATTTGGAAAAGAGACTAGTTAGTGTTGGAAAAATAACTATTTGACAGATAATTTCCTTCTTCCAGTTTGTATGATATCATAAAAAGGGGGAAGAATTAAAATCATTCTATATTTGTACACACACTTAAAAAATGCTCAGTTCAGTGGTTAAAAGAAAGACCTATTGCACCTTAATGAGTTGATATTGATTTACTCTAATCAGTTCGGTAATCTGAGCTCCTATAATCATTCCCACCCTACCCTCTTATTCATTATTTATTCTCGGTGACCTTCTGCGGTAATTATTAGGGGCAATAACAATGACCTCATCCAGCCAGAACACATCAAAAAGGCCCCTGTGAGGAGAGTCTGTGTCCCCTAACTTTGTTTTCTGCCCACAGAGACTTCTACCTTTCAGAAACATTTGTTGGCTCATTAATGGCTTGACCCAGGACACGAAAGTACCTGAAAATAAAGAAGAATTAACATTTTAAAAGAGCAGACACGAAGGAGTAAGGGCAAACCATTGGTCATGATGTAAGGACACAGACGTCACGAGGTACAACTGATCTGGGAAATTGTCTCCTGAATGTCAAATAATGCTTTTAATCTGGTGGCTGTGAACTATTTCCTCCAAGAATTACTGTGACTCTTTCAGGGCCTCTAGATGCTGCTTGGCCTAAAGAGGAAATCTTGGGGAATACTGTAGTCTTTCTCTGGCCCCTGATAAATGGAGCAGCTGAACTGGTTTGGTCTTTTCCATCTCAGATTTCAGTATGATTCAATTGGCCTGGAGCTCCGGTGACACACCGTCTGCCCTGAACTTTGGTGTCCTGCCTCATGGCCTGAGGTCTAGCTGCCAAGTTAGTTGGGCAGCTCAGATTCCTAACCTTCTGGCTTTTCCTTGTCAGAATCTGGTCATGTAATGAAGTGCAGCCTCTGCTCTCGTGGCAGTTTCCAGTGTCTGCTCCACTTCACTTACATTAACTCCACTGGCTTTGGACAGGTCACTCTCTTCATGAAACCACAGTTGAAACTAGAATCTGATGAGGCTCTGAAGGGCTCTCTCTGAGAATGAAAGAGAAACCAACCAATAAACAAACCCTTGAAGTAGAGCAATTAGGGACAGTGGTCCTGGTTATGATGTCGTCTCTATGCCATGTCACTTCTTTTGCTCAGTTCATCTTATGTTCTTCCCAAGGAGATGCTAACTGAGCAGTGAAAAGCAACATAAGGAAGAACATATTAGAGAGCTTGAGAAATATGCCACCTGGCTTACAGGCTCTGAATATATGGGAGGTGGTTTCATAGTTACATGTGAAAATTGGTATCGTCTTGGTTGATCCAAATTCTCCTTTAAAGTATTGTGGAAAGACTAGGGGCTTTCAGCTTCACCAACTAATATTTGGAAAGTTATATCATATCTCTGTTTATAACGAGTGTGTAGCTCTTACTTCAGAATCAGAATGCCAGCAATGCATTTCAGAAGATTTTTCAACAGAAGAAAGTCAGTCTTATCTCTACACTCACTTCTCTCATTATTATTATGGTTCTAAACATCGCTCACCCTATCTTGCCACCCCAGAAGTTAAGACAGCAACGAAATAAGAGCATATCGAGAGAACACAGAATATTCTAGACTAGTCTCAATGCATACTGTTGAGATAAGGGATTCTACCACTGCAAGAGCAAGTTACAAAGAAATGTTCCCCATGATCATAGACTAGCTTCCATAAGCTAAAATTATACTTTGAAATACAAATATCCAAAATATAAATGACGATTCTCTTGTGGTCAGGTCGTAGAGAGAGTAGTTAAGTTTGGCATTAGTACCCTCCTTGGGGTTCTTGTTTTTAATGCTGGGGATGGCTGAGTTGCTAAGCTCACTTAAGATTAGAAGTGTTTCCAAACTGCCTCAGTGTGCACACAGGTCAGAATTTGTCCCCATGGGACAGCTGGCTCTTAGCTGCAACTCTTAATCAGACTCCTCTGGGGCACAGCCATGCCACAGTTTCATGAACACCATTATCAAGCCTGATTTTTGCCCTGTAGCTGCAACAACGGACTTTTGACCTGCTACATGTTTTAACTTTCAGAATCAAGTCATGTTTTTTTCAGGTGAAATTTTTGGAAATATGGCATGGACTTTTCCCCACCCCCCACCTCCAATCATTTTGCTAAAGTATTACCTTGACCTTCACCTCTCCTGATCCCTTAGCATATATGCTCTCCTTCTTATGGAGAGGTGAGTGCTAGGTTCCCTGACATAGAGGAAATTTCAAGGTAAACCTAGGAGCATAGAGGTTGGTGCTTACAAATTACAGGGCTGTTCAAATTTAAATCCTAGGAAGCAGTGGGCAGAGAAAAGAGAGCTCTTTCTTCTGCTAAATTTCTCCCTTCAACAAATTCTCACATAACAGCATTACACCTGACTGAAAGTATGAATCCCATTTCTTCAAAGAGTATAGCCACAACATACATTCTTCCTCAAAGTTTTCTATTAATAACATCTATATCATATACTTTAGGAATGTTTGAAATTTTATCTTTACAAAGAACTCAAGAAGATAGGGATTGGGGAGTCAGAGCAATAAGTGGCAGGGTAGATATTCAAACCCTGACATCTTCATCCTAAAGCAGGAGAGTGAAGAGATAAAGCTGGAGCCTGGAGTTTTCAGGGCTCTGAAGCCTCTACTTCAGCCAAACTCTTTCTGCTACAATTATCTGGGGAAATAATCCAATTCTAAATAGGACAAAGCATGGAGGAGAGGGAGAGGACTATGGGGGAGGGGGATGAGGCGGCTGGGATCACTCTCATTCCAAGAGCATTTAAGAACATCTGAGGACTGGTACTACCCTCTTCATCCCACCTCATGCTAGAATCCAGGAAAAGGATTTGACCAAATCATTGCTAGCAAGATGTACATGTAATGCATGGGAATGAAACCAAAACTGATTTGAAGTGAACTCCTCTTAATTTATAAAAGAAACTCCAGGACCTGTCAAGTAGAAAGAACAAAGTAATATGGGAAAAGAGCTGTGCTAAGAAAGTCACTAGAGATGATATAGCCTCTTAAATACTCACGGACAGTTTGGTTAATGTTAATAGAACTCCCATCTTCCCAGGAGAGAGTTAGAACAAAGATGAAAATCAGAGAGAAGAAAAGCTGATGGGGATGCTGAAAATTATGATATTCCTTTTCTTAAGTGCACAGGGTCACCATGGGACTAACATCTTTCACTCTATCACCAAATTTCTTCCTCCCTGTTGAATTATCCTTCTTCAGAAGATATACAAACATACTCTCATAGTATTTCACTTTAAAATTAAAGTCTCTGGTGATACCTCTATTTTTCTGCTCCCCTCTCCAAGAAAACTTCCAAAAAATTGTCTGTGTACTTTCTCTATTTCCTCACTTATATTCATCCTTTTGCTTTTCCGTTAGCTCATCGGTCCAACCTGGCTGAAACTGCTCTTGTCAAAGTCTGCAGTGACCACATACGAAGAACATTTTCTGTCTTCTCTTTTTATGAAACTGTCTCCTTTCTTGAATTCTGTGACAATATCCAATTCTGGGTATTTCTTCCCCTCTATTTACTGCCCATTCCTTCTCATTTTCTTTTGCTTGCTTTTCCTTCATTATCTAAATTTAAATATTGATATTCCTCAGGGTTTTGCCTTGGACTCTCTTCATCTTTCTTCATACAACTCCTTCTAAGTGACTTCACTCATTTTCATTGCTTTAGTTATGTCTGTGCTAAACCCTCCCTCATTTACATTTCTGGCCCAGACCTCTTCACCCAACTGCCTAATCAATGACTCCACAGCCTCATGGTCATCTGAGAATAGACATTCCCAAGGCAGAACCCTTATTTCCTCCTGCATCTCCCTTCCCCATGTCAGTAAATAACATCGAATAACAGCTATTTAATTGCTAAAGCTAGAAATCTAAGTGTCATCTTTTATTCCTTGTTCCTCTCACCATCCACATCCAATCCATCTAAATCCCAATTATTTTTATCTCTAACATGAATCTCAGCTTTGTCCGTGATGCTGCCTCTCCAGTGCCACCACGCTGCTCCAATCATCATCCTCCCCTGCCCTGATGACCACAGTAGCCTCTTGGTGTATCGCCCTGTTTCCATTGTCATCCATTTCCTACGAATTTTTCTTACAGCAACTAAAATAATCTATTTAAACACGTAAATCTAATCACATTGTCTTGCTAATTCAATCCCTTTTTTAAGTTCCCAATGTGTTTAGAATAAAATCTGGACACCTGCGAAGCTCTAAACGATCAGATCTCAGTCTTTCTCTTTGATTTAGCTCATTTCAGTCTTCCTCATCATTACCTTCTAGCCACCAGCTATATCCTCACTACTGTTCCCCATCATAGCTTCCTGTCTATTTCCTTCAGAGGGCAGGTGGTAGGCTGAAAAACAGCCACCTAAAGATTTCCATGTTCTAATACCTGGAACCTGAGAATGTTGCCTTATGTGGCAAAAAGTACTTTGCAAATGTGATTTAAAGATCTGAAAATGGAGAGACTATCCTGAGTTCTTTAGGTTGGCCCTAAATGCCATCACAAGTACCCTTAGAAGAGGGAGGCTTAGGGTGATTTTACCTCAGAAGAGGAGGAGGCATTATGAATATGGAGACAGAAATTGGAGTGATGCAGACCCAAATTAGAGTGTCAGCAGCCATTAGAAGCTGGAAGAAGCAAGGTATGGATTCTCCTCTAGAGCTTTCAAAGGGAGCGTGGCCCTGCTAACTCCTTGATTTCAGCGCAGTGAAACTGACTGACCTTCAGAAGTATGAAAGAATAAATTTCTGTTGTTTAAGCCACCAAGGTTGTGGTAATGTGTTGTGGCAGCCAAAGGAAAATGATTGAGACTTATCATAATTCGTGATTACTTTATCTATTTATTTGTTTAGTTATGTCCTCACTTATTGGTCTGCAAGCACTATGAGAGCAGGGACGACATCTTTCTCCACTGTTTACCATTATATGACCAGTACGTCACTATTATGAATGAATTAAGTCCTTTTTCAGTAAGGTGTTTTTGCGTATTAAAAGATCATTCGAAGGCTTTAAATTCATCTTTTGATTAAAATCTGGACTCTTTAATATTAGTCAATGAAGTAGACAACTTCTCTCTCTATCTCACCTCCCCTCATCCCAAATCCAATCCATCGCCCATTCTTCAATCCTCAATATGTATACTTTCTTAAACATCACCCCACCTCCACTTCATTCATTGCTAGAATCTCTTCCTGGACTAATAAGAACCCTTCCTAACTGGTTTACCTATTTCCCCTCTTCCTCCTTTCTAATCTGATCATTTTACAGCCATTAGAATGACCTTGTAAAATAGATTTGGTCACATAAGCTTAAGCTTAAAATCCTTCAGTGACTTCTTTGTTCGTAACATGTTCTGCAAAGTTTTTTATTGTGTGTCCCCTCCTACTTCTCCCGCAACACCCACTTCCCACCTCTGTACAGCAGCACGGAGGCTTCCTATTTCCTTGGCACATACTTACCACCCCCCTCCATTTTCCTTGCTTTTATGCACTAAATGTTTATGTCTCCCCAAAATTCATAAGCCCTAAGTTGGGCCAATGGGAGGTAATTAGATTTAGATGAAGTCATGAGAGTGAAGCCCTCCAATAAGGTTAGGGTCCTTATAAAAAGAGACAGAGTGCACTCACTTGCGCCCCCTCTCTCTGTCTCTCTGTCTGTCTGTCTCTCTGTCTGTCTGTCTCTCTGTCTCTCTCTCTCTGTCTGTCTCTCTGTCTGTCTCTCTGTCTGTCTCTGTCTATCTCTGTCTGTCTGTCTGTCTGTCTGTCTCTCGTCTGTCTCTTGTCTGTCTCTCGTCTGTCTCTCGTCTGTCTCTCTGTCTCTCTGTCTGTCTCTCTGTCTGTCTGTCTCTCTGTCTCTCTCTCTCTGTCTCTTCCTCTGTCTCTCTCTCTGTCTCTCAGACACAGGAAGAAGGTAGCCATCTGCAAGCTAGGAAGAGGGCCCTCAACAGATACCAAATCTGCTAGCGATCTTAGACTTCTCAGCTTCTGGAACTGTGAGAAATAAATGTCGGTTGTTTTAGCCACCTAGTCTATGGCATTTTGTTATAGAGGAGTTACTAAGATACTTGGTTACTGTCGATCTCCTTCATTAGACTGTGAACTCTAAGAGACATGAGTGTAGAAACGATATGTATTTAAATAATTACTGCATTCACAGAATTTTGCAAAGTATCTAGTACAGCAGTAGATTCTCAACAAAAAAAATGGTTAAATTAATTAATGATAAGTAAAAATTGTTGTGTCTTCAGATACTTCAGTGTTTTTATACGTTGCATTTTATTACGGGATCTCCTGGAAATCCCGTAATAAAAACAGAATAGGTGAATAGTTTCACTTTACAAGATGAAGAATTAGGTTCTCAGAAGTTTTAAATGACTTAGCACGATCATATGACTAGTAAGTTTTTAAAGGCGTAATTATGCTACATACAAGTATACGAGATAATCTGTGCTTCACGTATAAACACATATATGCTATACCTGGAGTGTAGCATGCCCAGCAGTACACTAAACACTGTAAACCCGTTAATTCATTTAATTCAGAAAATGACCCTGGAAGGTAAGTACCACTGCACTCTCACTTCAAAAAGGAAGATCTTTGGTTGAGTCACTTTCTCAAAAACCACAGTTATTGCATAGGTGAACCAAGACTTAACCTTAGGCATTATTCCGAAGTCTAGATCCCTAAAGACTCACCTGGAAGATTCATTTTTAATGCTGAGATGTTTCAGATGTACAAAGTATAAAAATAATACAACAGAACCCGTTAATTCATCTCTCAGCATAAGAAATAAAAAACATCACGAATAAAAGTAACATCACGAATAAAAAAACATCTCTCAGTGGTAAACTGAGAGAAGGGAATATAAGAAACTTAAGAGACATCACTTTTATTGTTTTTTACCTTTTTCATGTGTGTGTGTTTATACTTTTACTACATCTGTATGCATTTCTAAAGAATACACGGTATTGCTAGCATATTATAGAAATGTTCTCCTACTATCACCTTTAATTGTTTATGACATGTATCCTTAAGGATATATGTGTCTCTCCTTCATTTATGTTAACTGGAATTTCAAGATAAAATGAGGTTCATACCAAGAATACCAATTAATCTTTCGAGAGAAGAGGATTTCTCTATTGTTCTAATCAATGCATGAGAAAAAAAAGATGTGAAGAGCAGTTTGTGTAGCTCCCATACACACTCCTCCCTCCCCATTATAACAAGGTAGCATTTAGGTTGAAAAACACAGGTAACTGCACTGCCCATTGTCAAGTCCGCCCCATTACTCTTGGTCAGTGGCAAGGTGCCTTTAAGTGGCTCTTTGGAAAATGCCCTAGTAATCCAGGTACTTCGCAAGCAATGCTCCTCCGATGTAACACAAAATCCCTCCCAGGAATAAGGACATGTTTCTGGCACATCTCCTTGAATCCCACGGAGGGCTAATCAAACTTTGATAACATTTTGGACGTAGAATTTTTCAAAATACTTGGAAACCAAACCTTTGAGGGAGTTAAGCTTCTTTGTCAATTAGCTGGTTTTTGGAAAGAAGCAATTGGGTGGAAATATCACACTACTCTTTACACCAACTAATGGAATTTTTGCTGCAAAGAAGACATGATTGTAGAATTCGTGGAACACCATTCGGGCATCACCCCATTTAACTTGCAGCAAAGAAAGTGCAGCAGATGGTTGTTTTCCACGACACAAATGTATAAAATATTTGGTTTAAATGCCTTTTTAACAGCTGGTATTTTGAATCCTAACTCTGGGTTGCATCATTAATTCAAAAAGCTTGTGATACTTTCAGTGCACGTGTCCATTAGCTATAATACTATCCTTAATTCTGCCTATTGGCTAATGCAACTTCTTCACAGATTCTTCCATATAAAAAAAAAAAGAAAACAAAACAAAAATGTACTGGTCCTATTAAGTGAAACAAAGGCCTATCTAACTGACTGATTATTACATGTTATTCTGTCAGTTCATTGGAGTATGGAGTCATTCTCTAATCAGGATAGGTCTCTATGTAGTTACATATTTGTAAAAACAAAGAAAATGGGAACATAAAAGAAATAATGAGCAGTTTCTTTTAACTACGGGCTTAAACTGAACTCTGTTTGGTTCTTCTTCAAGTAAATTTTTTCTTCCCTTCGAATAATAACATTAAGTTTAAGTTGAGGACTGGCTCAAAAGAAAAACAAGAGGAAGGAAAATTTCCATCCATCTTTGGTAAATTAATATCAGTGTAAGAGTCTAGTATGAAACTGCAAAAATTGCTTTTTTAGTACATATCTTTGGAAAGGCCCTTTAAGAAGTTCAGGACAGATTGACCCTGGGAATGGACAGAAGACAAGCCGTTCTGGAAAAGTCAAGTTGACCTTACTAAATATCCCCAAATCAAATAATGAGAGGGTTTGGTTCCAGGCAGCTGCAATGAAAATGTGTCCTGACATTGGGCATCAGTGTTTGCTCTTGTCTGGGATGTTTTCACACTTAAGTCCATACCTACTTCCTCCCTACCCTACACTCTCCCTCTTCGAGTCAAAAAAGATTCATAATGGAATGTTGACGGTGATCTCATTCCAAGGCCATGTCTATTTAGACACAATAATTTGAACAGGAAGTAAAACTAGTCATATTGGGAAAGGAAAACTAATAAAAAGGTTTCAGTCAGTCACTTAAAAGGAATACACTGAATTTAATCTCTGTTTCATTCTCGAGCTGGTTTGTGCATGTAGGCCAAGCCTGAGTAATAACACAAACCTAACAAATTAGGATTCTGTTCCTGAGAGACTCAACATGTAACTGAAAGGCCCTCATATTTGGGTCCTTCACTAATAGCTGATTTGCAGTCATTTCTGGAATGGAATGTGGCAGCTGTCTCACAGCTGGCCAACATCATGGACTGGCGATGACACTAGGAAGTGACAAATAGCCTTTTGAATTTCAACTGTCAGTTTGATGAAGGAAGAAGAATGCAGTCCAAAAAAACTTCAGGTTGGAATCTGGCTAAAATTTTGTATTCAACACTCCCAATATTCATCAAAAGAGGTCAAAGAGACTAATTAACCACAGAAATTCAAAGTTATAGATTTACCTCTTCAGGAAATTGGAGTCGCTTCCCCAAAGCATAAAGAACAAATAAGCCCAAAATTCTGGAATGATAACTTCTGACGAGAAACATGTTTTTTAAATGAAATGTAGCTTTTATATGTATTTCCTGGTAATTAAAAATAGAGAGAGAACATTTATTTAACACTCATCTTGTGTCAGGCATGCTACTGGGAGATTTACATACATAAATTGCAACAAGTCTTGTGATCTCCTGCAAAAAGAAATAAAAGTTCTCAGCAGTGTCCCATTTTAGAGTTATACCCATAAAGAACTAGGTTGCTTTCTAACAACACTAAATGAGATTAACCTTGGTTATAAAATATAGTAGAAAACAGGTAGTTTTCTCCCCTATTCCAGACAGAGAAGAGCTTTTGAACTTGAGCTGAACTCTGACAACTTTCCTAGTGGATGAGTTGCCAGGTATCCTTGGAGGGACAGAAGGATTCTCCATAAACACTAGTAAGGAAGAGGTTATTTCAGTGTAAAAACTGTAGGAATTAAGCAGACAGCTCCTTTAATAGGGTCTCAAAAGTCTTGATTTGGAATTAAACTAATAGATAATTCTAAGACTCCCAAAGATATTTCCCCTTTGATCTTCAAATTTGGATAAAAGATAGTTCCATTCAACTAAAATTTATTGAAAACTTTACTACGTGAGACAATGGGATCTATAATGATAACCAAAGTGTGCTCTTTCACATAACTTGCTATTTAACTAGTATTTATGGTTTATGTGGGGAGGAGGTAGAGAAGGAGGCACCTTGAGGGAAGAAACAGCTGGGTCCTCTTGACCCCTATAGCAAATGTTAAAAAGATCTGAACCAGCTTCAGGCAAGTAACTTTTAACCATCCCAATAAGTTTTTCCAATGAACTTTCCTAATCAAACAAATCATTTAGTAATAATTTTAATATTTAATAGATAAGGAAGTTGGGGCTCAGAAGAGTGAAGTGACATGCTGGTTTTACATGGCTTGTCAGAACCAGGTTTCTTTTTTTGTGTGTCCAACTGGTGTCTCTTGCCTAACTGTGCCAAACTATTTCTCAATCTATTTTGAAACATAATCAATTAATTAAAACTATGGCTTAATGTATTTATTTAGTTATAATTTTAGTGTGTTGACCAGTTGCTTCAGTAACTGTCCAATTCATCCTAAATGGTCAATCCTATAGCCTTAAGTCGTAGACCCAGCTTCCAAAACTTATCTCCTTGTGGCATTAGGAATGATGTCAATGTGCAAAGTTGTTTGTCAAAGGACAGCGTAAACTCTCAATCAGCCTCTTTGGAAAGATTCTAGTGACTAAATCTGAAGATTCTAGTGACTAAATCTGATGATGCCAAATGCTTTGGCAGCATGGTCATGAAAAGTTATAGGTCAAGTCTATGCCCAGCTGCAGTTATTACCCCATCTAAAGTTCCCTGATGAGAGAGGGCATATTGTGTTGTCATGCCCATATGAGATTAAGATAATTATTTTAACAGCAAAAGACCAAAGGCATTGGGAAATATTTATTAGTAACTATTAAGCAATTCCTACCTTGGATTTTGGCCCGAGTGCTGCATGGTCATTAAAGGATACCTGAATTATATGGCTTAGGTATTTTGATATGATCAAGAAAATAATGTGTCTCATATATTGTATTGGGATCACTACCCAAGATCTATATATGCTCAGCTCTCTCAAAGTGTGGAGCAATATACTTTGATAGAATTCTTATAGATTTGGAAGAAAAAACATTTGGAACTTCACTGAGAGACTCTCCCTAATATCTCGGAAACTTTTCACCGACTTAATGGTTTTAGAACATAAACCAGGAAACCTTGTTCAAGAAGTTGATGCTTTCTGAATGTATTGGACAGTAATTGTTTCTCTTGGATAATTATCTCAACAATCAGCAGCCTTTGATACCATTGAACTTAAAGTCAAACTAAGGTGATAATGATTTTTGGAAGGAAGGATAGATTTTACTACAGTGATTCCTTTCAAATTTCTTGAAAAAGAGCTAAAATTGGTTGCTGAAAGATTAGTTATCTACCTTAATGATCAGTTTATGCCTCTCATAATCATCACAAGCTTACAACTAATAGGAAAAAGAATGAATGAGCACCTCGAATGGCAATCTTACCATTGTCTCAATGAGTAGCAACCACAAAACTGACATTGTCACCTAGGACTTCCTACCTTTCATTCTTCCCTTCCTCTAATATACTGTTTTCCTCCAAATCTACTCTTTATACTCACCCATCTCCAAAGATCACTAGAAATTTCACCTTTTGCATAAATTCTATAAGTGAAAGTGTGATGGTCCTGATAGGTAGCCTCCATGGCTGGAGAATGAGTCAGCAAAGTCATTTTGATTCTTTTTGAATAATGACTTTTTAAAGAATATACTTTAAAAATATTTAATTATATTTTAATTGGTTATTTTTTATTCCATGTATTTTATTAAAATATAAAAGTTTATTAAAATAAAATGTTAAAAATATTTTTTAAATATCTTAAAATATTTAATAAATATTTAGTAAGTAGGATATTGATTCCCTTCTTTAAAGTGCATGGTTTCCCAAATTTTCCTGCACTGAGGTGAATAGAGCTCTTAAAAGCATCTATAAAGCTAAATAGAATGGCAATATGATTGCATTCCATGGTGGCATTTAAGGAAACGAGATGGCTTCCTGAGTTTCTTCTAAGACTTTTGTGTCTATGAGTCAATTAAATAATCAGGTTTGTCATGGCTCAATCAGCTATTCAAGTCCCAGTCTTCATACAATTGTGGTTTAGTGATTTAGCATTTGGTTTTTGGATGGGTATTGCCCAGATTTGAAATTTGTTTTCTTCACTTTACAAACAACTGGTTTTAAGCAAGGAAACTAAAATCTTTGTTTAGCTTTCCTTATTCTTTCCTTTTCTCATATTCTACAAAATGAGAATAGCGGTGTCTACCTCATCAAGTTGTTATAAATTAGATTAATATATTATTACATAATATACATATTTATATTATGTTAATACAAGCAAAGTGCTTAGAATAGTGCGTGGACCAAAGTAAGAACTTAATACATGAGTTGTTATTTTTTACTTGGAACAAGTTTATCTTCATGTACCTCAGCTCAGTATTTTTACTTTTCCTCTTCTGATTTACTAAATTCCTTGCTACTAAATTCCTCTTCTGATTTACCCATGTCAACACCTCAACCTGATTCTTAGTTCCCCAGGAACTTCTTAGAGACCACATCCTTTAGCTCTTTGGGTTTCTCATATGACTAGCATTGCAATCAGCATGTAGTGGGTAAAAATTATTTATTGAAATAAATTGCCCTGGTTGTCCTCTGAGAAGAAATTGTCAGGCGGACACACTTCCCTCTCTTGATGTCTTGGAGAGATGACCCAATACTACTCGAGAATTATTAAAGAGATGGTTTATAATTAAGTCATTTAATCTTATAGGGTATAATCTGTGATATAGTCATTACTTTATACTGATCAAATTATTGGGCAAAAGCACAAAGGTCAAGAACACGTTTGAAGCTAGATGTTGGCTAATAGACTCTGATATTCAGACTATGAACTATGATAGTCAGGTTATTCCTTCTACAAGAATAACTACATTATCAATAAGAGATAGGCTGAAGAAGAATCAAATTACAAATTACACTGACATATAGCCAAGAATCTAGTCTATGAAAATACTTACTTCCTACCCTACCCACCTACCGGCATGATCTGAAACAATAGTCAAAACCAAACATTACTAAAACGTGTACAATTCGATCGATGCAGAAAAAAAGTTAATAGAAAGTGTTGCTCAGTAAAAGTCAAGTCACTTAACCACTTTCTAGTTGTCTTTTTTTCCCTCTTCTTTATCTATACAGTGTGGATGAAAAAGGGGTTCTAGAGATGAAAAAGGAGTCCTACAGAAGTTGATCTGATCATAAATTCCTAACTGGACAAGTCATGGTGGGTAGTCACACCCTAGGCATGTACTTCTTTAGTAAAAAGTTTATCTTTGCCTTAAGCAAGCCCTGTCCATTGTTCTTGTGAATCTAGGTTAACACACCTTTGAAATGAGAGTAATCCCTTTTCAGACACCTTGGAGGCATAACCACCCTCAAGGGAGCATATATTCTTAACTATCCTGTAATCCAATCCTCACCTTGATTTCTCCCACTTTCAGTTAATGTTTCTTAGTTACCTCAATTCCAAATTCATAAAAGAAACTGCAAACTGTCATTCTAGGGAACATTTTTTCCTCAGTCTATTTGGCTCAAATAAATTTTTATAAAAATTCTCTACAGATTTGCACTTTCTTACATTGACAACAGAGACAGACAAGAGGTAGATTACTATGTGATATATAGGGTTTTCCAATTTAAGAATTTTGTGATTTGAAGGGGAGCAGAATATGCCACCCCAAAATGTGCTACTTTCGAATGTGGATTATTTTAAGCTTAAGGAAATCAAGACTCAGCAGATTCAAGAAAACTTTTACTGTCCCTTAACTGCCTAAAAGAATTTAAATGGGAGGCCTGGCCCAGAAAGGGAGCTATTTCCAGAGATAACCTTTTACCTGAAAGAATTACCTGTATGGCAGGGCAAACATCTAATTACCAAACATCTGCTCTTCTTATCTTTCTGTGAATTGCCCTCCTCCCTTTTGAATCTTCCGGCCCCTCAGTTCAGAATGCCATATGTCTCGACTGCCTAACTTGCCTTTGGGTTTTGTATTTTTATAGGGCTCCCAAATATACAAAATTAAATGTTTTGTCCTGTTAATCTGTCTTATGTGAATTTAATTATTAGACCAACTAAAAAACCTAGAAGAGTAGAAGGAAATTCTTTCCACCTTTATAGAATCTAACTTTGACCAAGATACCAGAAGCAAACTACATATTTTTCAACTACTTGTGCTAATCTGGTTCGTGGCCATAGAAAAATAAAGTGCAACCAAAAGTTATGAAGATGAGTCTTGCAAGAGGAGTCACTCATTTAGTACAGATCTAGCAAATGACTTTAATGACACCTCCAAAAACAAAATAAAAGAGGAATCTTCTTGTTAGTTAATCTTATCTCTTTAAGGTTCAGCCAGGCATCTTTAGGTTTAGTGCGGTCAACAGACAAATAAATGTGAGAAGCACAGAATTTATTTTTTTGTTTCAAAAATAACATTTTTGAAAGTTTCTATCTAAATCCATATTTTATTAATCTAATCTCATTTAAAAAGTGTTAGAAAAGTTTGGTATTTAAAGTAACTCTGGTTCTTTCCACATAGCAAATGATTGATAGCTCATTGATACATTCACTTTTTTTTTTTATTAAGCAGAGTCCACCTCTACTAGGAAAAAAAAAAAAAGTGCTATAATGCCAAGGTTTCTTATCAGGTTTATTCTTGCCTTTGTTTTTAGAGGATTAAGCAAGTTATCTTAGGTAAAACCCTTCAAACAGAACCTAACAAGTTGTAAGCATTCAAGAAATGTCAGCTATTGTTTTTCTTGTAGCTTCTTCTGCTTCTTTTTATGATAGTATCACCATAAATTCCCAAATATTCCCTAGTGAGGTGAGTTAGAGAAATCTCTTTCTTATTTACTCCTTTTCCATGAACTTTCCCTAGCTACCAAATTCCCCCTGAAGCAAGTAAAAGCTCTAACTGGAAAAACAGGATTAAGTAAATTCTTCAGAGGATTTCACAATCAAATTTAGCTTAAGTAATGCATAATTCATCATACAGAGTTTATATTTTGGCTAAGATAGAAAGTCAGCTATTAGCCTTAGTGATATTAAGTAGTAAAATCACACTTGTATTTCCACTTAGCCTATTATCGTCAAGTCTAATTCCTTATTTGTTTAAGTTTATGTGCCTTATCACTTATGAAAATTGTTTTGTTCGTTTTTTTATTTTGTTTTAAATTTTACAAATAATTTGAATTTTGAAAATTTCATAACCTAAACCCATAGATATAGTTTTTACATGCTACCAGTTCTGATAAAATGTATAAAAAGAGGGATATAGCATAGAATTAAAAGATGGGTTTTAGAATCAGACAAAATTTATTTCTTCCTATAGATGTAAGAAATGTCCAAACCTGTAGGAAATTTTTATGAGTTTATTTGACCCAAATTGACAACAGATACTGGGGAGCAAAATCTCAAATGCTGACGAGAATAACAATTTTGCGACTTTTATGCATTTGAAATTAAGGAGAGAACATAAGGAAGATTACATAAGGATGGGAGAAAGCAAGGTGGGGATTGAATTACAGGATAGTTAACAAGATTATTTGCTCTCTTGAGGGTGGTTATTTCAAAGGTGTGTTAACCTAGATGCTCAGAAACAATGGACAGGGCTTGCTTAAGGCAAAAAATAAACCTTTTACTAAAAGGTTATATGCCCGGGGTGTGACTACACACCATGACCTGCCCAGTTAAGAATTTATGATCAGATCACCCTGTGAGGTTACTTTCCATAGAATTTCTTTTATCATCCACATTTCCTTAGTCATGAAGCATATTATTCTCTTATAGTTTCAATTCTCTCATGTCTAATAAGAGACAAGAATAGTTTATGGAATTATTGTGGAAATTAAAAAATTTTAAATAAATGTCAAGGATCTTGTATATGTTTGTGATTCTATAAAAATTGCTGAAGTAGGCAGTCTCAGAGGTCTTCAGCGTAGCTTTTAAACAGGAAATTATTAGCCTCAAAAAGTAGCCCTTTAAAAAAAACTATAATGTATACACTGTTCTTTAAATACCGATGTTTACTTGGATTTTGTCTATTGATATTCAGTGCATCTAAACATGTGCATGCACACACACATACATCACACTTAGGTAGCTATATATACTTTACATGTGCATTTATATATACAACATGTATATTATTGATCTGTAACTTCCTTTGAACACATTTAAGAATGCATTAACTGAGTCTCTTCTGAACTCAGGACTGGCTGAATACGCTCTCACCGAAACTCAAATTTTCTATGATCTAATGTTTTCCTACAGCTTTTTAAATACTTATCAAGGTATATTCTTGATCAATTATCTGTTTGAAATTCTTAGTACTTTATGTTTAAATCTCAACCACCTATTGAAACTTAGGAAAGTGCATCCCTTTCCCATGACCAGTTCCAACTCATCAATTTCCAAATACATTAATGTTATATGTTGTTTTAAAATTTGTTTTCTAACTATTGTTATATGGTACTTTATCTACTTTGTTTTTGTTTTTATTCTTCCCTATGGTAGTTTTATTGGTGATTTATAATTTAATATTGAATATTAAAGCTCTATTTCTTGACTTTTTTCAACTTTAGGCAGTATTTATGCTATGTAATATTTCCAGCTATGAAATATGACAGGATTTCCCCACCTACATTCACTCTCACCTCTTCTTTCCCGCGCCATCAGATATTTATGCACGGTACTTTAATTTTACATTGTCAAGGTTTTTAATATTTTCATTTTTCAGTCTGTCATCATAATTCCATTGTTGTTCAAACTAAGGCCCATATTTAAATTGATTCAATGTTCTTTGACAATTCTTTCAAGGCACGGCTTTTCTTTTTCTGAATTCTTTATATGATGTATCTCTTGAGAGGCTGAATTTATTCATTAAGAAAGTTTTTTTATTTATGTTTTTGTTTTTTCTGTTATCTAAGAAGGGTTCACGAGTGCCATATTTTGTGAGCCATTGCGTGCCTGAAAATATTCTGTGGCATTTATACAAACCAACACCTTAACTAGGTATAGAAATAGAAATTACACACACACACACACACACACACACACACACACACACACACACACAAAATTTAGTCTTGGAAGTCCTCAGCGACAGTGAGGAAGCTCTGAGTCCCAATCATACCTAAAAGTAAACTGCTTTTTCTATCTCTGTATCTACAGGGTTGATCTCCTATTCCCACATCCTAGAAATTCTTGTTTCCTTTATTTGTGGAGATTTTTCTTCTGTTTTATCTTTGAATATATTTCCATTCTATGTATTCTATCCCCCAGATATACTAATTATGATTGTTCGATCTCCTTTATCTTTCATATCTATCAGCTCTCTGATTATATTTTCCTTTGTGACATCCTCAAACCTGAATATCATGTCATTGACATGATACTTTTGAGGTTTGAAATGTTTTGAGTAATAACCATTCTATTTTTGCTGCCACTTTTAATATAGTTTCTATTTATTCAACAGTGGTTTTTTTTCTTAATCTCTTTCCTGAGCTTTGCCAATGCCTCTTCTATCTCCTAATATTGTTTTATCAATATTTTTTAAGTTAAAAAAAATTAATGCAATAAAAGTGATTAAAACATGAGAGTCTTCGAATCACTTTTATCTCATTAAAATTTCTTTTCTGAACTATCTATTTGTCTAATTCTCTGAGAGTATAAGGAAGTATTTGGCTGAAATTTATAAAAAGAGAATTTAACCATGTATAATTTCACTATCCTATAATCAGTATATTTTATTCATTATAAGATGGATATTTTCTAACATTTTAACATCTCTGAAATGGAGTAATGCCTCATAATTGGTGGATAGCATAATTTACCTAGCTGCACATTTTATTTCTTAGTGGTATGTGAAATAATGGTTTTTCAAACTTTTGATACCATCAAATGAAATACAGTATGTTATATTTTCTTTCAGATATATGTACTATTTTAAGCCATAATTGGGATATTTATATAATTTTATGGCCAACTTTAAACAAAATGAAACTATTCGAGCTCCTTGCAGAATAAAATAAAGCAGCATCACAATATCATGATCCTTTAAAAATGTTACACAATTTTGGAAATGGGTGATCTAAACACCTACATAACTTAGAATAAAGAGAAGAAATGTATGTTTCAATATCCACAGGTCATTCAATTTCACTGTCTCAATTTCACTTATCTATAAAATGAACTTACTAATAATGCCTGCCACCTAGAGAAACTAGGATGATTCAATGAAATGCTCACTTCCATGCGGTACCTGTTAAATACTAAGTAAATGTGAGTTACTGCATTATTGTTACTAGTTGCAGTATCATTAGTGATGATCTTTCAGGGAATGGCCCCCCTGTACTTACTTCAAAAGACAGGTGGCTAATTTCATTCTATTAAATTGGCCTGACACTAACTAGACACTGAGAATACCTCATGCCAGACACTAACTAGGCACTGGGAATACAAGGACAACCATATCTCTTGTCCAGGACCCTCTATGAACCAGTTTACTTTCAGGATCTCATTCATTTATTTGTTGAGTAAACTGATTTTCTCCAAACATTCACTGATCTACACTGAGCACGTACCAAACCTTCCATGTACTCTTATACTTTTATGTAAGAACTTATCATTCTTTTAAGATACCCTTTGTCACCCTATCTCTGCAATTCTTATAGTTCCTTCTTCATCTGTAATAATCTTTGCCTTTTCTGTCTCCAGAGGCCCAAATCTTTCCTAACCCAAAGGATATTTTAGAGTTAAGAAAGAGGTTCCTTATAATTTCCCTTCCATTCAAATGAAAAGAGAGGAACAA
>NW_011888813.1:3063259-3065931 GCF_000151845.1 Pteropus vampyrus
GCATAATTTACCTAGCTGCACATTTTATTTCTTAGTGGTATGTGAAATAATGGTTTTTCAAACTTTTGATACCATCAAATGAAATACAGTATGTTATATTTTCTTTCAGATATATGTACTATTTTAAGCCATAATTGGGATATTTATATAATTTTATGGCCAACTTTAAACAAAATGAAACTATTCGAGCTCCTTGCAGAATAAAATAAAGCAGCATCACAATATCATGATCCTTTAAAAATGTTACACAATTTTGGAAATGGGTGATCTAAACACCTACATAACTTAGAATAAAGAGAAGAAATGTATGTTTCAATATCCACAGGTCATTCAATTTCACTGTCTCAATTTCACTTATCTATAAAATGAACTTACTAATAATGCCTGCCACCTAGAGAAACTAGGATGATTCAATGAAATACTCACTTCCATGCGGTACCTGTTAAATACTAAGTAAATGTGAGTTACTGCATTATTGTTACTAGTTGCAGTATCATTAGTGATGATCTTTCAGGGAATGGCCCCCCTGTACTTACTTCAAAAGACAGGTGGCTAATTTCATTCTATTAAATTGGCCTGACACTAACTAGACACTGAGAATACCTCATGCCAGACACTAACTAGGCACTGGGAATACAAGGACAACCATATCTCTTGTCCAGGACCCTCTATGAACCAGTTTACTTTCAGGATCTCATTCATTTATTTGTTGAGTAAACTGATTTTCTCCAAACATTCACTGATCTACACTGAGCACGTACCAAACCTTCCATGTACTCTTATACTTTTATGTAAGAACTTATCATTCTTTTAAGATACCCTTTGTCACCCTATCTCTGCAATTCTTATAGTTCCTTCTTCATCTGTAATAATCTTTGCCTTTTCTGTCTCCAGAGGCCCAAATCTTTCCTAACCCAAAGGATATTTTAGAGTTAAGAAAGAGGTTCCTTATAATTTCCCTTCCATTCAAATGAAAAGAGAGGAACAAGAATTAGAAAAGAAACCAGTTCACACAGGTTGTTGGGCAACACCATTCACCACTCACATGCAACTCTCTTTGCATCCTTCCCAAATCTAGCTACCCTGACATCACTGTTCCTTCCTCTATACTCCCCAGGGCATTATTTGCAATGTTTCTTATCACGTTTTACATCATAGCGTTTGTGTGCAAGTCTTATGTGGCCTAGATTGTGAGGTCCTTGAGGGAAGAAATGTTATACTATTTGTCTTTGTCTCCATAGCATCTGGCACACAGCATATGCTTAATAACTGGTTCTTGAATTTAATTACTTTAGTCAACTGACTCTTAAGACTGTTATCAATGTTACTTATCCCTTGAAGTAAACTCCGTCTACTTATTTGAAAATAAAAACAATCAATGTCTGACATTTTATATATATTTTAATTATATATACGAACATGTCAGACAGTTTTCCAAGGCTTTCAATAAAAACAGCCATCTCTTTGTGTTCCTTTACAGGTCTCACACTCAGAGGTAAACATTTGCAACTCCTTTACCCGTTCCTTCCCACTATTTGCTTCTTCATGTTCCACAGCATGTGTACAATGCTCTTTCTTAACTTGTCCCATGTTACTAAGTGGAAGATGAACGCTGAGCTTTTTACATGCCTTTCCTTCTCCCACACCTGTTTCGCCTCCTTCCAAACTTCCAATATAGTTCAATTTAATTCCTCCATGGGTCCTCACCTCTCTTATTCCAATCTGGACTGTCAGTCTTCAGGTCCGTTTCATAGCTGCCATCCAGGAGATGTTGGCTATTCATCATCCTGTTGGCTATTCCCAACACAGTCTTCTCTTGTGTTGGTTTCCATGTTTCCTGAATCCCAGCTTCTTGTACTTCCGTTATACATCTTACTTTAGTGTATCATATCTTCCTTCAGCAGTTTTTTCAAGAAACACTTTATCAGAAATAATGTTGACTACGTTGGGAAAAAGTAATTGGAAGTTTGACTTAGAATTCTAGGTTAGAGATGACTATCCCTCAGAATTTGGAAGGGATCATCTGCCTTAAGAGGTCCTGATGAGTGCAAGTATTATGTGAAAGGCGAAATATCACTTGTCTATGGGATGCAAGACACAAAGTCAGAGAAGGTCATTGGTGAAGCAACATTAGAGTAGGGGGAGGTGGCGATGGGGCCGAATAGAAAGCTAGGCAGATTTTCCAAATTATCACTGATTCAAACATGACAGAACATGGTAGAAAAGCCTGCTGAGAGCAAAGGAATTGAAAGTAGAGACTTCTATGTGGAGCCAGAGAGAATGTCTTGAGACCAAAAAAAAAAAAGCTATCTCCAGCCACTTTTGAATTGATGTTAGCTGCTGGCTGAGGGAACCTCTTCAGGGGCTGACCAAAATCTTGACACCTGGACACTCGCCCACCCCAATTTCATTTTCTTAGATGAAGATTGCTCAGCCCTCATGAATTCCTATATGACTCTGAAACATAAAATGCAATCACATCAGGGAGCAAAGCCATTTGTATTTGCTTATAACTGAGGATCATTTCAGTCCAGCTCCTAAGGCCAAGAACAAAATGGTTCAAGTGCTCTTTCAAATCGTCCTGCTGAAGAGGGTTCTTTAGTTCTACATCATTAGGCAGCTGCTATCTCTGAAATGGCAACATTAAGAATGTTGGCCAGGCCAGCAGCAAC
>NW_011888813.1:3065981-3120869 GCF_000151845.1 Pteropus vampyrus
TGTTAGCTGCTGGCTGAGGGAACCTCTTCAGGGGCTGACCAAAATCTTGACACCTGGACACTCGCCCACCCCAATTTCATTTTCTTAGATGAAGATTGCTCAGCCCTCATGAATTCCTATATGACTCTGAAACATAAAATGCAATCACATCAGGGAGCAAAGCCATTTGTATTTGCTTATAACTGAGGATCATTTCAGTCCAGCTCCTAAGGCCAAGAACAAAATGGTTCAAGTGCTCTTTCAAATCGTCCTGCTGAAGAGGGTTCTTTAGTTCTACATCATTAGGCAGCTGCTATCTCTGAAATGGCAACATTAAGAATGTTGGCCAGGCCAGCAGCAACCTAGCTGGCTACTGAAAAGCCTGAATAGCCACCAAATACAGAATTCTATGAGGACACAAAATTCCATCTGAATCAAATGAGTACACCAGCAAATGAGTGTACAATGACACCACATCTTCCATTATGTACTGCCCCACACTACTGGAAAGTTTCTCTTCAGCCCTCATGCTAATCCACTCCTTGGCTTTTTGTGGCAGTTGTGACAGACCTTTGGATCATTCTCTAAATAGTGTCTTAATGTGCTCTTCCCATAGACAGTGTAACAAAGTTCCCTACTCATGGACACCAGATTTTAACAGGTGGAGACTATCAACTATTGCTACTAGGTAAAGTGTGCTTGGATCTCTTGCCTCTTCCAAAACATGGGCTATATATCTGCTCTGAGAAAGAAAAACTCTTGTTACATGCAACTCCCTCACTTAAAGCTGTTTGCTTAGAAATGATACTTATGTGAGCTTTGGATATTCGGGATGCTACAAAAGCATTGAGGAAAGAGATGTACCTCAGGTAAAGTAAAGGAAAATCTGGAGAAAGGTCATAAAAGAGATGAGAATATTCTCCTGTTACCTCACCCCCATTCCTCCTTTGCTGAAAAAGATAACAGATTTCTCCCACAGGTCTTCATTTGCTAAGTATGGCCCACTTGACAGCAGCATCAAATCATCTAGGATCTCACTAGACATTCAGAATCTCAGGCCCCATCTCTCCTCAATCAGAATCTTCATGTTTAACAAGATGCCTAGGTGATTCATATAAACATTAAAATTTCAGAAGTACTACCGAGAAGGACATGGCATAGTATTAGGAGGCACAGACTTTCAATAAGTTTAATTATTGGCGATGTTACCTTTAATCATTTGGATAAGGTAGTGCCTGCCAGGTTTCTCTACTGTAAAGCTATTTATTTTTCCTTTGTAATTAATAAGCATTTTATGCTGAGATACTTTGAAACTACATTAAGTGTTCTATTTCTCTTCATATTTTTGCCCACGAATTTTAACATCCACTGATGATACTCGACTGCAATTACGACTGTGGTATTTACCAAATGGTGATTTTAAAAAATGTTTAATAGACTATTTTGAACAGTTTTCAAATATACATATATTCCATATCTAGTTTCCCCTATTACTAATATCTTACATTAATGTATTTGTTATAATTAATCAGCCAAAATTGATCCATTATTAACTAAAGTCTAAAGTTTATTCATATTTCTTTAGTTTGACCTACTGTCCTTTTCTATACCAGAATTCCACCCAGGATGGAACATTACACGTACTTATCACGTCTCCTTAGGCTCCTCATTGTTTGACAGTTTCTCAGACTTTTTTTCCATCAGACCTTCCTCTTTCATGAATTGGAATTCAACTTAAAGAACTATCCCTTCTCCATCACTTATTTAATTCTTTATGTCTATACGGAGTCATGCCTATTTATTTTATGCTGTGTATTTTACATTTAAGCCATTATTATCATTATCTATTTGATTGCACAAATTGTCTCAGATTTGCCATTTGGAATTTCTTCAAGCTGACTCCATGATATGCTCCCAACAACTTTTGAGCACTTCCTTACTTCCTGGCATCATAAAATGTTCTAGACTCATCATATACTTTCCTGACCCCAGCCCTTGAATTAGACATTTCTCTGAGGAGTCTGGGTCCTATAACTGGCAAATGGTATTAAGAAACCAAGATCTTGGGCCTGGGTGTTCTTTTTGCTACTGGGTTTTCATTATTTCTAGGCACTCTCAGTGGCAGAGCTAGAAATATATGGATGTATTTTAACCTATATATACATATACACCCGTATCTATTTCCATGTATATTAAAACCAGGAGTTCATACTGATACCTCTGATTCCAATCCAATAATACAGCATTCTCTTTAACTTTCCCCGTTTACTTGTAAGTTCTTTTTTTTTTTTCTGACAACAAGAAGCCTGGTTTTCATTATCATACCATTATATTTCCTTATTTATTCAAACCTAGGATACAAATAAAAAAGTTGCAGAATTGCTAATCCACATTTCTTTGAACAAACTTACCAACTACAGCACAAGATTTGAATATAGTTCTATCTTTAGCTTTACAGTATTCAGTTTCCAAAGCTTACTTAGTTCTTTCCTTCCACACATTCTCCATTTATTGTATGTGGTTTATCCATAAGACAGTGAGGTTTATTTGTTATTGTTTGTATTCCTTCTTGGATCCTAGGGAAGGAGAATGTTTTGACTATTGAAGTTTCTCGCCTTCAACAAAGAGTTAAAAGCGGAACAGGTAACAGCTCAGTATTCCTTGACATTGTAATGTATTCAATAGGGAAAGAGGGATATTAAACCTTTTTGATCAACATATGATTATCAATATTTTTAAATCCCCACCTCAATACAATCCAAAGAAGTGAAGTATGATCTAGTCCAGAAAAGAGAGCCATTCCTGATTAGGTTTGCTCTAAAATAATGGTGTGCCTTCTTTCTGTAATTTATGGAATTTCAAATCAGAATTCATACGTCCAAATAAAACATGGGTGTTGAGAGGAGGAGGATATGACAAGTCAATAAGCCATCGATGAGAAAACATTAGCTGCTTATTAACATAAGACTGGGGAATCAAAAGCAGTGTTATAGGAAGTCCACAAGATGCTTACTATTCTATAAAACAGCCAAGGTACAAATAAGTAAAACATGAATAACTTATAAGAGTAAAATACACAACTCTCTGCTCTGGTTATCTAAAAGCCACTGTAACATTCTGGTTGTTTTTGTTTGTTTGTTTTGTTTTGTTTTGTTTTGTTTACCAGATTCAAGGCAGAGGTTTAGGGTTCTAAGCCCTATCAAAGTACTAATAGAGAGTTCTCTTCCCTTCCCCTCAAGGGAGGTAGAAAAACTGTCCTTAATTCAAAAGAGGCCAATAGATAAAGCGCCAAGCTTCAGTATGACCCACTTGGGTCTTATCCAATGCCTCTAGAATGCCTTTTCTCTGTATTCTTTCTTACTTGCTTCTAAATCCCAATAAATTTCTTTCCTCAGAGTAAAATGTATGGCACCTGATCTCTCTCACTCTCTTTTCCAAAGGAGAGAGAATGATTTAAGAGCTCTCTAGAAACAGATAAACAGACATTTGTAGAGACATTTTTAATATTTGTTCTGGTTGTTTCCAAAGGAGACTGATCTCTTCACAGCCCTGCTCACAATCTGGCTGATCCTTTTTCCTTTCTATTATGTGAGCTACCCCAGTGTGTCCCATGGTTAATACCATTACACAATTTTAGTGCCTTAAAAAAATATGTATATTTTTTAAATTTCACTCACTCATTCCGCACTGGTTGCATCTCTCTGTCAGGTGGCTTTTCTTTGAGCAGGGAGTCAAGGATTCAGGTACCTTTTATTTCGCTCACCACTTCTCTTTTTGTCCTTGGAGCTTTCTCCACTCGGGGATAACGTGGGGAAAAGAAATAGAGTATTGCACAGGATTGGGATTCATGAGTCCAGCCTGGAAGGGGTACGTATCACTTCTGCTCACATTTAACTGGCAGACCCCAGTCACATGGGCATACCCAGCTGCTTGGGGTTGGGAAAAGAGTTCAGCTGTGTGCCCATAGGAACAGAGCAATGATTTCTTAACAGCCAACCTGTTTCTACTATAGCCAGTAAGCTCTCATCTAATCGATTCCTATCTTTGCTTAAACTCATTTGATTTGATATGTTGTCACTCGCAAGGCAGGGTACAGACTAATACAGATACTATGTATAGTAATATAAGTTTGGACAAGAACGAGTCCTAAATCCCAGATGAACATTCAGGTAATTGCAGTATAGATTTCATGGTTCATTTTGTTGTAAACGATAAGAAGAAGAAAAACTTAGAATGTAAAGTGAGAGGTAAAAGAGATGGCAAACATACTTTGAAAAAGGTCATAATATCTACCAAAATATTAAGGAACTGTCTTTTTGTTAAAAGTTAAACTTTTTCTCTAAGCACTGAAATGCATTGTTGTCTTAGGGAGTGGCTGACCTATCACTTTCTATCAAGGTCTAAACTTAGGCAGTCTGGTTTTATAAACTCTCCCTATTTATTCTTCATAGGTCTCATCATAGATGTAAGACCAATGGTTCTTACATCTGGCCATACATCAAAATAACATGGATACCCAGGCCAAAACTTCAGGGGTCATTAATCTAGGTTAGGGCCTATATGTCTGTATATACTACCACAGGTGATTCTGATGCACAGCTAATTTGGAGAATAGGAATAGATGTGAATTTCATCTTAGTAACAACCACATATTTCCCAGAGTATCCTAAGTTAAATTTGAAATTTAAACCATTACAATTTTGGGTTATAAGGACCATATGGAAGATATCCAAAAATATCTGTAAGAATGATTTTCATAAAATAGATGGTAGGTACTTTGAATTTAGAGATATCTCTGGCTGGCATGGGCTACGCAAACTTTAAGAGGAAAAATTATTTGACCTGAACCCTGGTAAGAAGGTGGAATCTGATAAGAAGACAGAAGAGGCCATTTCAGACAGGTGTAAGCAGAATAACAAAGTCATAGTTGTGAAAGAACCAGGCAAACTCAAGGGATAATAAGCAGGCTCAGTGTGGCTGAAGCAGAAACAACGAAGAAAAAATACAAGGCAGCATAACTAAATGTGAAACTGTGCACTCTGAGCTCAAAGTGCTATGGAAATTCCAAAAAGAGAGTCATTTAGTTAGAACAGCCAAAAAGACTTCATGAAGAAAGCAGAACTTGAGCTGGGTCACGAAGGACAAGTAGGATTCTGTTAACAGAGTGGAAAGGGGGAAATTACTTTTTTGATGTTCCTGAAACCCAGATCATGAAACACCACATTAATGATGATTCTATTTATCACTTACTTGTACCAAGGTCTTATGTATACAGTTTAACACTATTGTGAATTTTACTAGTTTATTTGTTTACGTGTCTATATACTACATAGGGCTTGGTCATCTTTTAGGAAATACACGCAATTAAAATGTACAATATTTTTAAAAAGTAAAATCAGGAAAAAATACAAATAAAAACAGGCATAAAAAAAGAGGAGGAGTGCAATACAAATATATAAGCATGTAAGCATGTATATGTAATACAATTGATTTATGTTAGCCAAAATTTTATCTCAGAACTTCCTGGAAATTAAAACAAAAACAGAAACATGGTCAGTTATACAATTTTTAATATCAGTAAAAGTATTCAAGAAATTATATTAATTTTTCATGGGAATGAAAATTTATCCACCACCTAGCAGTAGAAGAAATGTGTTAACTGCATTTTACACGTTAAACAATGTCCTCAACAAAGTAGTTTTATGTGTGCTCTTTAGTGGAACTCAGAAGATAAGTCAATCATAGAAGTTGCCCATTGGGTAGAACCAGTATAGCTTCCTTGGTGATCTTCATGACACATCATAGAGAGCCAAAGCAAACCTGGTTTTCAAAAGACTTTTCCTACTGTAACCCTAAAACTCTAAAAGAACCAGGATCATCAGAAAGGAATGTTTGTGATGTGTCTATACAAAGTTGGTTCAGTTGCTTTGATTTAATTAACAATCAGTCAATCCAATCAATTAACAATTTGATTCCATAAAAAAACACTTCACCAAAATTCAGTAATATGAAAATAAAAGAACCCACTAATGTCCCAGATTTTTATCTATTCAGAGGCTATATAAGCAATGCAAAGACCCAGTATTTTTTTTCTTTCTTTCTTTTTTCTTTCTTTTTCTCAAGTACAGGTCTGAATATTCCTGGGAAGTGGACAATTATCTGATGATAATGATTTACATCTGCATAACTTCTTCACAAGTATAACCATCTTGTCAGGTTGTATTTGCACCTATGAAACAGGAGGTTCAATGACTTGACCAAAGTCTAAAATCTAGTTATTAATAGAAGAGGAGGAAGTATGGTGTTATACAAAGAACTCTGGAGTCATGGTAAACAAGGGTTTGTTGTCCAAATACTCCATTTAATATTTGGATGTGTGGGGGTTCAGAATGAGTCACCTCAAGATGTGTCTCAGCAGTATTCAGATTATTTTGAGCTAAAGAGAAACTGCCCTTTGCTTTAACTACCAAGAAAAATTTGAATTAGGACCCATAAGAGATATCTTCTTTTGACCTACCTATAGGGCAGGGCAAATTTATTTACTGAGCATCCATTCTTCTTATCATCCTTCAATGACCCCTTGAAGCCTCCAATGTGCATTACCTGACTCCTAGCTCAGGATGTCTAATATGCCCTCAATCCCCCTTTCTATCTCTGAACTCCTTGTGCCTGTGGGGTCTCTGACTCTTATTTGTACGTGAGGTCCCCATATATATATATGTGTGTATACACACACACACACACACACACACATATATATACACACACACACATATATATATGGTTATTTTCTCTTGCTAATTTACCTCATGTCTCTGACTCTTATTTGTATGTGAGGTCCCCATATATATATGTGTGTGTGTATATATACACACACACATATATATATGGTTATTTTCTCTTGCTAATTTACCTCATGTCTGTTTGACTATTAAACCAGCCAGAAGAACCTTGAGGGTAGAGCAAAGTTTGTTCCTCCCCAACAGTGGCAAACCTGCCTCGTTCCAAATTCTTGACTCTACGCTATCAACTTTGGTCTCTAGCCCCACCAGATTTAGTGCGCATTTTCATTCTCACTTGAAATTTGGTCCTTGGTTCTATTCTCACTGTTTTGATTGAGTCAGGTCTTGTGGTCTCAGCATCTTTTGTTGTTTTGGATGAGAATCTCTGTTAGCTCTAGCAATACAGAACTCAACTATTAGGTTGGCCCCTTGGCATACACACAGAGCACAGGCAACTCTCATAGGCGGTAAGGACTAGAATAGGACTGATACTGAATGGTGGGGCACAGACAAGGGCTTGGAAAACAAAGAGGATAAAGCTTCATATACATAATATACGTTAATACATACCAAAGACAATACAGGTCCCTTACTCTGGAATAATAATGTATGTATATGGGTTTTGAGTGAGATTTTATGAGTACCGTACCATGAGCAAATATGACTGCAAAATCCTCTCCACATTTGTTTACTTCCTTAGATTATTAACAAATCATGTTCCACCAGAGGGAGGTACATATTTAAATAGAACCGTGTGGAATTCAGCCTCTTATTCCAGTACTGCAGTCCTACTTTTACCCCCCAATCGACAGACAACATCAGATTTAGGGAACGTTTAATTAAAGTGCTGTCAATGAATAAATAGACTAACACTGGATGGTAGCAGGGGCAATTAAAACAAAGTTACTTGATGTCCTATTTGTCTGTCATATGGGCTGATTTATAAGCTTCCTTCAAGAAGTAGCGTAATGACTTTTTAATAGAAGGGGGCTTGATAAAATATATGCAGATGGTATTGTGAGTAATGATCCAGGCTATAATGATTTTAATAATGATTTGTCTTATCTATTTCCCTGTACTCAAAGGCTGAAGTTGCCTATATGCACATATATGCACACACATTTCCTTCTGATGGACTAGGCTGCCTTTTTAAAAGCCTTTAGCAGAGAATGTAAACACACTTAAATGATCAAGATATATACAACTCAAGAAATGAGCAAAACTGGAGAAAACAACAACGATAATAGTAAAAATAATAAATGATGATACAATCCAAATGAAAACTACTTAGTATTTTTATCCTGACTTACTTTGGCTTTCCATCAAGACATATATGGCATCTTCCTAGAGTACATGACTTTTAACCACTCCCAGCAAATTCCACAGAGATCCTGAGTTATCTACTGACAAAAAGGATGAATAGAAATGGTTTATATTCTTCAAATAGCCCTTTGGTATCCATACACAGCACAGGCAACTCTCACAAGCAGTAAGGATGGCACAGGCTCACAAATAGCATCTCTTCTACTGATTGTCCCTTGGTCCCTATTGTCTCAAATACAGATCTGGCAGCTACAGCCATATGCTGGATAGCTTCCCCTGACATTGCAGGAGAAAAAGTAAAATGGGAACTTTGATTAGAGAAAAAGACCAGGTCAAGTGCAGTGGCACATTATATACTGTTTTATTTTAGGTGTTGGTAGTATATGAGGAACAGAAGTCTGGGTGCACAAGAGGGGAGATCCACAATGACCGGCTCCTTGGGCCATCTTAAACTATGGGATTAAGGTGCTTCAAAGACCGGTTCTCTCTTATGCCTCGGACAGAGCTGAGTCAGTTTTGGACACCATCTATGACTGGTCTCTATGAGTGGAAATAGAAGTACATTAGTTCAGAGACACTGAGCTTGCCTCTGACCTCTGCTCCCAGTGCCCCAGACAGCACTACTTGCCTCTGGCCAGGATGAGGTGGTCCATGAGCTCATTTCTGGGCAACGTTTCTATGAAACAGAGACAGGCTCCACTGGGGCTAATATTTGAGGGAAATTTCAGGGCCCTGTTTCCTAAGAGAGCTGGAAAAAACATTATTAAGTACTAAGAAGAATAGCCTGCGGACTTTTTAAATAAAATTTAAAAGGAAAAGCATAATGAGAATTTTCCCAGGAAAACTTGACTCGAACATACTTTCTGCGGGTGGAGCAACAGACACCAGCACTGACCTTGCTGGACTGCTTTGGATAAAATGAGGAAACAAGCAAAGCTTGTCATCTGAGCGCCTGTCTCTGTACTCTCCTCACCTCCCACGTGACTCATCCTAGGTTTGCTCTCCTGGGGGGTTGCCCACCCTGAAAATTAACAAGCCAGTTTTCTAAGTTGTCCAATACAGTAGCCAGTAGCCACACACGTCTATTGAGTATTTGAAAGGTAGTTAGCCTGAATTGAAAGGTGCTATAAAGTGTAAAATACATAACAGATTTCAAGGATTTAGTACAAAAAGAGAATGTAAAACATCACCTAAATGTTTTTATATAGATTACATGTTGAAAATATTTTGGATATGTTAGGTTAAATAAAATATATTATTAAAATCAAACTATTTTTCTTTACTTTTTTTTTATTTTGAAAATATGGTAACTATAAATAAAAGATTACATTTGCGCCTCACGTTATATTTTTATTGGACCACACTGCTTTCTATCCTCTGGAATCTTATTTTTATTTGATAAATTTATCCTTGACAACGAAAAGGGTGAGCTCTCTCAAATAACTTGTTCGATTTTAACAGGAGTTGGTGGAGAGAGGTATGTGGGGGGAGAGGTAATGAGTTCTCTTATTGGAATGTGCTTCCTTTTTCTTCATTGTGGCAAACTCTTTTTCACCCATCAAGATCCAGATGAAACATCTCCTCCACCAGGAAGCTCTCTCTATCTCTCCCAGGCAGAGCTGGTCTCCTCTGTACTGTCTTTGCACTCCATGCAAATCTTAATCGAAACACTCCAAATCACACCCTAATGTTCTTTAATTTACACGTCTCCCTTTTAAGCTGTGCACTCCTTCAAAGTAAAAGCTGAGTTCCCTCTTTTTCTCACGGTTCTATTGTGAACTATTTCCTTACCTCACCCCTGAGAATACTCTCCTGCTTCCAAATGCAATATTTCTTAACTGTTTGGGTGTTGACTCTTCTCAAAGTCAGTGGAATATGAGATTCATTAGGAAGATGATAAAACTATGCTCCAAAGACTTAATGATTTAGCAAGAATTATATCCTTTCTTCTTCTCTGACAACTGCCAATCTGAGGGCTTCTAATACATCCAAACCAGGGTGTCAGTTTGGTCCTACCTATAACATTGTTAGTCCTTGTCATGAACAGAGATGTCCTGGGTATAGTAAAAGGAGTCAAGACTTGGCTTAACTGGTTGGGGATGTTGCCTTTTTGCATAAACACTCCATGGAATACCCAGAAATAGTCCTTCTCCCTGCAGCCATCAGTCCTCTTTCTAAAGGTTGCTGTGTGAGCAACCTACGTCACTTGGCTTTGGAAAAAGTAGGCTCTAGCCTTTATAAAGGGTGGCCTCAGAAGAGGAGGCATCCTCAGAGTTCTTGTGAAAGGGACACAGTCAAAACTCTATCTTCAATTATCATTGAGATAGTAAACAAACAAACAGACAAAACAAAACAAAACAAAAAACAAAAAAAACCCAGATTGCCAAACAATTATCATTGTTAGTGAAAAATATAACAAAACCCAAAGGCCGTTTTAAAAAGTGTAAACTTTCTTTGCTCTTGAGAAGGTAGTGACAAGACACATGATTCTCAAAGGAAAAAAGAAATCTAATTGATACATATCTTCATATTTACATATGAGATAACATAATTGTGGAAATTTAGTTCTCAGCTTCCTAATTTCTAGGTTTCAGGTCCATTGGGATAGTGTAGAGATAAAAATTTGGTCAGCCTGGAATGCGCCAGCCCTCCCACTTGGCCTGGGTAACATCTACCACTCCTTCCTTCCCTTTTCAGCTTGGACTCCACCCCTACTCTGATCTCCCAAGATGGAGAGGGAAGTTCGCGACTGCGTGTTCAGTTCTCAGCACAGTGTCCAACCCACAGAGGTCCGTGAGCAACGTTTGCTGAGTGAAAGGTGAATGATAGTGGGATACAGGCAAAAAAAAAATACTTGACTTGGAGACCAAATACTAGCTCTGCCATTTATCAAAGTCATTAACTTTTTTGAAGTTTGCGTATTCATTTGTAAAAAAAAAAAAAAAAAAAAGCAGGGGGTAGCGGGGAGACAATAGTAACCACTTCATAGAGCTTTCTGAGATTAATAAGATTATGGTGTGAAAGCATTTTATAAACTGAAATGCCTTATAAGATTTGAAGCTATAACCTCCTTTACCCTTTTCCCTATGTGTTTGCTATGAGGGTTGAAATATAATGCAACATCTTGGCACATGAGCCAAAATCATCTAGGAAGCAGGTTGGAGAGAGCCTGCCAACCATATTCTCTGCTAAATGCAATTCCACAGTGGACTGCATATAATCCATGGCAGATGTGCAGAGAAGTCCTTCTAAGCAATCCAGGCAGCCCAACTCAGAGGTTCCTAGAAATCAGAACAGAGGAGCAAATGTTGGATGAAGAAGGTGGTTTCATGACTCTCATCATCTGTGACTCTATGAGGATCGACTGAGTTTTGAGACCTAAGGTCAATGGGGGAGAACTCGGATGTATTGTTCAAATGTTCAGTGGTACTAATAGCTTTGCCAAATGATCGGATTGAATACAAAGTTAAGTTTATTATCTTTCCTTTTCAGGAAGCAGTTTCTAGCAAAGTCAGAAGGGTGAAAGAGATGCATGCAGAAACTTTGCTCATCAGCCTCTAATTCAGCATAACATCTAGAAAAAGCTAAGAAAGAGGACTAACTGTAAAGAAAAGGAGAGAAAAAATTAACCAGGAAAGGTTAGGTATATACATTGCACCAAGGGTCATGTGGATATTTTTGATAAGTTGTTGATCCCATTTTAATTATCAGTATTTTTGAAGCAGGACTGAGTTGTAGAACAGAGTTTCGTATGAGGACAGCCAAAGAAAGAAAACCAAGCCAAGATTTTTCACCCAAATCTTCTATCAGTGTTCTGAGTGACCTTGACAAGCTGTTTAGCTGTTTAACCTCTCATGCCCCAACATTCTTATGAGAGATGAAAGGTCAACACGACCAAATCCAGTAGAATCAACTATTGAATTGCAAGGATAAAGAATTAAGTTCTCCCAGGTGTAGCTGACATGTGTCTTTGTGATTCTTTGTTATAAGGAATAGAAGCCTCGTTAGCTTATGGAAAAGATTTGTACTATAAGAAAGCACAAGAAGTTTTATAGGCAGCTGAGGGAAGAAAAAGGAAATCAGGGGCACACAAGGACAAGAATTAAAACTGGGAAGTCCAGGAGTGGGGCAACTTTTTTGTTTCTTTGGGCGGTGTGGGCATCTGCATCTTGGCCTCTCTCTGTCTCTTTTTTTTAATCTTGATTGGCCTCCCATGGTTGTATATGGTCCCACATGGCATCTTAGGCAACCCATCATCACTACTTTCTAAAATCTAGAAACATTGGCTCAGGCCCCTTCCCTTTGATCCAATCAGGTATGGTCATGAAATTCAGGTCCACATGATAAAAAAGAACAGTAGGGCTCCATGTAGAGGCAGAGTTTTTAAAAGGGGGATGAAGCTAGATGTACAAGTCATTTAAGTGGCTAAATCTACTCTTTGAGAGTAGTTTGGGGCTTATGAATGGTGCTAAGGATATGGAAGTAGGCATGGATTGAGGAGAAACATGAAGGAAATGGTCTTCTTTATTTAGAAATCAGTCCCATAATGCAGAAAACCAGGTTGACCAAAGTGTGATACATCTCTTTTCCTGTGTTTCTTCTCCAAAGGAAATGCTGATTTCAGTCTTCTGTGAGTCACGAAGGGAAAGGAAACCTTTCAAGTGGGCCTCTAATTGTGGTTTAGAAGAAATGCCTTATAAGAAGTCTATGTCTAATTTTCCCCTTACCAGCAAGTATACTCAGCATATTAGCACCAGTAACCAAAATATTAATATACTCCTAGATTTTAAGTGCCCTTTAACTGCCCTGCACATTGCCTGTGCTTGCTCTCTGCCAGGTATATTCTGTGATTCTTGACAAAAATACAAAAGAAGGCCTCCATTGTGTGGCCAACTCACCTTTTTTTTCCCACATCTGCCTCCATCTTTCACCAGAAAGAGCCTTAGCCACATGGAGTAGACACTCACCTCAATCTGTATTTTTCCTCCAAAATAATTGCCCCTTGGCCACCCCAAGTGGGTCAAGAGAAACACAACAGTATAGCTCATTCTTGGAAGGACTGATTGAGGAAAAGAAGTGAACAAGCCCTGAAAATATCTCAGAGTCCCAGAGCAGTGTAGGAGTGGAGAGGGGAGGTTTAGTTGTGGGGAGCACCCCTCCCGGGCTCTGCAGACTCCTCACACCCTGTGGGAGAGGCTGATCCTATAAAGTACCAAGTCCAATGCAGGAACTTTAGCTGCCAAAGTCTAAGAGTCATTCTGGCTAGGAATGTTAGGAATCACCTAGGGACCCTCTGACCTAGATGTTGTCTTTGATATTGGGGCTAGAGCTATGTTTCCAAACTCAAGGCAGGGAAGCAGGCACTTGTGTACATCATTGGCCACAGAGGACTGGGAGTCTCTGGTTTTTGTTCTGCCTATGTGCTGTCAAGGAAGGGAAGGATCATTCAATGAGACCATTAGGGTCCAAACGGGTATTCCTATGTGGAGTGCAGCCTTTATCCCATAAAACCTCAAAGACACGACATCTCAGCAATAGAAATTTAATATATTTGATATCAAATTCCTCATCCTTTTTCCTAAACCTTTTCCTCTTCCTACTTCCCTTCATTATCCTATCACTGCTAAGAGCGTCATTGTTCTCCCAAGAACTTTGACTCCATTTCTCTTTGGTTTCTCTCTTTCTCAAACTCTAATACTGGACGTTGTCACCAAGTCCCCTTGCCTGTTCCTCTTTATTACATCAACCATCTCTCCTCTTTCCTATCCATGCTACAGAGATGTAGTTCTGGCCCTTATTACTTCCTGTCTAGACCATTATAATAAATTCCAGTCAATTCTCCACTTGAATCCAATTTAAACAAAAACAATACTTTAGTCCTGATCTTCTCAAAATACAAATCTGTTCACATCACTTCCCTTCTTAAAAAGCTTCAGTGACTCACTACTGACCAACAATGCATCCAAACTCTTTAATCTGGTATTCAAATCCTCCACAACACAGCCTTAGCCAAGCTCTCACTAGTATTTGGGTTTTTTTTGTTTGTTTTTGTTGTTGTTGTTGTTGTTATAAAAATAACTCCAGGTAATTGTAGAGAAATCAGTGCAAAAAAATGTGGAAAATGATATAAATCTTAACCTTAATTTTACTATTCAAATTATTTTGGCCTATCTACTATATCTTTAATTACGAAAGCGAAAACACCATTTTTTTTTTTGTCATTTGATAGTACATCAGCAGCATTTTTCCATACCTGAAAATTATTTTTAATTATTTTAATACCATTTGCTGAACTGACTTGAAAGTATAAATTATTTGTTCTTATTATCTATTTAATCTGTGTTTATTGTAAAATATGTGTAAAATATAGACAAGCTAAAAAGGTAAGCAAGTAAACTTATTTTATACTTAGATAATATAGAACTAACTGTGCCTCCTGAAAAAGTACTGCTTGGCTATCGCCCATGGGAACATAGGTTATCACCCATGGGAACATAACATTCTAACAATACGCTTTCTGCTTCTGTACCCTGTGGGCTGACAGTTAGTAAATAGAAGAAAAATAGACTTTTGTGTTAAGACAGAATGAGGAATGGGATTTAGGGCTTAAAAACCCTGTACCTCTACATTTCGGGGCTGCTTAATTTGGGGTCTGCATACCCCTGGCAGACCCAGTTGGCTGAATAAAGAGTGTGCTTCCTATAACTCACTGGTTTTTGGTGGTCCGTGTGCCTATCGGGGTCTTGCGGCCACAACATTTGGAGGCCCCAGCAAGATCTCAGGGAGTGGCTCTGAGATCTAAGACCAGACCGGCCTCCAAAGCAGTTGCTGTCCCCATTGCAGATTCAAAGGGGTGGCCAATTTGAGACGTTCCAGGGCACTTGAATGTCATGACGAGGTTAATGCAATCATCAAGGACGCAACCTTTAGGACACACTCTTTGTTCCTGGTCCCGACGGGAATCTCCAAGGCCTCGACGTCTGGATTAAAGGTACCTTTTTGTTTCTGTTGACCAGTCATTGGGGGTCCGTAGAGAGACTGGACGCAGTCATATCTCCCGGACCGTGGCCAGGCCGCGGGATGCTGCCTCCTGTGGCCTGTTTTCAGGTTCTGTCTATTGTCTTTGGATTTGTCTAGGTTGTAGGTGGCAGACTTCTCTGGGTCCACCTACACCTCGGTAATTGTTCTTGTCTGAGTGTCTGTTTTGTGTTTTCTGCGCAAGCGATGGGGGGAAGCCCGAGTTCACAAAAGACACCCTTGGGGTGTCTCCTGCAACATTTCAAAGAAGGGTTTGTAGAGGGAGCTGACTATGGCATAAAGTTTTCTCCAGGCAGATTAAGGACATTGTGTGAAGTTGAGTGGCTGTCTTTTGATGTGAACGGGCCTCCGGAGGGTTCTTTAGACAGGGGTTTAGTGAGGAATGTTTGGAAGATTGTCACGGGAGACCCAGGACATCCTGATCAGTTTACCTACATTGATCAATGATTAAACCTTGTTCAGACACCCTTTCCTTGGCTCCGCTGGTGTGTCCTTTCTCTAGGGGCGAGAGTCTTAGTTGTGGGCACCCCGAAACATGCAGCAATTGAATCTCCAAGACAGTCCAGTCCCTCAGTCCTCCAATCTCCACTGGAGGTCAAAGACCTTCCCCCACCCTATAATCCAGGACAACAGAGGCCAAATAGCATCGCCTCAGCTCCTCAGACACAGGCAGGTAACCCCTATGGGCCTCCTGCTCCCGCTCCAGGTGGGGCACCAGCCAATACCACCACCCCGGCCATCCTCCCCTTGCGAGAAGCACCACCTCAGGGGCATCACACAGACAGGCCCTTTATGGTTTCCTTGCCTTTCTTGACTAGTGACCTGTACAACTGGAAGGCACAGAATCCGCCTTTCTCTGAGAAACCCCAGACATTAATAGGACTCTTAGAAAGTGTCTTTCAGACTCACTGCCTCACCTGGGACGATTGCCAACAGCTTTCAATTGCTCCCTTCACGCAGGAAGAACGCAGACGCATTCGGACCAAAACACAAAAGATAGCTGCGGGAGGGAGGAGAGTTGAGGAAGCAGGGGAACAGATTGAGGAGGAATTTCCCTCCACCTGCCCAGACTGGGGACACAATTCTCAGGCAGGGAGAACGGCATTAGATCGGTACCAGCAGATTCTAATTGGGGGAATTAGGATGGCTGCTGTCAGCCAACTAACCTTCCTAAGGTAACTGAAGTTATACAGGGAAGGACCTCAGGAATCCCCTGGAGAATTTCTTGAATGAGGTGTACCGGGTATATACCCCCATTGATCCTGAGGCCCCTGAGAACCAGCAGGCAATTAATATAGCCTTTGCTACTCAGGCAGCCCCTGATATCTGGTGTAAATTATAAAAAAATTATAAGGTTTTGCGGGGATGAACCTGTCCCAACTTGTTGAGATAGCCCAAAAGGTGTTCAACAACAAGGAGGCACCAGATGACCCTGAACGTATGCCTAAAATCCAAAGCTACTGTCATCAACCCAGCCAATCTGTTGCCAGACCCAGATCACGAGACCCCCATTCATGACTGCATAGATTTCACTGATGCTGTGTGTTCCTTGCAGCCAGACCTCAAAGACTCCCCTCTGCCCGAGGCCGATGAAGTTCTGTTCACAGACGGGAGCAGCTTCATGCAGGAAGGAAGGAAGTATGCTGGGGCAGTGGTAGTAACTCTAACTGGCACCATCTGGTCACAAGCTCTTTTCCATAAGACTTCTGCTCAAAAGGCAGAACTCATCGCCCTCACTGAGGCACTAAGATGGTGAAAGGATAAGGCAGTCATGATATACACTGACAGCCGATATGCCTTTGCCACTGCACATGTACATGAAGCCATCTACAAGGAAAGAGGGCTTCTGACTCCAGCTGGGAAGGACATCAAGAGCAAGGGGAAGATCTTAGCCTTACTCGAAGCCATATAAATGCCTAAGGCTCTTGCTATTATTCTTTGTAAAGGGCATCAAAAAGGGGATAGTCCCGAGGTTGAGGGAAACCAACGAGCCAATGCAGAGATAAGAACACTGGCCACAAGGCCAGTGGGGCCCCCACCACGTCAACTGACTGTTGTCCCTTACCCAGAACTGCCTCTGTCTCTGACCTATACTGTGGAAGAGAACACATATTTTCAAGATAAGGAAGCCAGTAGGAACCAACAGGGGTGGTGGACGACCCCAGATGGAAAAGTCGGGCTCTCACGGCCCTTGGAAGGACTCTCCTCCACCAACTACACCAGACCACACACCTAGGGTGAACTAAGATGCTCCAAGTTTTAGACCCCTACTTTCACTTGTTAGAAGGGAGAAGAACTGCAGAGGAGATTGCCTCACAATGTCCGGCTTGTGCCCAAATTAATCCAAAGAAGGGGAAGAAAGAAGAACCTAGGCATAGGGAAAGAGGAACTTATCCGGGGGATCACTGGGAAGTTGATTTCACTGAGGTAACCCCGACTGTGGGGGGCTACAAATATTTACTTGTTTTTATAGACACCTTTTCAGGATAGGTAGAGGCTTTCCCTACCAGGAAAGAGACTGCCTTAGTAGTTACTAAGAAACTACTACAAGAAATTCTCCCTCGATTTGGTCTCCCCGGAACTTTAGGGTCGGATGACAGGCCAGCCTTCGTAGCAAAGGTAACACAGCAATTGGCTAGCTACCTAAATTTGTGATGGAAATTCCACTGCGCCTACCGGCCCCAAAGTTCGGGCCAAGTAGAGTGAATGAATCGGACCCTAAAAAAGACATTAGTCAAGTTAGGATTAGAAACTGGTGGGACCCGGGTAGAACTTCTCCCCTTTGCTCTTCTCCAAGCCAGGTGTACTCCATATATTAATAGATTCACCCCATTTGAAATTTTCTTTGGAAAACCCCCACCTTTGTACCTAGAATAGAAGATGAGAAAAGGCAGAACTACGTAACCTTGTCTTACTTAAGTCTTTACAGGCCATTCAAAGTGTACAGAAGGAGATTTAGTCCCGGGTCCGTGCTGCCCACTCAGCCCTGGGGGACAGACTTCCCATCAGTTTCAGCCTGGGGACTCTGTGTGGATCTGGAAGTTCATTTCCAAGGGACTAGAACCCAAATGGAAAGGACCCTTCACTGTCTACCTGACAACACCCACTGCAGTTAAAGTAGACGGCATCCCATCATGGATTCATCACTCCCATGTGAAGGCATCACGAGAGTGGACAGCTCAGGAAGACGGGCCCTCAAGACTAAGACTCAAGCATACATAAGTATAACCCTTTGTTTCTTCCTTTTTTTCTCTTTAGCCCAGGCATTCAACCAGCCACAACCAAAACCAGAAGGAGCATTAATAACTTTGCTAACGACAATACACAAGGTCTTAAATAAGACCACCCCAGACATAGGACAAGATTGCTGGTTGTGCCTAAACCCAAAACCCCCTTACTATGTCAGGGTAGGAACTCCCCTAAACTTAACTGAGCTCAGCAGGCTAGAACTTCAAGTCGATTCACTAGCAGAAGTATTCCTCCAAAATAGAAGAGGTTTAGATTTATTTTTCTTAGAACTAGATGGATTATGTATGGTGAAACCTGTTGCTTCTATGCCAAAAACTCTGGGATAATTAGAGAAAGTTTGCTACTAGTACAGAGAAATTTAGATGCCAGAGAAAAACAAAGACTAGAATCAAATAACTGGTTCATAGGATGTTCAATTGGTCCCCATGGCTAATAACCCTCCTATCTGCTGTAGCTGGACCTTTAATCATCCTCCTCCTCTTGTTAACTTTTGGCCCATGTTTCCTTAATTTCTTGTTTGCATATATAAGGAAGAGAATTAATTCTATTAAACTTTTAGTGTTACAAAATAGAGGCTATGAGCAAATTCCGCATGAAGAATCAAGGATCTGATTTTTTGCTAAAGCCAGTGGGGAATGTGCTGGCTGAAAAAGTACTGCTTGGCTATCGCCCATGGGAACATAGGTTATCACCCATGGGAACATAACATTCTAACAATACGCTTTCTGCTTCTGTACCCCTGCTTGCACAACCTACCTGTGGGCTGACAGTTAGTAAATAGAAGAAAAATAGACTTTTGTGTTAAGACAGAATGAGGAATGGGATTTAGGGCTTAAAAACCCTGTACCTCTACATTTCGGGGCTGCTTAATTTGGGGTCTGCATACCCCTGGCAGACCCAGTTGGCTGAATAAAGAGTGTGCTTCCTATAACTCACTGGTTTCTGGTGGTCCATGTGTCTATCGGGGGCTGGCGGCCACAACATAACAATTGTTAACATTTTAGTATATATAGTTACTGTTTATCTTATTTAGTTATTGTATCATGACATTATCCGACATTATCTTTTATCGGTTTCTTCCTAGCAATAATGGGAAGATTAGTTTCTATTTTAAAAACATATTATAACCTAGTTTCTCTAGTTATTAGTATCAATAATGAAAGTATCCATTTATTTTCCCAGTGTAAATGATAAGACATGATTTTACTTTATCACTCTTTTATTTCTTCATCGGTTTCAGTTTTTGTGTATAATCTAAATTTTTAGGCTAAATTATTATTATTATTTTTCTTATAATGAATATTTTAAGAATTAATTTTGATAGTCAAAATGTTTCATCACCCAAGATATAATTATTGATATTCAATAGCTTCATTGCTCAAAAACAAATATATGTTTTTAAGCTATGACTTTCTTATTCTTGAATTTACTATTTTTTTTAAACTGGCAATTGTCTTCCCAGGATGTGTATTCAAGGAATTTTTTTTTTTCAAGAGGGCACAGTGATGACATACTCTTCTTGCCTCTGCAAATCCGAAATATCTTTTGCAAACACAGTAATGACAATTTTGCTGAGTTTACAATTCTTGTGTGACAGTAATTTAGAATCCAAAACCTTTTTGCTCTTTCTCCATTCTTATTGTTTTTAGTATTTTGGAGAAGTATGATGCCAGCCCATAGTTGTTTTTTACCCAACTTGTTTCAATTAGCTTCTATGCTTTTAAGTTTATTTTTTCATCTTTTATTTTAAAAAATTCAAGTTATATCTAGGTGTTGGTATATTTTTATTAAACTTTCCTGACAATTGGTGAAGCCTTTCAAAGACTTTCAAAAACTCTTTCTTCAGTCAAAACAATTTCTTTTACTTCTTTACTTATTCTTTCTGTTATTTCATTACTTCTTTACTTATTCTTTCTGTTATTTCATTCCATTCCTGATTTCCATTCTACTATGTGTAGATTTTTTCCTAAATCTGTGTTGAATTTTTTTTTTCTCTTAAGAATTACATTTTTTATCTCACAGATTTTTGGAGATGTTTTCAAAGTTTCAAATATCATTTTTCAGTTTTCAGTGTATTCAGTCAACATTTCATTGCCTTCTTTTAATTAAGTATTTTTTAAGATTTCCCAGGAAATCTTAATATTTTTTTTCACAACTGCCTGCTCAATTTTCATAGCTGTCACTTCTTTAATCATGTGAATAATAGAAATGAGAACTCTTCTAATTTCTTCTTCTACTCATGAAAAAGTGGCCTTATCTTTTTAAAGATAGCATCATTTTTATGTGTTTGGCGATATTCCTTATTTACATGTCCTCATAAGTAAAGAAAGATTCGATCCTACTTGGCCTTTACTAGAACAAGAGAAGCTCAATGAATTTCCTGTTTCTCCGTGATAAAAACTTTCGGTCCTCTAATTTTTGCTTCTTGTTACTTCTTACCCCAGGCCTGCCACGTCTCTGAATTAAAGTACCATCAATACTGTTACCAGAGTCTCCTTTAATCTCTACTTTCCCAAGCACAGAGCACTTGCTCTTTACAGGAGGAAAAGTTTTAGATGACTCTTCTATGCTTTATTTAATCTTCTCTTTTCTTCTTTCTTTCTTTTTTTTAACTTTATCTAGCTGAAATTTCTTTACATTTTTAGAAAGTAGATTTCATAATTTCTTGTTTTCCCACATGTTTGCATGACTTTGGCTATTTATATTGTAATCTGGTGATGGGGGAGTTGAAGATCTCTGCTAATGGCACCATCTGTCCAAAAACTCGGTTTCCAACATTTTCTCTTTTTTATTCCTATTATATTTTCTATTCATGTCTTCACTATATGTCCTCTGCTTTCTGGAAAATATGCTTTTTCTTATGCTATTTCCTTCTCCTGGAAGGTCATTCCTAGCACCTCTTCTCAATTTACCTCTTCCTACTGAAATAATTAAGACAAGGAACTTTCAATGAGGAGTATAATAAAAGTGTTCATAAAGGAGCTCTTACATGTGCTCTCATGTTCTCTGTTAATATACATTAGCGTCTACCCTGAGCGATAGCCATATATGGTTATACTTTATTTCCTCAATTAGAACATTCACTCTTTGGGAGCAAGAATAATTCTTTGTTTATATTTATTTCCTCTGTAGGGCACAAACAGGAATTTTCACATAAGAAGTACTTCAAAAGATTTAAGTTTGATTATTATTTATCACACACCCCATATCAGTACATGTGTTATTTCTATTCCTCACAACAAGTATCAGAGATAAGTATTGTTTTCCTTTTTTTGTAGAAGAGGTATCTGAAGTAGATAAGATTAAAAACTGAAATTAGGTTCACACCCTAGTTGGACTCCAATGTCCATGTGATTTTTCTGCCACAGCATTCTGAATCAATTAAATTTTAATTAAGTTTAGATAACCTCACCGGGCATAAAACTCATAGAAGAAATATAATTGGGTTAGATATAAAACAGCATTCCTCCCTCACTGAGCCTACTTTCTGTCCTCTCCCTTTGCTCAAAAACGGGACATAGACTCTAAGTTTTTTGCTAAACCAATGGCTGTAGTACCTCTCTTCTCCCAAATAATGTGACAATTATCTGATTAGGACCTACTTGAAATAGCTAGCCACATCATACTTCGGAAATCTGAAGTGAAATTTGATGAAGATAAAGTATTTCCTTATGACATAACCACAAAGTCATCCTAGATCACTGAACATACGCGTATTATGATCCAACTCTACTGGACTAGAACTATCCTTTGTGGAAGCAGCAGAAAAATAATATGTAGCAACTACTGTTCACTGACAAGAAAAGTTGTTATTAAACATGGTAATAACAGAAAAAAAATCCTTTAAAACATAAATTAGCAGCCCATGTTTCAAAACCAATCAGTTGTTGTGTTTAGTTTGAATTAAACAGAGTTTTAAAGCTGTTGGACTTTGTGGCCAATATATAGAAGTTTGACATTTTACACAAAAATTCAGATTTCTGGTTTCTTTTTAAAAATCATAAAAGTTTGATCATACCAGATTTGCATTTCTACACGAAAAGTACCTTCTCAGGCTGAGTAGCAGCAGAGATGGCTAGCTGGTGCCTCCAACTGTGGACCAGTGAGTTTGGAATATACAACACATGTGGAGTAAGTATAAAATATAGGAATTTCAAGCTGGAAAGGACCTTGGCAAAATTAAGCCAGCCTCTTAATTTAGAATAAAGAAACTGGACCAGAAAGGTGATTATCACTCAATGTTACATAGCTGGTTACATACAACAAGAATCTAGGTATTCAGACCACTCAGGCCACCAGCCTGTTTGTTGACAAACTTTATAATGCTATAAGGACCACTGATGAAATTACATTATTTGGTACTTAAAAAGTGAAGTGTATTTTAAAACACCTATCTGTTGTTCTCATGTTCCCTGACACCTCCCCTCTTCTCTATTTGCATTAGTAAATTGCCTTATTGAATGATAAATAAATCCTTTAAGGGATGATAATTTAATTAAATGACGATATATCAATGTAGTTCTTAAAATAGGATACTGTACAATGTCTAGCTTGTCTAAACAAAATCATTAGTCCTATATTAACCTTAAAATACACCATTTTTATTCATTTATTCAACAAATATTTATTGAGCATCTACCATGTTCGAAGAACTGTATTGGGAATAAAAAGAATAAATAAGTCAAGATCTCTACCTAGTTATAAGTACTATCTATAACAGAATCTCCAACAGTAAATAATCTAAATGTGTGTTTCTCCAAATCTAAAAGCAGACTTTCTTTATCCTAGTTCATAGAAATAGTTCAGCAAATAAAACACATATAACCTATGATTTTTAAAGCTCATTATTATTAATGGCAAATTAGAATCAGAGGGCTAAATAAGGCCACAAATCAATGAATCAAATGTTAAAAAAATTTTTCTGGAACTAGGTAAAAATATTAACTTTTAATGATCCCTATTCTAACCAACAATTTGCTTCTTTCTTTGAAGCTGAATTTTAAGATTTCTCTATGATTCAAGAATATTTATATTGGATGGAAAGGTTCCCCATCACCCATCAAGTCATAGAGTAATTGTCTTCTAAATATGCATGTTGAATCAGAGACTTCACTGCATTGGTGGCAGATGTAGGAGGAATTAATATATATATATATATTTTTCCTTTTTTTGCTCAAGAAACAGTCCTCTCTCTACAAAATTTAAGTTCAATAAACATGTAGTGAACACTAACTACGAATCAGGCATTATATCTATCACTGGGAGGATAGAAAGATTACTATATGATATTTACTTTCCTATATTAAATATTCATTAAAAGTGGAGATTAAGGGAGCTAGAAAATAGTTCATGCTTAGCTACATGTTGTTTTATTATTTTACCTGAAAAAATAAGAAATAAATGTAATAGGATCTAAAAATTAGAGGAAAACAGTGGGTTAGAAGATTCCAGGCACAATTCAAGAGGACAATAAATCTTGAGGAATAGGTAGTAACTAAAGAGTCAAGAGGAGGAGAGAATCTCAGGGTACTGCAAGGAGAATTAATTTGTGGAATAAGATAAAGTCCACTTTGGACACCTTGAACTTTAATAGCTAATGAAATATTCAAGTTGCTAGTTCATATTAAGAAATGCCCATGGGAAATACAAAGCAGATGAAATTTTAGGTCTGAAGATACAGATTTGGGATTCACTGTCATTAGCATAGAGTTGATGGTAATAATCATTAAAATAGATAACTTTCCATAGGAATGAATAGCAGCAAGTTCTGTTACATATTCCAGAAAAGTCTTTTACTACAAATGCTGAGAAATTCAGGAAAAAACAAATAGACTTCAAAATGCATAGATAACCAAAAAAGAAAGAGAAATTCACAGGTTGAAAGGGAGGAGGAGGAGGAGGAGGAGGAGGAGGAGGAGGAGGAGAAAGAGAGGGAGGGAGAGGAAGAAGAAGAACCTGCTTAAAAGAGCCTGAAACTGCGTGTAAACAAATGTTGAAGTCACAAACAGCCCAGGGCATTTCCTGACAGCAGGAATTTAGGTGCTCAGGTCAAGACCAGGAAGGGCGAGAAAGATCTCAGTCTGGGTCACAGTAATAAGTCAAATCCGAGACTCTTGCAGAGATTTGGGTTACTCGAAGGGATATTTCCACAATAAAAATGTAAGGGAGAAAAAATGTCATCCACTGGGAAAGAGAGCAACAGAAGAACCAGTTTGCTTTAGAAAAACCAGTTTGCTTTAGAAAGGAAAAATGAGTTTTCTCTGGAAATTTATAATGCCAAGCCTGCCTTCACATAGGTTAGAGACTTGAACATTTGTTACCTTTGCATTCTAGTAAACTGCAAGCAAAATTAATTTTTAAGTACTTCTAGGTTATGAGCAGCCCCGGACACCTGACAGAAGAAAACACAGAACCTGTGTAGAGAAACCTTGATTCCTCACAATCTCCGTAAATTAATATCAGCCAAAGGAAGAATATAATATAAAATTGTCAAAAATACAAGTAAACAATGCACTAGCAACGAGAGTCAGAAAAAAACTAAGGTCTCTGATGTTGGAATAATAAGATACAAATTTTCTTAAAATTTGCCTTAAAAGTTTTGGGGAAGAAGAGAGATTGAAAAATAGGAACATAGAACATGGTACTTACAAGAAATAACCGGGAGCATTTGGGAAAAAAAAAAAACTCAAAAAAAACTTTCATAAGTTAATAAATTTTGAACTTCAAAATTCAATAAATTGGTTAAACAACAGATTAGATACAGCTGAAGAGAGAATTAAAAAAACTTTTAAGAGAGATCTGAAGAAACCAAAAATATGCAGTACCCTAGAAATTTTTTTAAAAAGTATAATAGACTTGGAGATTAGAAGGACACACATACATCTATTTGGATTTAACAAAGGACAAAATAAAGAAATGGAGAAGAATTGATATTTAAAGAATTAATTTGAATTTTTTAGACTCTCTGAAAGGCATGTATCTTCAATTCAGGAAGCACAAAATCAGTAAGAGTAAATAAAAGAATATCTCCATATCAGTACATGTTAATGCAATTTCAAAATGCATATGACAAAAAGAAATCTAAAATGCAGCTAGAGAGAAAGAAAAAAATACATACGAATGAGTAACAACAGATTCTCAACAGCAACATCAAAAAAAAACCACTGTAGAATAATATCTTATAAATGTTATCTATAGTTATCTCCCTGCCTAAACTTTAATTTAAGAATGAGTAAAAAACATATATATTTGCAAATAAAAAAAGAAAAGAAAAAGTTTACTACCAACGCACCCTCATTAAAAGAAAATCTAAAGAATCGACTTTGCGACAAAAGAAACTCATCTCATGATGTAGACCTGGTATTCATGAAAGACTGACTGGTAAGCAAATAAATTGATCAGTATGTAAGTAAAAATAAATGAACAAAGTCTATATAAAATGATAGCAATTTGAAAAAGATAAAAGTAAAATATTGCACCAAAATAACATGTCAGAATATGTGTGAGATATTTACTGATAAAATTACAAAAATTCATTGAAAATCATTAAAAAATATTTAAATAAATGAAAAAATATACGATATTCATGGATAGAAGATGTGATACCATATAAATGTCATTATCCCACAAAATAATCTATATTCAACAAAATTCCACTTAAAGTGATAAAAATGTTCTTTATTGGAACTTGGAAAACTGATTCTAAAATTAATATGAAAAAGTAAAGTGTCAAAAATAACCAAAATGCTCCTTAGGAAGAAAAGTATGTGTGAGGAATGTAGGAGGAGGTATTTGAAATAATGGTACTTATTAGAAAACTAATAAGTTTTGAATCATATGAACTGACCTTATTGTGTGCCAAAAACAAATATTGATAACTTCTCAGGCTTCAACCTAATAATAAAGATTTAGTATGGTATTGGTTTAGAGAAAGATAAATAGACAAGCAAAATCCAGAATAGAGAGCATAGGAACAGATCCATGCATATATGGAAACTTATCAGAACTGGCATTTTAGATTATTGGGAGAAGAGAAATAAAGGATACTGCAATAATTAATGATCTGATAGGAAAGTAAAGTAAAATTAGATTTCTTAATGCCATAAATCAAATTAGCTCCAGGTGAGTAAAACACATACTTATGAAAAGCAAATATGAAAACTGCTAGAAGAAAAGAAAGGACAATGTCTTTACAAATATGTTTTTCTCTTCTTCTACAGTAATAGAATTTTCGGATGGGCATATGTTTGATCGGAATAAAGACCACATTTTCTAATATCCTTTGCAGGTAGGGTTATCTTGTGACGAAAGTTCTGGCCGATGAGGTGTAAGTAGAAATGTCCATAATGCGGTTTTGACAAATCTCCTTAAAAGACAGCTGGTAGCCATATACGTTGTCCCTCTTTTTCTTTTTCTACACTTCTGCCTGGGATATGGGTATACAAGAACTATACAACATCACGAAGGTGGAGCAGAAAGCTGGAAGGAGCCTAGATCTCTAAGTACATCATGACATAAAGCTTCTATACCTGCTGGAGATTGCCTACCCCAGATCTTTTATATGAGAGTAAGCTTATCTTAATAATGACTTAAAAGTCATTATTAATTTAGGTCTCTACTCCTCACAGGCAAACTTAATGCTGATTAAAACTTGTACAATTTGCAATGACATTTTCTCTCTCCTTATTTCAGAAAGACTACAAGAGAGAAAAACAATACATAGGAGTAATCCTATAGGAACATCCACTTTAAACAGACTAAATGGGAAGAGGGAAGAGTAAAAGAGAAGAGAAGAAGCTGTAAGTTTTATAAGTCTCAAATGCTGTGAAGTACAGAGAGTGAGGACCGCTCTGGACTTGTCTAGATTAGAAGGAGGTCACTGGTGACCTTAGAAGGCTGTTTCCAAAGAGTGACTAAGAAGCCAGTGAAGCAACATATCACTCAAGGGATTATTGCCACTTGCATGTTACTTGGAGGCCTTCCAGCTCTACACAAAACCAGCACACAAACATGTTTTGTGTTTCTGGGCTACAGGTGTAACTAGTTGTACCTGAATCATCAAGAAATAGAAATAGCCCTAACCTGAGTATGTCTTGATGTTTTTTCCATAATCATGGTACACACAGTAGGAATATACCTGTTCTATTCTACCGGGTCACTAGGTTGGAGATTGCCAATCCAATCGGGGTTCAACCTATCTCTCTCTTTAATTATATGAAGAGAATTCTTTTTCCTCTAGAGTTTAGAAAGTAACTATTTTATGCCATAGAATGAACTACATAGATTGTTAGTAGTAATATTTATAGATACGTCGACATGCAATAGAAAATGACAAATCTTCTAAAGATTTAACTAAAATGTGGGCCTGATAGCACTCACCAATCTGTATGGAAGCCCTGACACCAGAATGGAGGGAGAAGTGGATGCAGGCTAGAACTTTGAACTTTGCAAAAAATAAGTGGACATTCCTCGATGTACCCAAGGGAAGTGCTTTTAAGAAATGTGCACAAACTGAGAACACATATGCCAAAAGAGATTTTTTCCATAAGAAATAGTGGTAAAGAACAAATTTAAGGGATTTCAGTCATTATAACATATAATAGCTTATACTCATACATTCTTAAAGTATAATAAGAAGCGCACTTAAGTGGATAGAGTCATTAGTGGAGTTAACAGAAAGAAATAATCAATGTTAGGTTTGATGAAGGAAAGTGTAACTATTACAAAAGCAGGGAAGGTTTGTCTCCACAGGATGATGACTGTTGGAAATGGGGGATTGGATTCCCCTAGTACCATAAGAGGGTGGGAATTGCTAAAATTTCCCTTAGGATTTTCTTCACTTTAAAGAAACTTTAGTACGTTGAACATTTACAATGCACTCCTTCTCGCATTAGAATTGGTATAGCACCTAAACCTCAAACAGTTAAAATAACAAAGGTAAACTATGAAGTGGGGATGAGCAGAAACATAAAAAACAATGAAAACTCGGTGGCTAAAGCAGATAAATAACTATCCTGCAGAATTAAAGTGAAGATGCCATCTATGAGGATGTCTAGGCCTGTGGTTAGCACACATTTTAATAAATTATCTAACTTGCCTCACATGTGTTGTCTAAAAGGTATAAACCAAGATTTTTGCAGGAATTACATAGACTTTATCAACTATACAATCCACTTCGTCCTATCTCATCTCCATGCTCACTGCGTAAGCTAAAGTTCTTATCTTTTTTTAAGGGAGAGGGAAAATATGAAGGGGACGGCAAAGACCAAAGAGAAAACAGAAGTTAAAAGGCCCTTTTCTGAAGCAGGAATGGGAGTGGGTGGGCTCCTGGATACCTAGCATTCTCTGAATACAATCTCCTTGATTTGGGCCAGTTAGAATGGCCACAATTTATCATGAGGTTCCTGGAATCTCTGTCACTATCTCTGGAAGACCTGGGTAGCTGCAAGACCCAGTATCGTTCCCTCTGGATATTTAAGCTATGAGGTACACACGTCAGCATGTGCTCCATGGGGAGCCAGACTGTAGCGATGCTCTAGCCAGCCTTGGTTCCTGCAGGTTGATGCCTTGAATTCCCAATGGCTAGATGTGCAAGCTCAGTCAGGACATTTCATTAACTTCACGAAAACAGACCTTGCATTTTCCTGATTTAAAGTTTTCAAGTTTTTGCACTAGGGTATGTTGGAGATTTATTCTTTGCTTCTTACTCTAGTATATCTTCCTTTTGTCTATGGCACAAATCTAGGACTAAGATGACTAAGCCACAGTGAATTCTCACTTATGTGAAATTTGAAAACAGATTCTGAATGCCTTTGCAAAATGCCCCAGTACAATGAATTATACTTAGGAACTTTATTACAATTTTTCCTGGAATATCTTTAAAAGCTCATTGCTGGCTGGAAGACCCTCTTATTTTTAAAATACCCTTTTCTATGTTTCCTTTCCCCCTCCAGTTTCTTTTACAGATTCTTTTTAGATGGTGTTAAATTGCAAAACTTCAAGACTTTAAAGCTCAGTACATTTGGAGGTTATATCTGGTACGTTAGATATTATCATGTTTAGATTTTTCATTTACCAACTAGACTGTAAACACTTACAGTATGGGAAGCCATATTTTATACCATTTGTATATATGCCCACTGAATGTAGTGTTTTGATAGCTAGTGCTTCATTTATGACTTAATAGGAGCTTATAACATTCATTAGTGATTGTATTTTAGTTAAATATTTGCTCACCTGAAAGAGGAAGAAATACAAAGAAATATAAAACATGGCTCCCATCCTCAGTTCTCTCAGCTTTTACAGAGTTGAATTGAATTCTCCTTTCTAAGGATGATGGACATATTTAGAGTCTTACTTTTTGACTTTTTTGGCCTTTTTAGTCACAACTCACAGACACTTAGTAAATACATATTGATTTACCAAGTGGAAAACAGTCCATCTTCTCTCTCTAAATCTTGCCCATCTTCTTAGGTCAATTTAAGTCCTTTTAAACTCCACAAAGTCTCCTCTGAGAGTTCTATCCACAGGGTCCTTCTTTTCACTGAATTTCTTTCTTATCAATTGTAATATCCAACCATTTTCTGAGACACTCTTGTATTCTTATTTAACCTTTATTATTAGGAAAACTAAAAATAAGGGCGATTCACAGAATCCGAATAGATATTTTTCCAAGGAGGACACACAGATGGCCAACAGGCATACGAAAAGATGTTCAACACTACTAATTATTAGAAAAATGCAAATCAAAACCACAGTGAAATATCACGTCACATCTGTTAGAATGGCTATTATCAAAATGACAAGAAATAAGAAGTGTCGAAGAAGATGTGGAAAAAGGGAACCCTTTTTTCTGTTCGTTGGACTATAAATTGGTGCAGACACTATAAAATACAGTATGCAGGTTGATTAAAAAGTTAAGAATAGAACGACCATATGATCCAGCAATTCTTCTTTTGGGTATTTATCCATAGAGTACGAAAACTAATTCAAAAAGATATATGGACTCTTACATTCATCGCAGCATTATTTACAATAGCCAAGATATGAGAACAACTTAAGTGTCCATCGATGGATGAATGAATAAAAAGAGATATGGTACACACACGCGCACACACACACGCACACACACACACACACGCACGCACGCACACACACACGCACGCACGCACACACACACACACACGCACACACACACTGGAATACCACGCAGCAATGAAAAAAGATGAAAAATTGACATTTGCAACAACATGGATGGATCTTGAGGGTATTATGCTAAGTGAAATAAGTCAGAGAGAAAAAGACAAAATAACATGATTTCACAAATATGTAGAATATAAAACAAAAAAAAATAACAAACGAACTAACAAAATAAATTTAAAAAACCCAAACTCATGGATACAGACAATAGAGCGATGGTTACCAGAGGGAAAAGGGGTTGGAGGAGAGCAAACTGGGTAAAGGTGATCGAATATACGCTAATGAAAGCAAACTGGATGTTTGGTGGTGAGCATGCAATACAGATATCGAATTAGGTCGTACACTTGAAATTTATATAATGTTATTAACCAATATTACCTCAATAAAAAAATAGTAATAATGACCATTAAGTTAACTTCTGATACCTTTGTGCATTCCCAGCACTTCTTGCTCTTTCTTCTGGTAACATACCTTACTCCCATGGCAACAGAGTGGGTGTGGTGTGTGACACAAGTCGATCCAGTTCAAGTCCTTCCCTGTGGGCAGGGTCAAACTCAATCTGAGACATCTAATAATGAGAATGTAAGCGAGGAGAGGCTTCCCCCAGCCAGGTCGCCCAACATAAGGAGCAACTAGTCTGAACCAAAAAATTGACACCCAGAAAAGAGAAGAGACAAAAGACCTAGCAAACGCTAATAAGTTTCTAAGGCCCTGCATCCAGCTGTCCCTGAGGCGAATTTCATCCCAATCATTTCCAGGGTTGGTTATATCAGCCAATAAATTTTTTGTTTTGTTTTGTTTCATTTTGTTTTGTTTGTAGACTAATTTGAGTTTGTCACTTGCAGAGTCTTGATGAGTCCGTGACAGGTTCCTTGAGGAAGTCATGTCTTTGTGAGTTTAGTTTTACTGCTTTTGCATCTCCCACTGCACCTAGCACGAAGTGCACCCTGCAAAGAATAGAAACTCAATCAACTGTTATCAAAGTAATGATTCTTTAAATTTTCAGTAAAATTCCGGAATATTATTTAAGATACTACAAATGTTAATGAAATGATTATGTGTAGGTACCGTGAGCAAGAGTCTCAAGAGATACTACTACTTTGGTTAAGTCACCTGTTTTCAGGAACAAAACGCTCATATTTCACCCTGCTGCAAACATATTCCTTGACATTAATAGGCCACTGCCTCTCTAAACCATTCAGATCATTTATACCTTCTCATAGTGGAAAGTGCTTGATATAAATGCATTCAGGTGTTGAGTTTTTTTATTCTATGTTACAGTACTGACGATCATATGACAAATTTTATACATATATGTGTGTGCGTGTGTGGGTGTGTATTATATACTCATACACACATACATACATATGCACAGTGTATGTGTTTTAAGTATGCGTGTATATGTATTGCTCTAACCAACTTCCTGGAAGGTTTATTTTTTGCACTTAGAAAACCTGGGTGTAAATATAACCAAGTAAAAGTTTCTCCACAGTCTCTCTAACAGTCTCCTTTCCATGAATTCTGTGTGCAACTTATTCATAAATATGGAAAATATCAGAAGATTTTCTTTTAACTTGTCTTGATTTCCTTGAAGACTCTGGCACACAGCAGGAGATTAAAATAACCTGGCATCGCTGGTGACTTTGCCCACAAATACCAAGGAATAAATATTAGAATGATGGATTCTCTTTCCCTTGTCAACTATGAATGTGTTCTAGCCAAGGGCAAGGTCTAGAGAGTAATTCAAAAATAAACAAATAGAACCAAAGAGTAACTTTATTCTTTTATTCAAAGTTCACTAAAATACAAGAACAAATTGTAAAAGCACACATACCACTCAGCACCAATATAACAACACTCTTTCTACTGATAATCTCCAAAGCATTTGTTTCTGCAACCAAAAAGCAGAGATATACACACATGCATTCTCACCACATTTACCCAGGCCTCATAGCATCATGCCCCGAATATTCTCCTTGCTAGGAAGACAAAAATGAGCAGAGGTAAACTAATGTGACTACATCCAACCACTAACTGAGTCGATGACTCTTTCGTCAGCAGTTTTCATTCGCACACTGGTAACCTCTGCACATCCCAGTCTTCCTCTTCGAGGGCCCAATTGCTTGGGCTAGTGATGGAGTCTGGTGAAAATGTGATGCAAAACTAAACAAAACTGGCCAACGTTCCCTACCCAATATCTTGTAATTGCTTTGGTTATAAAGTATTGGATACTTATGTTTTCACATCCTCCAAATCTAACACATAAAAACCACACTGACCAGTGACGTGGTCTAGAGAAGTCTCGAGAGAATTTTATTTATTTCCCACCCCTTTCTGTGGCTTCTTTCATTTATGTGTTTACCTGTTTGCTTTTCGAGGGGTAAAGGGAATTTTGAGCCAAAATAGTGACTTCATTAAACATCTCCTGGGTCTTCGAAATCTCCTCAGTAAATATTAAACAAACTCCCTGGAGCTCTGTTGCTGCTGCCTAGACAGGCAGCAAGCCCCAACCTGCGTGAGTAGCCTTGTTTGGATGTCTGTACATGTTTGCTTTCCATCAGTTCAGACTCACTGTGGAACAGAGCTGGATCTCTAAGCTCTGAGACCTTGCTGCTGGTGCTGCCTAGAAGGTAAGGCATTAGGAAGTAGATCAATATTTGGCTCATCCTAAAGTCACTCGATGGCATTCAGCTCTCCTCCACTAGTGAGAAGTTTCTGTTCAAATCTTCCGAAATCAGTAGACCAAACCCACAGAGCCCAGTTCTTCCCAGTTAGAGCTTCCTGACTCCCCCAGGCTCTGCCCACTTATTTCATAGAGGTCCTTGGGATACTACCAAGAGAACGCTGATCAGCAAGCAGAGGTTAGTATTTATGCCCCATTCTAGATGTACATATAAAGGCTGGATTTAGCTTCTATTTTTAATAGATAAAGGAGGAAGTAGGGATGAGGATGGAATAAAACACTAGCTCTGATTTTTGGCAATATCTTCTTTTTTAAGCTTTGGAATGAAAAGCCTCATTGCTAATCTCCACTGTTGAGAGATATGACACTGGGCATGTTGCGAAAAGCTTTCAGTGCTGGTAATAGTTTTCGTTAATTTTTCAATGGGACAGAAGTCAGTGTCCACATTTTTTTCCTTTGCAATGGTCATGTGATTCTAATTAAGCTTCTTTGCCAAACCATTAGTCAGACGTGAGGTGGAATAAATGGCCAGGTTTATCCTCTTAAGATTTACAGAATGGGATATACATCAGTGCAATCTTCTTGCTATAGATATAGCTCATAGGGCATGTTGAGGTTACCTTGTATCCAGCTGGGAATTTACTCAAAGGCCTAGACATTGTCTTTAACCTACCCCTCTGGTATTTTACGCAGCAAGGCAGTACCCATGCATGACCTCACCATACTTCATCATTTTTATTCAAGAGCTCAGATAGTGAAATATATTCAGGCAACATGAAAGACAGCAGTCTTTTCTCCTTGATCATAGAATAGGCATGCCTTGTTAATGGCAGAATTTAAATCATTAGGCCATTTAGAAGTTGATATTACCAAAAATCAGGGGTATATTCTATAAACAAGGTGAAGACACAGGACCAGAGATCTAAAACATAAATATAAACGGTCATAGAGGTTAAATAACTGTCACTTTAGCTATACAAAGCAAGAACAGAGTGACTAATCTGCTCCTAAGGAGGTCAGTTATATTTTAATGTCTGTATCGAACACCTACATTACTGCAGATATTTCATTCATGCCCATTTAAGAGAGTCATTGTTGATACCACTAATATTTTCTCTAAGCAATAAAATAAAGTAAGCTTTGATTAATTCTAAGACATAAGTCTTTCAAACACTATCTGTTTGAGAGAATCCAGACATTATGATAATATCTAAAATTGCTCAGAAACTATTTCACTAATAGACAAGCTAATTCAGTTTAAAAGGCTAAACTGATAGCTCCATGTAAACACAGGGGGGAAAGATGTTTAGGTATTAAGAAGAGCAATTCAAAGTTTTATACATAAAATTTTAAATATATATATATAATTTTTATCTTGTGAGAATAAGAACTACAATTATTCAAAGGAACATACTTTATAAAAGACAGGCTAGATGGGATGGGTATTGGCAATCTAATAATTTCTCTGAGCATATCAACTAAGCATCGATTCCCCTCTATCTCAAATAATGAGTTCTTGTTAAGTTCATAAAAGATACATCACAGGAAATTATAAAAGTTTATGTTGAGATAAATAGGTTACATAATTACAGCCTTATCATAATTCTGATAACACCAAGCCACTCTGTATTATCGCAGGATTCCTGAGCTTTGTCAATTCACTTTCTCCATTGGCCCCCGATAGCCTTTCTTCCAGTGACTCTTCTATGTTCTATTGAACATATCTTTTTCCCTGATATTCAGCCTGTGCCTTTGTATGTCTACTTGCACTGCTTCATTTCTCCATTGGGCTATCCTCAGGAAGAGGAATTGCATGCACACGACTTTCTCTTTCTTTAAAAATATATCACGACTGGCTGATTTTTCATCATCATTTTCCCCAGATGGCTAGCACTAACTGCCTTAGCCAAATCTCATCCCCCAACCAGCTTCTCTAACATCCCGTACCATTATTATACATGTAGTACAAGGGGGAATTTTAAGAACAACAGTGAGTATGCTGCAACTAGTTATTCATTTATGTACCACATAAATCTCAACACCATTTTGTAGATAAAAATCAGTGGGGCCCATTGATAAGCCTTGAGTTATAGAATTCAACAATTGAGGACTCCAAAATAAACTATTCTCATTGTGGTTTTCCAGAAATTCGTTAGATAACGTCATGTTTTCAAAATCTGCCTTGTCTCTTTGTGGGTGTGTTTTGTAGAATTTAAAGCACTGAGAAACTTAAATGTTGGTGTAAAAAAATCGGTTAAAATGGTGGTTTAAAATCTAAATAATAAACGAACTAGTGATATGGCTACTGTGTTGCTCCAGGTTTTTTGTTGCTGTTTTTTTTTTTTTTTTTTAAATAGACTTTTGGTTCTTGTGCACTCAGGTCCCACTTTTTTACATTTCAGGCAACTAACTAGTTCAGGAAGATATTTTCAATTTTAGGTATCTTTTTCTATTAGTTTTATTTTATGATTCAATTATTAGTGGAATGGTCATAAGAACCTTTGATTGTACATATAAATACAACCATATACTGTGATTTGATAGCATCTTTAAATTTACAATAAAAAAATTATGATAGAAAATTTGTAGGTCTATTCTTTCAGAAGTTATGATATTTTAGATATTTTACTTATAGGTAAATTTATATTACTTATAGGTAAAACTATAGTATCTTCATTTTATAAAGATATATCGTCTATATATATTAAAATAACATTATATTAATGTACTATAGAGGCTTTAGATTACTAGACCTCAGCTAATGGGAACAAAGGAAGACTCAAGTCCAAATTCAAATGTCAATGGGAATTCCATTTCACTAAATTCCATACTACTGAGGATTGCCTTATATCAAGGCCTCCAAAATTCCTAATGGGAAATTATCTTACATTAACTTTCTTTTCCTTTATTTTACAAGTGAAGAAACCTTGTTTGTTCGTACTACCAATCATTCATTATACTTTACCTTCTTTGGGAGGAAAACAGTGCTGCAGCAGAATGGCTAGGGCGCCTACCTGCCACAGCATCTGACAATAAATGTGTGTGTGTGTGTGTGTGTGTGTGCGCGCGCGCATGTATACATACATATGTATGTATATATCTTGAGCTGAAGAGCTCAGCATTGAAAAAGCTCTCCTATAGTGACTAGGACCAAGAATGAGTAGGGCCTGATCATAATTTTAGGGATGGAGAGGAGCAGACCAGCACTGCTGGTCCCACCAATATTACCTTTAATTGGTATCATGGTGTATAATGCACCCACTGAAAACATACATACCACAAACATGTTTCAAAAGGTAATCATTCCACACACAAAAAAACCTCATAAATACAAATATTGAAGAGTGTTCTTTTTTCCCCTTTGATTCCCTTTCTCTCTCAATCTAGGAGTATATGATAAGTATATTGTATATTCTCTATGCTACTCTTAATTGAGCTCTTTTTCTGGCCTTGTGTTTGTTTCCATATTTCTATGGAAACAAATTAGTCCTACTCTCTAAAGCTTCAAGGTGAAACTCTATGAAGCCCTCTAATTTTTCTACCTCTTTTTCCTAGTTTGTCAACTCGATTTTCTTCTAGCGCTTTCTTCACCTGCCTAGAAAGTAACCCTCAAATTTCAGATGGTCATTCTAACCTTACAGCTGGGAATCATTCTTGACATCTACAAATACACCTGCGAGTTCTGGTTTATTTAGACTGGCATAGAGCACTACATGACTAGAAACTAGAACATCAGAAACTTTTCTAACATGTTAAATACCAAGGTCCTAATCATATGGCCTGGGTTCAAGGCCACATTATACGTAAATATTTGGGAATTTTCTAGTTGGGCTTTATCCATATGGAATAAAGCATAGGCGATATCCCTTATACTAACAAAGACAGTAGTTTCTCTGACATAGTAGTTATTCCGGTAAGTCTTTTCTTCGGGTCCCAAAGCACACATCGGCTGTATCAACAGTGTTTCTTCCTCTCCACCTTGGGATCTTTACAGTCAGGACTTTTTTTTTTTTTTTTAAAGAAATAGAAGTGATGGGGCTACTATTTAGCCAAATGCCATTCGAGTGGTAAAGAAGTATTGAGATGTTAGAGGTTTACGTTCTTCTGACATGTAAATCGCTGTCTTTCAGTGAAGCAATGAGACTCAGTTGAAATAGTGGATTCAGTTCTTAGTTCCTTTCCCTTTATATATATATATATATAGATATATAATTTTTTTTAAAAAGCTCTATTACAATCATACCTTTAAACAGCTAATCTAGATTTCATCTCTTGTTGAAGTTCTTCTCCAGCCACCGCCGGACTTCTTGAAGGTTGTAGAAGAAGGGGCCCTTTCCTCCCAGATAAGCAATTTTCTGTCTCTGCACAATACACACACGTTCAAAGGCTACTCCATAAGCTACGTTAGCATTATTGTCCATGCGGTCAGCCACAACACGGCACTGGGGCGGCAAGGAGAAACGCTCCAGAAGCTGGTGGGCTGCTGCACATCGGTCTTCCTGGTTCTGGTGCTTCTTCACCTCAAAAGACAAAGAAGAATCCCCAGGCACTGCCCAACCATCTGAAGGATGGGCCTCATCAATGTAGACCAACAGGAAGTCAGCCACTGATGAGAACTCTTCTACCAGTTTGCTGAAAGCTGGCAGCTGGTTAGTAAAAGGAGGTCAAGTGGCTGAGCCAAAGTTGACCACCAGCGGGCGCTCAGGGTTGGCAAAGTCAAGAAGGTGGCACTCGGTTCCATCAGTTATCTTCTGGGTACCATTTTCACTGTTGTCCCCTCCTTCAGGACTGGAGACACGTACCACACTGGAATTGGGGGCATCTTCACCCAGCTTCACCTTGGGTGAATAAAAGAAAGAGGGAGAGAATACCACATGAAACACATTGTCACTTCAAATTCACTCTGTATAAAAACAATTGGCTCTAATAAAATGTGGTAGTTCCTTCAGAGGATGTGGTAAACATATATTGATTTGAGTAAAGAGACATCATGGCAGGTAATGTAAAGAATGGCCCTAAAGAGAATAAAAGTCTTTTTTATTCTGTATAGTCACCGAAGGTAATTATTTTTATCATTGGAGGCATTGCAGTTAACTCTCTTTGTAATTAAGTTGAGGCTGGTATTCTTCGCTATCCTTACTTCGCTGCCAATACTTAGCACACATTATATAACGAATGATTAATTGACTTCATTTTAAAAGTTAAATGGTCTACTTTAAGACAAATTATCAGAGTCTTGAGACATAGTAACTCATTCTGAATTCCCACTTCTAAATTCTAAAATACTCAGGAAAGACCTTTATTTTCTAGCACGATGCTAAGTCATTTAATCTCAATCAAGGCATAATGATACCAACAGGCTCTATTCCTGGCCAGAGCTAGAAAACTTGGAGTCCATCGTGTATAAAAAGGGCTAGTCCCACTCAACCTCTTCAGCACTTCAACTTTCCAATGTGTAAAATGGTAATAATAATGCCTGTCTTCCTTATATGGTTCTAGGTGGATAACGCAAAGAAAATAGCTCTTTGTACACGATAAATCACTATGTGGGTGTAGGCTGCCATTATTAGATGCCACCCAAACCTGTAAATCAGAATGCCATCTTTCCTGGGCAAGTCTATGTTTAAAAATAAAAAGTTATCCTTAGAAGTGATTTGAGCTCTCCTCAGTATGACCTCTTTTCTTGAGATTTTTACAGCTCCTGCTTACTTTGGGTTCTTATGACTAGAACTTCATCATTTCCATTAAACCAAAGAACAAAAACAAAGTTATTCCAGAATTCTGCTTTTAATTTCTCACTTTTCATGTGGGTTTTGTTTGTTTCCCACTTTCTATCTGGGAAGTCACACGCCATTTACTTTTCTATCATACATTTTATTAACAAGCTCCTCTGAATTATAAATACCCAGACAGAAGAGGTATAGAAGAAAATTGTTCCATGTTCTCCCTTTGCACGTGGTTTCAAATAGTTGAACACAGACTGAAAGAAAGTTTGCTGGTCTTTGGATCTGTAAATGGATAATAAAAAGCAGGCAACATAAAAGAGCCAATTACTTCAGTTGGAATTAATACAGCTGTATCTTCTCCTAGAATGGTTTAATCAAAGCCAATGACATTAGGGACACCTTACAGAAGTGCGATTGATTTTTATACACCATCCTTAATATTATAAAACACTTCCAACTTGATCAATTTATTCTCTCATATAAATACAGCCACATATAACACTGTTGTTAATTGAAGTCACTTAGAAGTGAATTGTTAAAGACTCGCCAATCCAAAACAAGCACTGAGGGGCCTTTCCTCAGAAACTTCTGTCTGATGTTAATGCGTAACTCATTTTAACTATAGCGAAAGAATTTTGAAACTCCTTTCTCTCCCTTCTGAAAAAATCTTAGCAGGGCAATTTTGAAATAAGTACTATTAGTTTTCTAAAAGAAGTCTTAGAATAACATTCTTCTTTCTTAGGAAAGGAAGCTGTTGGTGTGACTTAAATAGTACATTTGTTTTCAGTCACTATCAGGGAAAAAGGTTATTTTATTTATATTAATTTTCTCAGTTAATTTGCAAGTGACACTAGATGAAGAAACCCAATAAGCCCCCTTTGGGTGGATTATTTTATATAAACCACAATTGTCTCTGGGGTATTAAAATATACTTAAAATTAAAAGATATAAATTTTAAAGATATTATAAACCTTTTAATCTGTGGGTCCTTTTTGTAATTCTTTGTAGATTTAGGTGGTAGGTAGCATTACAACCACTTTTGCATTAGCTCTTTCCCACTTAAAATAGCAGTTACGTTCTAGGAAGGCTGCTTTTAATGATGTGCTTGTGCTATATTCGCCAACATATTGTAACATAAAGATGTGAATGTATTCAAATCACTCTGAATCCATCAGTTGTTGTGCTTCTTGTTAAGTGAGCAGCCCATACACAGGAGAGGAATCACCTCTGGACTATAGACCTGTAGGTTCTTTGTAGGTGAAACATCCATCTGCTTTTTGTAGTCATTTTTAAGACTAACAAACAATTATGTGGTTTTGTTCAATGGGCTTCTGACACCCCTGGCTCTCACCCAAGCAGAAGTGGTGATCCTTGCATTATTCTTGATTATTCAACTGAATAATCTAATCTGATGCTTCAGTCACAGGTGACTCTCTTGTTACCTGTAGTTAATTTTCTTAGAAAGTTAAAGCACCTTCTTTTTCTTAGTGACAATATATAATTCAGCTACACAATTCTTTCCAAAATACAGACATACTAGTTTACCTTAGAAATTTTAGAACAAGTACAAAAAGTACAATACCTTCACTCAAAAATTAAGAAAGTTACCAAATACATAATGTTCTGTATTATGTATTTGCATTGGCATTTTGTTAAGCTGAGATATATATTATATACATATATATTATATATTAAGTTTTATTGAATGAATTATTGAATGAAAGTTGTTATAATCCTAGGTAGGGTCAGTGAAGAATCTTACACTTAACAATAACCTTGATCTGCAATGAATATAATCATATTTGGGAAATGAATGAGCTCACTGAGACAGACAATTGAGAAATGTGAATCCTGGAAGCCTACTGCAGAGTACTACATAATCAACACCTAATGCTGTTGATCTGTTCTTAATTATCTCAGATAGTGCATAAAATGGTTAGTGCTTCAAATCAAAGTAGCCAATCCTTCTTATTTTTTGAGCATCAGTGTGACCTTACTGCAGATTCCAATGACATAAACAGATACCTTGTTCATGAGGATGACCAGGTAAAATCAATGCTATTAATAATACCATGGGGGAAAAATACACGCCCATGATTTGTAAATCCAATTATGAGTTTACCAGTAGCCTGCTTTTATAAGCATCATACGCTAATCATAAAATTTATCCATCTTGGCTAAAACCTGCTAATGGAGGATACTTTAGCAATAAAAAGAAAAAAGTTTTAGAAATTTTAAAAATGAAAGTTTGCTTTAAACTAAACAAATCTTTTAGAAGGACACTGTTATTCACATCTCGTTTTCCCATTAGAGCACCATGAAAATTAAATTCTTATTATGACCAGAGTTTCAAATGGAGAATTTCTTGGTTTGCTCGGTTATGCACCATGCTGAGATGGAATGGGAGAATCGCCATTGTCTTCAATGATGGAAGATTCTTTGCTTTCCCCAGGAGCAAAGCATTCTTTGACAAAGAGCCAAAAGGATGAAAAAAAATAAAGTTGGTCCCATAATAATAACATTTAGGCTGCAGGAAAGAAGCTCAACAAAAACAAGTTATCCCTTGGTACTCCCAAACTTTGTTTTAATTTCCCACAGTGGCACAGAAAGTCTCCTGGCCACAAGTTACCTATCATCTTAATTTCTCCTTCTTAGAGGGTTTGTGTTTAGTTTTTGTCCTTAATGAGACGTATTTGCCAAAGAGGCATTCAAAAGGCATTTTTTACTCTTGCGGAAGAGTAATTAGGTCGGTACCTCTTTCCCTGCCAGCATTAGCCGCTCTAAAGAGAACCCTGCCCAGTATTTAATGCCCAAACACAAGAAGCATCATTTCCACTAATTGGTCTTGAAGTTCCGATGTTCCCAAAGGGTCCCTTTATTTTGCAATGATCAGAAAGGACATACGTAAAATGCAATATCGTCATCACTGACTTTTATCCCTCATCTGCACTATTACAGTTGTCCTTTCTTACGCTTTTGTAATCAAGATCAACACAACACCACCAAGGGAGGTAAATAAAGGGTTTGCATTTTTTACAACAGGGGACATCTCTGGGCCAAGCTCAAATGTTGTGATAGCGATATTTATAAATATGGACAAAAGTGTAAATATATGGTGTATTTATAAATTTGATTCCCTCGACGATGGGATTCCTTTTACTGCCAGTGTTCAGTGCACGGGGAAAGGATAACGCTGCTTTCGCATGTGGACTGTGAAATGCAGGGCAAGGGAATAAAAGAAAGGACTATTCATCAAGTATAAGCTGGAAATAGAGCATATACTATTAACCTTGTTTTTTCTTTTTTTTTTTCCTTTTTCTGAAAAAGGCTTCTGTACCAATATCACCTACTCTCCTGATAGAAAGTAAAGCAAATGATAAAAATGGAGAGGGTGAGGATGGCAGAATCTTATCCCCTCCATTTTTACACATCCTTCTTCCTATCCAAAGCCCTGGATTGGCTTTATTCACTATCAGGAAATTTCAAATTCTTTGACATAATGATCAGGCTACATCGATGTTCTTATAAACAGCCAAACAATTATTAAGCAGTAGCTTAACCATTTATATTCAAATTGGCCAAATAAATCAGAGTTGAAGAATAAGCTACCTACTCTTTCCTCTGAATTTGATTCCCTTTTGGCCATTTGGTTCCATCTCTTTTTGGTTCCTACCTTGAAAATGTAGCTCTAAACTCTATCATTTCTCACTGTTTTATTCAAGTGATGGACAAGCTCTGGCTGTGGCCTTCTTTGTGTTCTTTGAAAATGTTTCTCTCTTAAAAGAGCCATTTTCCATTGTAGAAACTAGTGTCAAAAGGCTTGAGGTGAATAAAGAGGAGGAGGAGAATGTTAAAGAGACCCTTTCAAAACCAAAATTATATGTTCAAATGAATATGTTTTCTGTGCCACTGCAATATTAACCATGCAGAAGCTGAACTGCTTGTCAGCATCTATACTGTGTGTTTACTTTTACACTTCATTTAGGTAGAAGCTAGACTCCCAGGCAGGGCAGTGTGCTTATTGGTTGCATTTCTGAGTCTTTGAGCACCAGCACAAGGATGTAGTGTTAGATGCAATGACACCAACTAGGGAAACTTAAATAACAAATATCTATTATTCATCTCAATCTCTCACAAGTTTCTGTAGACTTGCTTTTTCATCAAAACAGTGCATGAAACTCCCTCTCACAAAACCCAAATTATCTTTAAAAGCTTCCTTACAAAGTTCATTTTAAATCCAATTCGACGTTTTAATGAAGAAGAGGTTTTTGTTTTATATTCTGTTTTAATTTCTTTGTTACCTCTTGCAGGAGCCAAACACAGGGATAACAACACTTTTACTGCACTTTCTCTAAATATCTACCCAAGTATCTGATATTCAACAACGAGGAGAATTAAAGATGACCTGCCTAATCATATCACATATGCACATACCCCTCATCCTGGAAAACTCTGTTTCCGGAGACAACAGCCTCAAAATAATGCAAGTCAGGATTGTCAAGTACTGTGATGCCATCTCAAACAGAACCTCCTCCAATGTGTCCCTAGAAATGGCTACACCCAGAGATAGTGGCATAGATGACAACAGCATTCAGGGAAGTGATTCAACCTGTTTCAGAGATTCCGAATGACCCATTTGAGGGCATCTGAGCCACCACAGCCACCACCACTCTGGCCATACTTGGAGATAGGAGACCTAAATTCAGAGTTGTGTTTGCAATGTTTCCATTTATTACATACCCAGTCCAGTCTTGTCTCTGGACATGTGGGTTCTTGGGTTGCTTCTTCCCATGGCAGCTATTATATAGATCATTAAAAGCAGACTTAATGACATCAGTTGTGAACTTGGTCACTAATCAAATCAGTAGACAGAAACGATACAGGAGAGGAATAGATAAACCACATGCCACACACACACACACACACAAACACACACACACACGTGTGTGCGCACAAGTACACAAACAAACCCAAAAAACAAATCACTCATCCTTCTCAATTTCCTGGAATAGGAATAACAAAATATTGCAACACAATGGAACACTATACGTTAGTGAAAAAAAAAATGAAGTTTATTACAGAGGCATTTGTTTGTTTTTCCCTTTTAATTTTAATAAGCTGCTTAATAGGAGAAGCAACCTCACTTAATTTTTATGGGTAAGATCACAGCTCCTATATTTTATGTGAGAGAGATTGATATAAGTATATATGCATATAAGTAAAGTTCTCCCAAGCGGTGACTTTTTTCATAGGCTTTTTTTTTTTTTGTCTTTCAAAAAAGTAACAGTTTAATATGCTGAAATCAAACCACTGACATTGCCATGTTATCTCCTAAGATTTACAAAATACCAATGTAAATGATGAAACTTCTTAATCAATGATATGCCTAACATAACTGTGCACTGCCCACCCTCCTCCAAACTCTCTACTCCTAAAACATAAAAACTTTACATTCAGTGTATACATTTGTGGAAATGAAATGATCATATCAACATCTCCTCACCACATCTCCCATTGGCCTCACGTGTATAATATAAGTGAGTTTTACTATTAGAACTTTGAGCATTATTTTGTATTATTATGAAAGAATTTTCACTTATTAACCAGAGCTCTAAGTAACCTGTCTTTAGAAAAAATACAAACCTTCTGCAGGTTACTCTCAATAATAAGACACATATTGTAGTAAAACTTCCTTAATTCACAGTAGATATTTTCTTCTCGAACATTTCTTTGATTTTCAATGGAACAACCCTACTCTGGATTCTTTGTGATTAGAAGTTACTTTTTTTCCTTTCCTAGTTCATAGATTTAGTTTTCTAGTGTTTGTTTATGAGGGTCTCAATCTCTTCCTCCTCTTTTGTTCTGAATTTCTTCTCTGTTTCCGAGATGCTGAAGTTTACCACTTCTTTGGCTTCCATATTCCCTTCAAATTCCATCTCTAAGCATCTTGGACAAGGTCTCCCAATACTATTAAGGAAAAGCAATATCGTCTGCTTTGATGGCAACTTTTGCCAACTGAGTCAATTCTTCTCGCCCAGGGACCTTCAGGAGGCATAGGGGGAAGGGACGAATTGACTAAGGACCAATGACAAAATGTTCCACTTTGCCCCTTAAGATCTGAGTTGAGGACGCTCTGAGTAGCAAAAAGGCTGGAATGCCAGCATTTTTTACTTAGAAACTAAGATCTTATCTCCGGCTTTGAGGACACCACTTCTGCAGGTAAGTGAGGTCACTACTCCAGGGCTCAAGGCACATGTTGTAACAGCTTTGAAATTGTAAGGAACCTAGACCTATCTGCTCTTTCTAAGACAACTTATTTTACTTTTGAGAAAGAAAGCAAATACGATTTCTTTTACAAAGACTGGATTTCCGACAGCCAGCTCTCAGATCTTTCTTATGCAAACTGATATCCAATATCTCAGGACTCAGCACCTGATAATCGCTTCAAAAGGGTTCAAATCAGAATCAGTGTTGAGGATGATGCTGCGCACAAGCTTTCTGACATTAACTCTTACCTCTACCAGAAATGAAGCAGATACTATGCCAAATCACACCTGCCGTGACCATTTGGTTAAGTTTTGTCAACTCTCCAAGAGTTTTGAGTAACATTCTTTTTTTTTTTCTCTTGCTTTTCAGTGCCCACCTATTGAACTGTCTTTCCTAATACACCTCACATAGCATCTCATCAAGCAAAACATCAAAATCCCAGTTTATCACAGGAGCAGATTAAATGCAGCAGTCTTCCCTCCCCCAACACTTTCACTTTTCCCAAAGTTGCTGTGCCCGCACAAATATCCTCTACTCCAAAATCGCAGCAAGCCATTAATGCTTCTTATTAGAAAGGCTCCTAATTAGGTCACACGAAGTCACTATGGCTTACTACCTGTCACCCCCAAATCTAACTTGGGTGACAGGTGAAGAAAAGTAAAAGCAGAAGCTCACTTGAGCATATCCACCAGGCTTCCAAATAGGGCTCCACGACAGCCACTCCAGACCCACTCCGGGGCTCCTAGGGGCCTCGAGTCCCAAACATTCCAGCCCCTGCCCCTGCTGACCTACGGAGAAGCTCCTCTGAGCGCAGCTCACCTGTTTGTAGGCATCCAGGAGGAAGCTCTTCCAGATGCAGCGCATTCCCTCTGAGGTCAGCATGCGCCTCCACTCCCCGCGAGTGGACTTGGAGCGGCTCAAGAGCAGCACCACGTGCTTGAGGAGAATGACGGAGTCATAGAGCGCCAGGAAGAGGCAGTTGGAGAAAAAAACTGGCAGAATCTGCAGTGTGATCAGCAAGTCTACGCTGAGGATGCCCATCTTCTCTGCCTCCTGAGTCACTTCCCTGGTGCGCTGTGGTTCACCTTCACCCGCTTATTTAAAAGGGGGGGTGGTAACTGGGGTGGGGGAGGTGAAGGGGAAGGTTGGGGGAGTGGGGGAGAAGGAGAAGAACTAAATTAAAAAGAAGCTCAAGTTGTCTTCTTATTTAAAGCTGCAGAAATGGCAAGACCAAGTCCAGTCTCTCCAGCCCAGCAGTTGGAGTGTGCCCATCAATTCATTCAATTCGGAGCTGCTGCTTTTTTTTTTTTAAGATGTTAAAGAAAAAAAAAAGAAAGAAAGAAAGAAAGAAAAAAGAAAAAAAAAAAAAAACAACTGGCGTACCAGTCCCTAATCCAGTTACCCCTCTCTGAGTCGGTTACAGACAGGCAGCTCTACTTTCATTTCCAAGCACCTATGAGACTGTGGCAGAGATGGCAAAATTTTCTTTAGCTTTTCATTGTCTCTATGTTCAGAAACGTAGCCTGTTTCTTTCTTGAATTGCCAGAGTTTTAAAAATGTGATTTAAGGGTAGGTTTTTTTTTTTTTTTCCCCCTTCTTGACTCCGTTTTAGACACACTTTCTGTTCTCCTCCCAGCCTGTCTCACTCTCCCTTCCTCAGGAGCGCCTGCCTCCTCTCCCTTTGCTCACTCCCTCTGGCTTTTCCTTCGTGCTATCTGTGGTGCAAAGTGCTCTCTCTGCAGCCCAGTGAGTCTCCCTGAAGCCTTTTATACATTCCCTGGCTAATTGCTGCAATAGAGAAATGAAAGCCTAATCTTGGTAAAGATCTTGACGTCATTGAGAAAGAGGGCTTTACTTTGGCCAGGATTGCAGTGAATAGAAAAGCAAAACTCAACAACTTTTTTTTTTTCTTTAGAAGTGGGGGGTGGGGGGGAAAGGGACAGTGGAATTTTGCTTTGTGATTTAAAGAGAGAGAGAAAAAAATTAATACCTTTGACGGCTTTCAGAAAATGCTTCTAAACTTTGGGGAAAGTAATTTAATATAACGTGTAGATTTGACAGGTTAACACTCTCTCCTCTGATTATTATTATTGTTATTATTATTCATTTATGAAGGGTTTTGGAAAGAAAGGATTCTGGAAGACAGGTAGAAAAGAGGAAGAATAGATCATCTTTGTTTTATTTCTTGGAAGATATGAATGCTTTGGTCTTTATACCTATATACCATGTCTCTCGTCAGATTTGTGACCTAGGTGCCTTAAATATTTTGAGTCAGGATCTTATTTAAGAAAACACAAAGTGAGTTGTGAGGTGGAAAACTTTTAAACTCTTGCAGTACCATCACAGCATTTCTCTAAAGCTTCTTGTAGAAAAATACAAGTATTATTTTCAGTTTTACTGGTTTCCAATGCAAAAAGAAAAAAAAAGAAAAAAAGAAAAAAGAAAGAAAAAGGAAAAGAAAAAAAAAAAGAAAAGAAAAAGGAAGAAAAAAAACTTCCAGACATGAAAATAAACAAGATGATCAGAACTTCTTTTAGTTCCATTTTGCCTATATACAGATTAAATTAAAACTTTCTGTCAAATGGCATTCAGATGCCATAAAGCTAAGAAATAAATTCTTTCTAAGAGAGCTCTTTGCAGTTTGCACTTCCTCTGCTTCTGTTAGCATAAGTCCTAAGAGAACTGACACTTTAGGGAATCTTCCTTTTTGCTTGAAAAAAAATTAATTAAATTTGTAAGTGGTTAGGAGCAGACTTTGAATTGGTTCAGGAGCCACACTGACCACTGCTCGACGGCCCACCTCTCCCATTAGTTTCCAAGATCAACAAAGATTTAGGCAGAAAATGCTTTGGCAGAATGCCATGAGCCCCACCTCATTCAAATGTTCCTTCCTCAGTTACCTAACAGATCATTTCTAGGAATTATGTCTTCTTGGAAGAAGAAGTGCCAAGTATAGACACTGGGTTGGGGGAAATAGAATTTTAATTGAAAATTAATCAGCTGACTTTTCTATGTACAAGCTCTCATTAAGCTTGAGCTAAGAATTGGTGCTAACCTGTAGTCAGGACATTTATGTGTTTTGTCCCTGTGGCTAAAACCTGCAAGATCACAGAAATAATTTAAAAGACTAGAGCAGGATCATTAATTGGTGGGCCCATGGGCCAAATTCTGCATGCAGATGCATTTTATTTGGTTGGCATGGCGCTTTTTGCCTTTTAAAAAAATAATTGAATGAGAATGTGTTCAGGCTTCTAAGACCAGGTATTCTTGTCTGCTTTGTTCATGGTTGTCTCCCAGCAGTTAGAACCATGCCTGGCACATAGCAAGTTCAAGGAAGATGTACTAAATAGATAAAAGGGCAGGGCATGCACTGCTTCACACTAGGGGGCACCAGTCACATACAGTATGATATGACTGTGGTGCCTGAGAATTGTACACCCCGGTGGACATGGGTGTGGCCCTCCGTAGTGACATAAGCCTCACCACCTCCTCATTGTCTGAAAAACCTGATTCTTTCATTTTTATCAGCAATTTAGTCCATGATGACATTTGAATTTGTATCCCATGGACTAAATTTTTAGAGAAGACTTTCAGAGGTTAGAAAAATGAATATGAACTACATAGAAAATATTTTTCCTATAATTAGCATACATTATTAGAAAAAGAATATTATTCATATACATAATTGACATGTACTCCATTCACCTTTTCTTTCATAGGACATTCATACAATGTCCTATGAAAGAAAAGAAAGGATGAAGAGAGGGAGGTGACAAGGTGGGATTTTAACTAGTGTAGATAAGAAAGCTACAGTGCCAGACAGAGTTCTAGCCAACAATGACAGAGGAAGGTGTGGACTCAGGAAATGACACTTCTATTTATTGCCCAAGCCTTAAAATCTCACCCCTTCTCAGACCTTCATTTTGCCCTGTTTGAATTATACTAGCTCTTCTTTAAGGTAGAGACTTAGGCATTTATAAACCAATTTTTTCTCACTTGTCATTTGCTTTCAAGGAGAGAGGTATGTTTAGAAATGGTAAGCTAAGGAGGGGGAATATTCTTTCTTTTTTAAATGCAAAGTTCAAGTCACATCTAGACTACAAATGGTTATAAATCCAAACATTTTTTTTTCTTTTTATCTTTTTTTTTTTTACTTTTTTTTTTGAGGTCAGAGCGTTTGAGAGTTTTTTTTAAATAGATCAAAGAGTCACACAGCCAACCTGATTGTGTCATTTCTCAGATTTCTCTTATCGTTATTTTCTAAATGAATAAATAAATAAATCACAAAACTGAGAGTCATTCTATTACCCGTTAGACAATCTGTCTTTTCTAGAAATTACAGTGCTTCAAAGCTATTGCTCTTTTTACACTTGGCTCACAGTTGCTTGTTCTAAGTATTAATAATATTTAGCACTTCGATCTTCAAGTAACTTTATCCCCATTAAGTAACAAAAATAACCCATTAGGTGACAGAGTATGATTTGTCCCATGAGACAGATGAGAGAAAGTGGATCATCAATGTTGTAGAGTCAAAACTGGTGCTGGGATACTTTCTCCGGCTCTAAACCTCACTTTTTTCCTACACGAGTGTTTTGTGGGTCCTGGTCATTACTCTCAGACTCTAAACCCTTGCCAAAAGTGGTTGTGCTGAGTAATTTTACCTTCTAAATTGCAAAGAATATCTGGGATTTCACATCTGTTTAATATTGCCCCAATTCATGCTCCTCATTTAGATTTCATGTGATCATTTGAAAGGCTTGGATATCTTCTTGGTCATGTAAATGTTCTTAGCGATCAACATCATAAGTTAAATGAGTTAAATGCAAACCAATATGTGGCGTGTTGGTTGAATTTCCCTGACAATGTTGTACACAGGTTTTAAATTCCAAAGAGAGGCAGCCTAGGGCAAAATGCTTTGGACTTCTTAATAAGTGCCGAACCACTGTAAAATTGTTTAAAATTTTTCTATTTCCATTGCAAGAAAGCATCATGTCCTACCATTGCCTCCTTCTGGTTGGAAAAATAACACGTTTCTGAGTGATAAGTCTTCCTTTAGTTCACTTTTTGACTCTTAGATTGAGACTGAGAAGATGAAGTTGGATAACCTGAAAGCAGACTTGGGCATTTCAAGGATGAAAACTACTACTACTATTTCTGAAGAAGCCAAAGAGCATTTAAAAATTTGAAGTTAATAATTCATGCCACAGATTTTCAAGCAGTCTTAGTTTTGTTGAATTTTCTTCCTTCTAATTCAAATGATTTGTTAAATATAATTATAATTGGAGTTTCATTTATAGTTTATTAAAAACTAGTTAAATAAATATATTATAAATCCAAAAAATGTTTGGTCAGTTTGGTACATTGATTTTGGGTTGGGGAATATGATTACCATACATAGCCCCCCAAAATATGCAGCTCTTATCAGAGAAGGGAAGCAAAAACTGTACAGTTTTCTGCCTCTAGTAACTTCTGGTTGTGCCTGAGAGGGAGTTGTAATGAAAGGTTTGTACCACAACTTCTGAATCACTCGAAATTCCCTGTGGGCCTATGCATTCTACAAATAGCCATGTTCCCTGCCTTGTGATGACAGGAGAAGCTCAATGGATAAAACAGACAACCCCAAAGTAAACTCTGACACACCTTGAAGAAGCAACTTAGGGCTGGAGCAGAGAAGGCAGGCACTGTGGGAGGTGTGAGCATTGTCTTAGGTCCCTTTGCAAGCCCTGGCAGAGAGCACAGTGAGGTGTTAGCACATTCTTCCCTCAGGAATTGCTGCCGCTCACTCTTTCTTCAGGCCACCTACTGGTTAGACAGAGAAGGAAAGGAGAAGGGAAAAGACAGGAGGGGAGAAGCAGAAATGAGAAAGAAGATGAGGGTGGAGAGGAGAAAGAGGAAGGGAGAAAAGATTCAATGAATTTCTTGCAGAGGCTGCTAGCAAGAGAGCCAATTGTGGCAATGCTCTTTGTGAGGAAGACAGCTGTCAAGAAACTGGACGGAAGCCACCACCTCATTTCACAGAGGCCACTGAACAGCTGTTAGGAAACAACAGCCTTCATATGCTATTGACCTGGTCTAGATCTAAATTGATGGCCAATCCCCATGCCCAGCTGTCCAAATCTCTCCAGGTGTCATGAGTCTCTCTGAGCGTTAGTGAGTTTTGAGAATAGTTTATTAGCCTATAGAGACATCTCAAGTTGTGGGGAGGGTAGGGGAATAGAGGAGAAGAACTCTCTGTAAAGTTATACATGGCGAATTCCTTCAGGACAAAAACTCCTTGGAATAAACAATTTGCACTCCCTCTCTTTTCTAAAAACTTGACTCGATGTCTTCACCTCCCCTAAACCCAAAGTAATAGATCAAAGGAAACAAAGTTGAAAATGTTCAAAAACAGTCATCATCTTTGGAACAACTTTTCCTCTACTTTCTTTCATTCCGCAGCTCATGAGACACCACTACATGACATTAAGTTTTAAAAATAAAACAGGTCATTCTTTATAAATGGTTTTACAGACACTTTGAAAACATCACTTATACATCGCCTCACTTATATGCTGAGTACATGAACATAGAGCATGACAAAAGGTATTAAGATGCATGCTGGTTCATGTCATTCCAGAGGTAATAATGTAGTTCGTTCCCACTGAGAGCAAAAGATGCCACACCTCCTCTCTTAAGAATCAGGAGATACTAATGCACAGAGAAAGTAAGATAGATGTTCCATTCCAACCTCCGTGTAGATGCTGAAGCTAATAGAATTAACTGTAGTATGAAAAATCCACGTTTGATATAGGGATAAAACACCTGCAATGAGGATGATTGTACAATGAGATATGTTACCAGGGGAGGTTATGAAAACGTTATCACTGGATCTGCTTTCAAGGTAGGGAGGAGATAATCTCTCAAAACCTTTTAAAGCCTGTGGTGCTAGTTGAATAATAGTTTAGAATAAGTTAATATGTAACACATACATAAAAACATCCAACTGGGCTAATGGCAGAATACCATAATCACAAATTATCACTATTTCCATTTCAATTTTGAAGACTCATTTTTTTTGTGTGCGATTAAGTTAAATCCTTATGCTTTCCTAACAGGCAATAGATAGGAAAGGATTAGTCTTCCAAGGATGAACTATAAGACAAGAAATTCAAATCTATTTTTAAAATCCAGCCTCATATATTGGATGGACACTGGTAGTCTTCCATCAAGACACAACCACTTAGCTAAATGATTATTTTAAAAATAAGTGTATACAAATTCCCAGTAGTCTTATTTTGTTTTCTCAGGGATCTTTTCTATCATGCTTTAAAGACTTGAAATCTATCTTCCCAAAGTAAAACCAATACACTTTATGATTTTTGTATCACTAATGAGCTAAATTATACACAAATCTAAGACTTCAAACTCTTTAGAGCAAATATCTTTATTGCTTCCTGATAAATGTTAAATAATATCGACTCACTCAGCAAATTAACATTCACCTCTTCTCAAGCGATGTTGTGATCTGGCAGACTTCAGTCATTAGACACAGAATCTATTTCTGGAGCCATACAGGCCTGTATAACCAGAAGTAAACCTCTGACTTTATTTTCCTACCTGCAAAATGGAACTAAAAATGTCTTCCCATATTTATCCCATGTTGCTGGCTAATATATTGATGTTTGTAAGAAACTTGGTTTTGTTCTAAAAATACTAAAAATAAAAAAGCAATCTTTATTAATAAGCTTATTCAGGCCTGCCTAAGTCAACAGATTTTCTCTAATAAAACATTCTATGGGTAAAATAAAAAAGTTCTTGGCAGGTCAGATGTGATATGAATATGAATTACCAACCTGCTCTACCTGACTTTAAGCAAACTTTGGTTACTTAGTAGAAAACAGGAAAGATGACCAGTAATTGGGGACAGTAGTAATGGGGAAACCTTGCCTAAAGAATAATAGTAATCAATTTGAATCTTTGCCCAAACTCAACCCTGAAATGAATCAGTTTAAGAGCCCTCTAGAGAGATGTGTTCCTTCATTCTAGATTATTCACTATGTGACATTTTCTGCACCACCAGTGATTTTAGGGAGAAGAGAAAGAAAAAGCTTCCCAAATATCCTTGATCCTGGAAAACAATTGTTCTCCTAAGTTTCCTGGACCAGAATGAGTAGAAAAACGTTCAATAACAAAGGAGGAAAAAAACCTGACATTTTAATGAACAATGTGCTTGACAAATTAAAGCCTCAACAAAATTTAATGCCAGCCAATAGTTGTGGTATTACTTTGCATGTCCTTTAAAAGATTGTTTTATTCATCCTATACAGAAATATTTTTCTACTACCCTGGGACCCCAGAACTATGGGTCTCAAAAGAGCTATGAAAGCTATTTGTTTGTTTGTGTGGCATGATGACTCTTCTAGAAGGAGTTAGCAGGCAATGAGGCAAAAAAGGCAAAGGCAAAGCAAAAAGATAGAAGAAAGGACTGGTTTTAGAGTAATGAATGTAATAAGGATTTGGAGCGGGGGCAGCACCTAATCAAACCATTTGATTGCCTTGTTAGTAGTCAATGCTAAATAATGGGAAAATTGAGAAAAATAAAGAATGTAGAAGTTAGTTCATTGAAAGGATATGAAAGTAGGAATCAGTAGATAAAATACTTTTGTTTTCTGTATGTGGCCCCAGTGAAAGGACATAGGAATGTGAGAAAAAGGATAGGAAAAAGCCAAAGACATCTTCTTACATTACAAAATTAGCTCGAAATCATTCAAAGGATTAGCCACTACATGATATTCATTCAGTGAGCCACCCACTTATAACAAACATTTATTGAAACCTGCAAAGAGCTAGTCATTGTGCTAAGCATTGAGAAGGATCCCTGGTCTAAAACAGATTTAGAGTCCAGTAGGGGGAGACAGATATGTAAACTATAGAAGCCAATGCAATGTTATAGGTGCTATAATAGAATTGTACAGCATGGTAAAAAGAAGGATTAGCCAATTCTCTGTGTAATGAGAGTCAAGAAAGGGTTAATGAAGAAGATACACAGGTCCCACTAAATACACTATTGCAAATCGAATAAAAAGATGGTACTTGGTAATGGAACAAGTTTAAAACGATGGTTTTGTAGACATCGTTTGCGTCTGTTTATAATAATTTATCATTAATCTGTATTAAAAGAATTAAAATGGAATTTTTTACCTTGGGACATAAACTACTTAGGAATATTTAACCTCTCAATAAACAAAGTTGTTAGAGTTAAACAAAATGGAAAAAAGTTTGCTTAAAGCTTTATTTTAACCGATGCTGTCAGTAACAGCAAGGAACAGGGACTTGGGCTGGCATGTGTGCGTGCATGAGTGTGTATTCTTTCTCTCCTTTTCAATTGATAGAAAGTTAGTAGGTACAAGTTCAATCTTATCACCTTAATATGAAAGCAAGGAAGCATTTCTTAGCAATGCTGTTCACTTCTAGTTAAAGAATATATCAGTGGAGGAGGTAACAGTAACTGAATTAATTTTAATTCTCCATGATCACACTTGTATGATTTCATTTTGGGGTTCTCCAGGTACCTCACCAAGGCAAGTTTATAAAGCACATGGAGATTACAAATTAGTGACTATGTAATATTGTAGCCTCTGGAAACTTTAGACTGCTATGGGAA
>NW_011888813.1:3120919-3125216 GCF_000151845.1 Pteropus vampyrus
TCAGTAGATAAAATACTTTTGTTTTCTGTATGTGGCCCCAGTGAAAGGACATAGGAATGTGAGAAAAAGGATAGGAAAAAGCCAAAGACATCTTCTTACATTACAAAATTAGCTCGAAATCATTCAAAGGATTAGCCACTACATGATATTCATTCAGTGAGCCACCCACTTATAACAAACATTTATTGAAACCTGCAAAGAGCTAGTCATTGTGCTAAGCATTGAGAAGGATCCCTGGTCTAAAACAGATTTAGAGTCCAGTAGGGGGAGACAGATATGTAAACTATAGAAGCCAATGCAATGTTATAGGTGCTATAATAGAATTGTACAGCATGGTAAAAAGAAGGATTAGCCAATTCTCTGTGTAATGAGAGTCAAGAAAGGGTTAATGAAGAAGATACACAGGTCCCACTAAATACACTATTGCAAATCGAATAAAAAGATGGTACTTGGTAATGGAACAAGTTTAAAACGATGGTTTTGTAGACATCGTTTGCGTCTGTTTATAATAATTTATCATTAATCTGTATTAAAAGAATTAAAATGGAATTTTTTACCTTGGGACATAAACTACTTAGGAATATTTAACCTCTCAATAAACAAAGTTGTTAGAGTTAAACAAAATGGAAAAAAGTTTGCTTAAAGCTTTATTTTAACCGATGCTGTCAGTAACAGCAAGGAACAGGGACTTGGGCTGGCATGTGTGCGTGCATGAGTGTGTATTCTTTCTCTCCTTTTCAATTGATAGAAAGTTAGTAGGTACAAGTTCAATCTTATCACCTTAATATGAAAGCAAGGAAGCATTTCTTAGCAATGCTGTTCACTTCTAGTTAAAGAATATATCAGTGGAGGAGGTAACAGTAACTGAATTAATTTTAATTCTCCATGATCACACTTGTATGATTTCATTTTGGGGTTCTCCAGGTACCTCACCAAGGCAAGTTTATAAAGCACATGGAGATTACAAATTAGTGACTATGTAATATTGTAGCCTCTGGAAACTTTAGACTGCTATGGGAAAAAAATGTGGGTCTAGTAACAGCATGACTTTATTCCAAATTTCCATTCTTCTGGTTCTTTTCAGTCTGTACCTTAGGGCCATCACCTTTGATTTTTTTATTTGTGATTTCTGTTACCTTTGTCCTCTCATGACAAATCACCTGACAGTATATAGGAAGCAAGTATAGAGACACTGAGGATGTTTACTTGTTAGAAAATTTTATGAGCTGGCTCAAGAAAAATGTGAAAATCAAGATTTTATGGAAATAGAATATATGTATGAAGTACAGAGTCCATTGTATATATGCACAATGAACGTTCTTATTTCCATCTTTAGAGTATAAACTCCTGCTGGGAAATAGTTAAATCCTGGGACTTAAAATAGCATGATGAGTGTAAGAAACCCACATACCCATCAGCCATCTTTAGCAAATATAAACTCATGACCAATCTTATTTCATCTCTACCATCCCCACTCACTTTCCCAAGTAATTTTGAAGAAAGTTCTAGTCAAGTTTTTTTATTCTCCACAAACATCTACAGTTTTTTGTTATAGAAAAGCATCGTATAAATTAGCTAGTTAATTGATTTATTCTCTTATATCTCTCCTTTGACTCACTCTTTGAGCTAGTTATCTGTCAAGCCACTGAGAAAGAAATAGAAAGTAGACATTTCTCTCCATCACTTCTGAGTTTAAATCTAATCTTTCATCTAAGTACCCTTGTGTTATGGCAAAGATGTTTTAAAAAACACATAGATAGAAAATAAAACTAGCATTTTTCATAAATTACTGAAAAACAGTCATTTCCTTTCTTTCATTTATTTTTACTTGTATATAGTACACATGGTGACTCAGAGGGAGATTGTTTTAAATCATGAGGTAGTCTCAGTTTACTCATTTACATCCATCCCAAAATGTAATGTACTATAAGATACGGCATGAAATAGCCAACGAGGTCATAAGAATCTGACAATTCTGACAATGCTATATATATATATATATGCCTTACTGTTAAATTGTACACCTGAAACTTATTGGATTTTGTTAACCAATGTCACCATAATAAAAATTAAAAAAAAAAAAGGGGGGGATCTGACAATTCTGATAGAACAGAAGCTGATGATAAGAATTCATAGAGGAGATCAATGACGTTAATGTGTTTTTTTTTTTTTTAATGTAAAATTTCTCATAGGGAAACTTCACTGATACAAGGAAATCCTGACATTTACCATAAAAACAAATATATGAATATAAAACTTAACTTCTTAGTGAAATCCATAATAATAGGTCTCTATGCATTCCCTAAAGTTATTCTCCTTCCTTGAGTTATCAAACATTTCCCCAAAGGTAATTATCCCTTCATTAGAAAGCTGGTGTCTTCTCAACTACTTACCATTCCAGAACAACCCCCAAGCCCAAGGAGTGATAAATGGATGTTTTAGAGGGTTTTATAGAAAACATAATGCTTTTCCCAATATCACTGATCACTAAGGGAGAGGGCTGAGGCTGGGGTGGGAGAAGTATATGCATCTATTTGATTCTCCTCATTTTCTCCAAAAGAAAGTATAAAATTTTATCCGATGCTACTCTAGAAGAGTGTACTTGCATATGCATGTACATTAAATTTTGTAGGTGTGCTTTGCTATATTGGAAAAACATATTCAAATAATAAATCTCAATAAATGAAAATGACTTTCTTTTCCTACAGTATATAAAAATGCCAGGGCAATCTGCTTTCTGTGTTCAGATACAAAAGAGCTAAACATTGAGTGATATCCAACTTTATGAGTCACATAAAAATGAAATAAAAATGGGTAAGACGATAAACATTTAAAGAGATAAACACTGTCAAACAGAAATGATTATAAAGTTTGTAACAATCTGCATTTTTCATTGTTTTCTGTTACCTAGCTTTTCACACTATGAATTTCTTTCACTCATTTCCTTTCTTTCAATAATGTATGTTCCCATGATCACTGCCATTAAAGTAAAAGATGTGAAACAGTACTCAGTTAATATTTACTGGGAGAAATATAAGTAACATGAAAGTGTAAAAATTTTTCTTATATACTTGAATGTTTTATCTAGCTACATCCATTTAATAGCTCTGGAAAATTGAGCTCCTTTTTCACAGGGGTACTGTTTACCTTATACTATGTGAAATCACCATATTCAACCTTTTTTGACCTATAAGAACAGCAGTTTTGTATTGTTTAACCTAATAGTATTTCAAATAGCAAAGGGTCTACAGATTGCCATTACATCTGAGCTACATATGATTATTTCTTGGTGAAATGTATAAAAAAAATGGAAGTGTTTGCATTGGAGCACCCTTGACATTATTTGAAATCTTGTTTTTAAAAAATCTTACCATATTAATAATAAAAAAATTCATATCACTCTTCAGTTTGATCTGTCAAGGACTCTGTCATTGGCCTAATGTAGCTCTTGGAAGAAAGTACCATACCAATTAGTGTGTGTAATAGGCATGCTAGTTCCTTCTTCAAAATAATGATGCCTAAAATGTACATTAGAACATAGAATATCAGTATCTATAAAACTCAGAAAAACCTTAGACTAGAAAAGGTTTTGTAGACAACATATTGTGCTTATAACACAGTAATGAAGCGGGGAAAAGGACAATTTAAAGTTTTAGAGGTAGAAAGACCGACCCAAATGGGAGACATATTAAACAAGTCTAGTTATGGAAAAATGGTACTAAATTTAATAGGAAAGACTTTTGTTAAATCTAAAAGTTTGAGATTTTACTTATATCCCTAAAAAGTTGAACAGGTGACTCAGACATTCTTAGAGGATAGAATAATTTCTTCTCTGAGTGAAGAGTACATCTCTGCTACTGCTGAGGCTATTATTCTTAATGAGAACTTTTGTAAAATTTGGGAGTTAGCTTAGTCTGTCTCTATTATAAACAAAGTTAAATAAACTCCACAAAGCAGATCAAATACATTCTTTAGACATCAAATCCCTACTTTAACTACTTCTGTGACCCACTTTTATTAAATCTGTCAAACCAAAAAAAAAAAAAAAAAGAAAACCAGTAAAAAAAAAATGTAGATTATATCATAGGCTACCAAGCAAGTGCTGTATTATCTTTTCACATAATCCTTCTTTTCTAGTAATGGTAATATCAACACAGCACTAACAAGCAATGATAGTTGACACTTATTGAGAACTTATGTATTAGCCTCTCTTCTATATGTTTTAATTGTATTAAGTTACTTTATCTTTATAACTATCTTATGGCCTAAATGCCATTAATAGTCTTATTTTATAAGT
>NW_011888813.1:3125266-3128865 GCF_000151845.1 Pteropus vampyrus
CTACTGCTGAGGCTATTATTCTTAATGAGAACTTTTGTAAAATTTGGGAGTTAGCTTAGTCTGTCTCTATTATAAACAAAGTTAAATAAACTCCACAAAGCAGATCAAATACATTCTTTAGACATCAAATCCCTACTTTAACTACTTCTGTGACCCACTTTTATTAAATCTGTCAAACCAAAAAAAAAAAAAAAAAGAAAACCAGTAAAAAAAAAATGTAGATTATATCATAGGCTACCAAGCAAGTGCTGTATTATCTTTTCACATAATCCTTCTTTTCTAGTAATGGTAATATCAACACAGCACTAACAAGCAATGATAGTTGACACTTATTGAGAACTTATGTATTAGCCTCTCTTCTATATGTTTTAATTGTATTAAGTTACTTTATCTTTATAACTATCTTATGGCCTAAATGCCATTAATAGTCTTATTTTATAAGTAAGAAAATGAAAGTTTAGGGAGAGGTGAAGCAAATTGCCAAAGGTCACAATCTTTGAATCACAGAATACCAGTGCCGGAAGTGCCCATACAGCAGTCATCCAGTTTATCTCTCAATTTGTGCGGTGGAGTAAAAAATCCCACTCACCCCCACCCACTCCCCACCCAAAGAAATAGTAAATCCTAATTCCTGGAACCCATAAATAATATCTTATTTGGAAAAAAATGTCTCTGCCGATGTGATTATGTTAAGATATTAAGATGAGCAAATTATCCGGGATTATTTGGGTAGGCCCCCAATGCCATCTCACACATCCTTATAAAAGGGAGGCAGAGGGAGATTTCTCGCACACACACGAACACACACACACACACACAGACAGACATGCACACACATGAAAAGGCAATGAGAAGACAGAGCGAAAGGAGATTTGAAGATATTGGGCTTAAAGATTAGAGTGATGTGGTCACAAGCCAAGGAATGTTGGCTGGAAGAGGCAAGGAAAGGATTTTTCCTCAGAGCCTCCAGAGGGAGCAGGACCCTACTGACACCTTGATTTTGGCCCAGTGATACTAATTTCAGATTTGTGGCCTCCACAACTTGAAGAGAATAAATTTTCATTGGCTAAAGCCAATCGAAGCAAACAAATACAGGCTGCAATTAAAAAATATTTAAACTGTTGAACATAAGTTGAATTTTTTTTTAAATTCCAAAGAAGAGACCTTAATTTTTTTCCTTCCATAATACATTACATTCAACCATCTCACTCTGAGGAAACAAGCCCTTCTCTTTATAAATCATCCACTTTTTTTGGGCCTCCCTTTTACAGGAACAGATATTAGCTTGCTTTTGTCCTTTGTGATAGTCCTCCATACTCTAAATGACTTCATATCACTGTTAAATTCCAAAGGATGAATATACTCATTTATTTTGTCCCCTTATTACAAGACCAATTTCTGATGTTATAATTATCTTTCTAGTTTTCTTCTGATACTTCACTCTAGTTGCAAAACTGGTAACCACTAGTTTGTTGTTCATGTCCCTGAGCCTCTGTCCTGTTCATTTGTTGCTTTTAGGTTTATATCCCACATGTAAGTGATATCATGTGATTTTCAACTTTTTCAGTCTGGTTTATTTCGCTTAGCATGATTATCTCGAGGTCCATCCAGGTTGTTGCAAATGGCAGTATTTCATCTCTTTTTATGGCTGAGTAATATTCCATTGTATATATGTACCACAGCTTCTTTAACCAGTCCATCTATCATAGGACACTTGGGTTGCTTCCCTGTCCTGGCCACTGTGAATAATGCTGTTATGAACATCGGTGTGCAAATATCTTTTCGTATATGGGTTTTCAAATCTTTGGGGTAAATACCCAGTAGAGGGATTGCTGGATCATGTGGTAGGTCAATTCTTAGTTTTTTTGAGGAACCTCCATACTGTTTTCCACAGTGGCTGTACCAATTTGAAGTCCTACCAGCAGTGTATGAGGGTTTCTTTTTCTCTGCATCCTCTCCAACATTTGTTATTACTTGTTCTGTTGATTATAGCTATTCTAACAGGTGTGAGATGGTATCTCATTGTGGTTTTGATTTGCATTTCCCTAATAGCTAGTGATGTTGAGCATCTTTTCATATATTTGTTGGCCATCTGTATGTCCTCTAGGGAGAAGTGTCTGTTCAGGTCCTCTGCCCATTTTTTGATTGGATCATTTGTTTTTTTGTTGTCATTGTTGTTGTTGAGTCATATGAGTTCTTTGTATATTTTGGATATTAGGCCCTATCGGAGGCGTTGCTTGCAAATATATTTTCTCATTCAGATGGTTGTTTCTTTACTTTGTTTTCGATTTCTTTTGCTGAGCAGAAGCTTTTTAGTTTGAAGCAGTCTCATTCATTTATTTTTATTTTTACTTCCCTTGCCTTTCATAATTCCATAATTTCAAATTCATAAAATCCTCTTTAAGTCCAAGGTCCTTGAGTTCAGTTCCTATGTTTTCTTCTATGCGTTTTATTGATTCTAGTCTACTAATCAGTCCCTTAATCCATTTTTAGTTAATTTTGGTGTATGGTGATAGACAACAGTCTAGTTTCATTATTTTGCAGGTGGCCTTCCAATTTTCCTAGCACCATTTATTGAAGAGGCTTTCCTTTCTCCATTGTATGTTTTTGGCTTTTTTGTCAAAAATTATTGCCTATAAAACTTTTTCAACGCATCATCATTGAAAAGACTTTACCCTTTTTACTTTACATGCACCATTTTAGAGCAGCACTATTGAAATTGTGGGTCAGATAATTCTTTGTTGTGGAGGCGGTCCCATGCATTGTAGGATGTTTAGCAGGATCCTTGGTCTCCATCTACTAGATGCTTATTGCATAATCTCACCTGATCCCCCAGTCAAAAATGTCTCCAGATGTTATCAAATGTCCCTTGGAGAACAAAATTATGCCCAAATTAAAACTATTGTTTTAGAATAAGTATAAATGCTAATTAATATAACTGATTGACTGAAATGGGATAAGTTAATAAACAAAGAGTGAAACTAATGCCTCTTACATTGGTCTTTCTTTAAAGGAAATTATAAAGCTGAAAGCAGTCTAACAAAGACCCCCTTTAACACTAACGATAGACTTTAAAAGAGTGGAGAGTTTATTTTTAATCAGCCAATTTTGTGGCTGATCTCTAAACCAAAGGACAGCTTGTTCATGTCCCATATCTCTTCAACAGATCTTACCTTAGGTTTCTGGGTATGAGGATTTTAAAGTTAATGGTTGATTTACATGGATTATATTGACACTCAGGGCAGATGTGCTTCCATGGCAGTTCTATTCATATATGTATCTAGAGCACATAAAAGTGATGTTCCTGCATTAGGCTTTAGCAGTTTCATTAATTTAAGTGGCCAACAGACATATTTTTAATTCCCTGGGTGATTGAGGAGTGGAAGTAAGAAGAAAAAGCCAACTGAGATGCTTTCCCCTACTTTACTCCAAAAAGAGATCTCTGTTATTTCCATAGGAGATAAAAATAAAACTAAGTGATGTTGGTCCTGAGGTCTCAATAGCGATAACGAGACCTTTAAGAGAACTAGAAACATGTGAAATATATTTTCAGCCATTAATTTTCAAAATAATAGAATAAATGTATAAAAATACAATTT
>NW_011888813.1:3128915-3132370 GCF_000151845.1 Pteropus vampyrus
GGAAATTATAAAGCTGAAAGCAGTCTAACAAAGACCCCCTTTAACACTAACGATAGACTTTAAAAGAGTGGAGAGTTTATTTTTAATCAGCCAATTTTGTGGCTGATCTCTAAACCAAAGGACAGCTTGTTCATGTCCCATATCTCTTCAACAGATCTTACCTTAGGTTTCTGGGTATGAGGATTTTAAAGTTAATGGTTGATTTACATGGATTATATTGACACTCAGGGCAGATGTGCTTCCATGGCAGTTCTATTCATATATGTATCTAGAGCACATAAAAGTGATGCTCCTGCATTAGGCTTTAGCAGTTTCATTAATTTAAGTGGCCAACAGACATATTTTTAATTCCCTGGGTGATTGAGGAGTGGAAGTAAGAAGAAAAAGCCAACTGAGATGCTTTCCCCTACTTTACTCCAAAAAGAGATCTCTGTTATTTCCATAGATAAAAATAAAACTAAGTGATGTTGGTCCTGAGGTCTCAATAGCGATAACGAGACCTTTAAGAGAACTAGAAACATGTGAAATATATTTTCAGCCATTAATTTTCAAAATAATAGAATAAATGTATAAAAATACAATTTTAAAAAAAATCCATCAATAGAACAGATTTTTTGTGAATGTTTGTAGAAATGACACCGTCTGAGCAGCTCAAACTCCTAGAAGCTTCTACTTGCACTGTGACTTCTCTTTAAATCATGCAATTCTTGCTATTTGTAGTAATACCAGGGGTTACATGATACTCTTTAGGCATCTATCCCACTTGCCTAAGGGTCAAAAAATTACAACTCTACTATCAGATCTAAAAAATTTTCACAATTTGAAAGAATAGTCCATTACAATCTTTCTTCTAATACCAAGCAAGGGCAAAGCTTAATGGCTGGCTTTCATTTCTAATATCTTCAGCCCGCAATTTATTTCTGCCCATCCCACAAAGATATGCAAGTACAAACAAATATTGGCATGTGTTTATTGTTATTCTTTTTAATCAGACATCACTTGTGAGAGTATATAGGCAAAGTCATTATAACCTTCCTGTTCCTGGCATCAAAGCCACTCCCTTCCAAGGCAAAGGATGCAAGCCCTGCCCCAACTCTTGTACCAGCAAGTCAAGGGCTTCTGCTGAGGATCTCTTTCACAGTCATGCAAAAATGAGTACAAGAAGCTCTGGAGACTGAAAGTAAACGGGACAGGTTCCAGCTGCCGGAGATACGCATTCCCGCCCCTCCTTCTGATTAAGTGTTTTGCTCTTTTGACTGGAACTTTCAGTGGGTGAGGAAAGCTACCCTTGAATTGTCATTTCTTATGAGGAAGCTGACAGTACTAATAGTTCAAGCACAGGTTGATTGATGAGACTGTACCAGCCTGGGAAGCTGGCAATCTCTGTCATTGTCAGGATCAGGTAAGCAGTTTCACCTGCCAAAATTCTAGTCTTCCTCCCCCTACTTCTATCGTGCCCAAAAAGAGAGAGGACTGCTGTTCCTGAAAGCAGAAATCTCACATGATTTGATTTTGTTGACCTTGCAGATCTAAGGACTTTGGCTTGCAAATTTGGAGAGTCCGCCAGTTCTTAGTGAATAATGCAGCATAAGAGAGAACACAGGTGTAAATCTAGGTTTTTATGAAAACCTGAAGTTTTGAAAATTTAGGAGGCCTTTCTTTAAAAATAAGAATACATAGTTTTAAATACAAGAATTGGGTATAAAAGTGAATAGCTATTCAGAATATTGAAAAGACATCACAATAAATGACAAATTTTAAATTAACTACCTGATACATTTCTTACATTTTATAACTGTAAATGCTTTGATCACCTCTTCATAATATAATAATATTGCCATATAATTTTCTATGGAGAGAATAAAAAGATAATAGTTTTTTTCTATAAATCTGCAAATAAGAATAAAATTTCTTCTTATTATTGATTATTTAGAAAATTTTCTTTCAGCTCTACAACCCACTAAAGTCAGTATAAAATTTTAGGAAGGAGGTCAAATATTTCTTTATACGAAATTTGAAGACTGGATTTTTCAGTGTTGAATTTCTAATTTTATAAATTTCCAACCTAATTTTTCCTCCACAAGCACATCTCTTAGTCCTCTGGTCCTGGATCTTGCTGTCACAATACTAGTTGATTTGTCATGGAAGGCAGTATTCCCACTGCAGGACAGCTAGTAATAGCTTAGCTGTGCACAAATGACTGCAAATAACATAAATACATCCCATTAAACCTAAACTAAATGCATTTCTACTAAAAAATGCCTGCTGCTCTCCAACCACCAAATATAAGAAATATGACAAAATAAAAGTCAGGATGTAAGTAGACAATTGTTCTAACCGATTGTGGTTAAAATACTTCATCAGTGTAAGCTTTGCAAAAAATATATGACTGTGATCACATTGCTGATCTTCATTAGCATAACACATATCTGCCTTAGAGAGAACTGTACCCTCTATCCACATATTCCCATTCCTCCCTTATTTTCTCCTACATATTTTACAACCCCTTATACCACAAAGTGACTCGCAAGAAAGTTATATAGCTTCCATCAGAATGACTATATTATTTGTAAAAAGAAGATACCACGAGGATTAAAAATTCTCCTATTCTTCATTTAGCTTCTAATGAGGACATGGTGAATAGAGTTCTGGCAGCCATCTCAGAACCTGTGACAAGCTTGAGGATAGAAAACACATGCAAAGTCTGACAGAACCGAAATATAAAAATGTCCTGGGTCACTAATGACCATGGATATGCCAAATAATCACTGGGTGGATTATTTCTGGACTTCTGTAATATGAGAGAGATATACCTTTCTCTAATTTAAACCCCTGGTTCGAGTTTACTGTTATTAGCATCCAAAATTAAACTTAACTGACACGATAGTTATTTGAAAATTGTGTTTGGTAATATTGTCAAAGACAGAAATAGATGCTCCTTTACTTATGATAGGGTTACTTCTCAATAAACCCATCATAAGTTAAAAATATTATAAGTTGAAAATAGATCATAGTATTTTCCTAATCTACCAAACATCATAGCTTAGCTTAGCCTACCTTAGATGTACTCCAAATACTTGCATTAGCCTACGGGTGGCCAAGTCATTTAACATAATGAGTACACTGCAGAGTATCAGTTGTTTACCCTCATAATGGCTGACTGGGAGTTACAACTCACTACCACTGCTCAGCATCATGAGAGGATATCATACTGCATATCACTAGCCTAGAAAACATTCTAAATTCAAAACTTGAAGTACGGTTTCTACTGAATATGTTATTTCTTTCATGCTATTGTGAAGTTGAAAAATCATAAGTTTGAACCACTATAACTTAGGGACCATCTGTAGTTTAAGCAAATCCTCCCACTGAAAATAAATAGAAAAGTTAAACAAAATATTTTTTAAAGATTTATTAAAGAGATGAGACCTAAGGAGACAGTAAAAATTATAGGG
>NW_011888813.1:3133990-3148874 GCF_000151845.1 Pteropus vampyrus
AATTGAGTTGTAGCCCTCAAGTAGCATGAGCAAGAAATTAATTTTTCTCATCATAAATCACTAATATTTTGCAGTTGTCTGTTCTTTCAATTAAAGCCATCTAAAATAGAAGTAAAGTAAATCTATATCTTCACAAATGAAAGAAAACAAGTAAAGTAAATCTATATCTTCACAAATGAAAGAAAACAATTTCAGAAAGCAAAAATACAATAATCAAAATACAATAATCAAAATTAAGAATTCAATGGAAAATTTAAGAACAGCTAAATTTCAGTTGAAGAGTTGGTGAATTTGAAGACAACTGGGTAGGAGACTATTCAGAATAAAGTACATTTTTAAAAGCATGAAAAAGATCAAAAAAATTAAGAGAATAAGACTTAAGAAGGCCTAATATAACTTCCAGACTACAAGAAGAAGAGGAGAAATAAAATGTTAAGGACATTCCAAAATTGATGAAAATGTTATAGTTTATTAAGTTGGTCATTTTTCTTTATAGTTATTTTGCTTAGTTTTCTGAACTTAAATCTCTGTGGTGATCTCGTTTATTTGTTTTGGAGAATTCTTGCCCATTATACCTTCAGATATTGCTTAAGTCTCACTCTTTTTCTCCTTTTTAACATATACATATACAGGTTGAACTGTTTGACAGTGTCCTTCAAGTATCTTAAACTCTTCTTATTAATTCGATTCCTATTGACTTGCCTTTGAATTCACCGATCTTACTAGTGTATACAGTCTAATAATAAGCCATTTCCAGTAAGTTTTTCATTTCAGACACATCTTTCTTTTCAGAGCCATAATATCCACTTGGAAAAAAATTTTAGGTTACATTTATCTGTCAAAATTCTCCATCTTTTCATCAAATTTGTCAATTTTATTTTCTACTTTTTATAACAAATTTTAATTATTATTTAAAAATCCTTGTTTTCTAATTCTGACATCTAGATCATTTGGAGGTCTGAGGATATGTATTTCTCTTTGATTATGGATCACATTTTCTACCTTCTTCATATGTTGCATAACAGTTTTATGTATACCAAGAAGGGCAACAGAGACTGGAGTCAATGCTATTTACTCTCGAAAAGGCATGACTTTCACTTTGTGAGGCGGACAGGGTGATCGGCCTCTTTGAACTAATCAGATATTGAGCTGGGTGAGAGCTGGGTTGCTACTTTAGTTAGAAGAAATCAAAAGATGTGAGCTTTTCTGTGTTCATTATAAACTTCTCCATCTTGCAGCGCTTTGGCTTCTAAGCGTTGGGACATAGAAGTAGTTTTTACTGAATAATTCAGCCTAGTCTCCCTCCTGTACAACTTAAGAGTCCTGAGGAGAAATGCTGTGGGAAAAAAATCAGCTATGCATTTGGGAGTTGTCCAGAGTCCAAGTGGCTATGCCATCCCTCTGGTAAAAGCTCCTCTGATTTCTCTTTCTCTCAGCAAGCTCCGCCTACCTATACTGAAACCTCAGTCTATCATTAGACTTGGTAAAACTTACCAGAGAGGAAGGTGGTTGCCAGCCTCTGCTCATCTAGAAGGTCTCTTTGATCTCTTTGGTCTCTGGAAATTAATTCCTCTAGACTTCTATACATTCACAATTTTCTGATGACTTTTATAGAGATATAAATTCATCCAGGTTTTTCTAGTTGTTACAGAAGAAGCAATGTTTTGCTTATATATCTTAAAAGAAAGTAGAAGTTTCTGTAACTATAAAATAATCTAATTCAGTTATATTTTTTTCATTCAGAAAACTCAATGCCTAGACAACTTTATAAATTATACCAAATATTTAAAGAAGCAATAATGTCAATCATACATAAACTCTTTAAGAGAATAGAAAAATAAGAAACAATTTCCAACTCTTTTTTTGAAGCGGCATAACCTTGATATCAAACCTTACAAGGAAAATTATAGCTCATTCTCTCTCATGATTATAATTGCAAAAACAAACAAACAAAAACCTAAATGAACTATTTGCAAACAAACACTAAAAGGATAATACATCACAACCAATCAAGCTTATTTCAGTAATGTAGGTTTATCATTTAAAAAATCATCAATATAATTTTCCAGATTAATTGAATAAAGAAGCAAAATTATATGAATACCTTAATATACATAGAGAAAATATTTAATAAAACTCAGTAGCCATCACCATAAAAGCTCATTGCAAACTTCCTTAGTTATCTGAAAAACATTACACCTAATAACAGCAAACACTCCACCTAATAATGAGATGTTGAAAACTCTCCCTCTGCTGTCGGTAACAAAACAAGGATTCACATTATCATCAATTTCATAAAAATTAATAAGAAGTATCAAAGAAGAAATAAAAACTGATAGGATTTTGTACGCAGAAAATTTAAAAGACTCTACAGATTGGGTACAAAGTCAATATATAAAAATCAGTACTATTTTCTAAATATCAATGAACAGAAAATGAAACTTGAAATGATATCATTTAACACAGCATCTAAATACATTACATTTCTAGAAATTAACCTACGGAAATATGTAAAGTATTTCCATACAGAAAAATATAAAACATTATAGAAAGAAATAAGCAATATCCAAATGAGGTAAATGCTTTCTACAGAGTCAAATAATAAATATTTAGCCTTTGTAGGCTCAACGGTCTCTGAAACATTCCAACTCTGCATTGTGATATCAATGAAGAAATGGACTATAGCTAAACAAATGGGTGTAGCAGTGTTCTAATAAAACTTTATTTTCAAAAATAGGCAGAGTATCAGATTTATTCCATGAACTGTGTATTGCCAGACCTTAATTTAAAAATCATAATAAAATTACCAATATATAATGAAGATATAATAAAAATGTCTAGTCTCCCTAAATTGATCTTTACAGTCAAATCTCTCTCAGTCAAAATTCAGGAAGTGAATTTTTTTCATTACTTTCTTCTTGTTGTTGTTACTGGGTTTTGTTTGTTGGCTGGTTGGTTGGTATCGGTAGATATCAACAAGGTAATTCCAAAATGAAGTAAAAATTCAAAGTGCAAAGGTTTATCAAGAGAATCTTGAAGAACAGAATTAAAAGACTTGAACAGATGTTGGGACTTATCTTAAAATTCCAATAATTAAGAGAGCATAGCATTGTCAACAGAACAGATGCCCAGATTATGGAACATAATTGTGCATTACCACCCTTACATTTATATACAATTGGTTCATGACAAAGGTGACACTGAAAAGCAGCGGAGAAAGGATGGTCATTCCAATAAATTATTCTAGGTCATCTAGATAGGTATACCATAAGAAAAAAATATTCTCCATATTATAAACAAAAATCAATTGTAGGTATGTCGTAGATCTAAATGTGAAAGATAAAGCAATGAAGCCACTTGAAAAAACCATGGAAAATATCTTCAGGTCTTTGAGGTAAACAAAAATTTGTTAACCAGGACATTTAAAGCACTAATGCTAAAGGAAAAGGCATCAAAATTAAAAACTTTGATTTATCAAAGAAAATTTTAAGAGAGCAAAAGGTAAGCCAGTGCCTAGAAGAAGATATTTGTAGAGACAGACAGATAGTACACAAAAGAAGATCACCAAATAAAAAGAGTCTCAACATTATAACACATCAGGAAAATGTAAATTAAACCACAAGAAGATATCAACACACCAACCAGCTGGAGTAGCTAAAATAAGACTGGTAATACTAAGGCGAGAATGTGGAACACCTAAAATTCTCACACGCTGCTGGTGGATTCTAAAATGGAACCACTTTAGACAACATACGTTATATACCAAAGTTGGATATACATATGTCCTACTAAACAATTCCATTTTTAGGCGTATTTCCAAGAGAAATATCTGTACACATACACAAGAATGTTCATAGCCTACTATTCATGATAATGTCAAACTGGAAACAATCCAAATGTTAATCATCACTAGAACGGATCAATAACGTGACATACTCATTCAATGGAATATTATACAGTAATGAAAATGAATACTGTCCAACACATAATGTGGGTATACCTCACAAACATAACGTAGAACAAAATAATCTGTCAGACACAAAAGAATACAGACTATTTTATTTAAATACCTGTTTAAAAAACACATAAACTATTATATCCTAATTCAGAATAGAAATGTTTGGAGACGGGGAGAAGACGGTCATAGAAAGCAGACAAGGGTTATCTGGGTGTTGCAATAATCTATTTCTTGACATGGTTATATCGATACTTTTGTGAATATTCTATACAAATTCACAATATGTTGAAACTTTTGTTCACTCAGGTAACTGAATAGTGACTGTTTCTCTGATGCATGGAACAATGACCAGCAGGATGAACATCAATATACCAATGCTCAGTGCTGGGTGCTGAGGTTATGGATTATTTATTTTCATTTTTATTTGTATCATTATACTATTAATTTTTCTCTTTTAAAAAATAAAAAGATCCCACGTTCTTCTATGCTGAGAAAAAAATCAATATGATTTTTTAAATTAAAAAACAACTACTTCAAGTTCGTGAGGACCGAATATCTGAGAGGAGGTTAAAGCTACTGATCAATATGAATAATAACACAGGGAAAAGGTCAGGTTTTGGCAAAAAGAAAATCCTGAACACAGCTTAGCTTTGTGGAGACAGGTATCAAAACAGAGGAAAAATTCAGTCAAGGCTGATGGTATAGATTTAGGCCTTGCCAACAAAGACATGACAGGGAAATATGGATTGCAAATGTATGTGCCAACTTTTATCAAACATCGAAAGTTTTTGATTATGAGTAGGTTGTCTATTTGAATAGAAGTCTTTCCTTTTGGGTATCTTCATTTTAGTATTTGTATTAACTACTGAGGTCAACATGCATTATCTAGCACATCGCCTCATACATGGTGGTTTTTAAATAAGTGTTTACCAAATTTTCTGATGATACAGATCTAGGAAGAAAAATAAATACATAGATATTGAAGTCAGAACTGAAAACATCTTAGCAGGTTAGAATATTGGGACTGAATTCCAAGATAAAACAACAGGAATAAATGTAAAGTTCTAAATGTAGTTTTAAAACAATTAAGCTCACAAGTACAAGATGAAGAAGTCTTATTACATAGACCTTTATGTGAAAAAGACTTAAAGGCTTGAAATGATTAGGAGCCCAATAGAAATTAATGAGGTGTTCAAGGCTACAAAAACCTAGGTCAATTTTAGGCTATGACAACAAATGTAGTGTCTCAAACAAGAAAGTTAATAGTCTCATCAGACATTTCAGTGGCCAGAATAAACTGGAATGTTGCACTCTGTTCTGGCTGCATGTCCAGGGTAAGGTAGCCAAAATGGTGAGGTGTCTGGAAACCTGATTTAAGGACGGTTGATTTTTAGAAAAGAAGAAATCTAATGGAATACAAGACAACTGCCTTTGAGTACTTAAAAAGCTGTTGTGTATAAAAAGATTTTGATTTCCTCTGAAACTTTATAGAAGAGTAAGTGCTGAATACTTCAGCTTAAGGTAAAGAAATAGGTTATAAGGTAGATGTGTCCAAAATTACAATAGGTTATTCGTGAGAATGTGCTGTCATTGAAATTTTTATTTTTTATTATTATGTTGAAACATTTCATAAAGTGGAATATTAAACAAATATCAACATTTAAACAATAATAATATAAAGTCCCATGTATTTAGCATTAAGGTTCAGAAAAAATATATATCAGCAGTGTTTTAGAAGCCCTGTGAGAAATAAATATCTTGAATTCATATTTACCATGTATTTTTCTTATAGTTTTGCCATCTATGCAGGTTGCCTTAAATAACATATTGTTGGTATTATACTTTGTAGGAATTAGTCATGCTGTATATATTATTTTGTCTCGTGTTTTTTTTCCCCCTCAGTTTGAAGTTTTGCTGTTCATCCATGCTAATGCATCAGGAGGGTTCATTTATTTTCACTACTGAATAGTTCTTCATTTATATGGATATAACACAACATATTAATCCATCGAGGCACATTTCAGTTGTTTCCAGTCACTCTTATGCACAACCCTACTAAGAACTTGATTGTTTTGTATATGTTCCCTGGTGCAGAGTGAGAATTTTCTTAGGGTTCCAGAGCGAGTAGAATACACACAAGTTCAACTTTACAGGTAACTTCAAACAGTTCCAATGTGGTTAATTTACCTTCCTGTCAGCATTAGAGGAGAGTTTTTATTGCTTCAAGTTATCACCATCCCTTGGTGTTTCAGACTTTTAAATTTGCCCACTTGGTATGTATGAAATGTATTTAATTGTGATTTTTAATCTATTAATACAAATGAGATTGAGCGGCTCTCATATGATTATGAACCATTTGTGTTTTATTTTCTGTGTAAGTGACTTATTTCTCTATTGACTTCTTGTCTTTTTCTTATAATACCTAGATACTAATCCTTACTTTTCACTTACTTACTTACTTATTTATTTATCATTTATTTATTTATTTATTTTTGATTCTTTGCTCTGTAGTAATTTTCTCCTGAAATATGTCTTGTCCTTTTGCATTTTTTTATCAGATTTTTAACATTGGTTTAACACATTTAAATGTTGATTTAGTACCATTTGCCAGTCTTTTTTTATGGTTTACATTTATGTAACTTCTTTAAAACTTCCTTTTCTACCCTGAGTTAATAATATAGTCTTCTTGTTGCCTAAAGTTTCCTCTAATTTTGGCTTTGACATTTAAGCCTTTATTCAACCTTAAATTGAAATTCGTTTATGGTATATGGCAGGACTTCAATTTATTTTATTATTTTCATATAATAATCACCAATATAAAAGACTACCATTTAATAAATTTTTTACATATATCCATGAGTATACGTGAGCACTCTCTTTTCTGTTCCATTTGCTAATGAGTCCATTCCTGCATATGTATCCTATTTTCTTAATTGTTAATTGCTTTTTTTAGTTTTAACATGTGGCAGGGCAAGATGTTATTATACATACACACATATACACATTCTAGCTGTCCTATTTAGGAGTGTGGGGTTTTAGAACCAGCTTATCAAGTTATATAAAAACAAAACAATACGAGAAATCTCACTGAGATTTTGTAGAGGATTCCTTTTAATTTCTAAATCGACTTGGAGAAAAGTAAGATTTTTATAGATTCTTACATTAGATTAAGAAAAGTTTCTTTAATTGACAGTTTAAGGGTTTTTAATTTTAAATGGATATTCAGTCCCACTAAATGCTTTAAATCTATTTAATAATTTGACATTTGATTGTCTCTAATCTGTTAATATAATAATTTATTTGATTGATAGTATACTAACATTGAGATAAGACCACCTTGAGCATAATTATCTCTTTTATACCTCATTTGATTTAAATTGCTATTATTTTGTGTCCATGTTTAATAATAAGATTGGCATGGTGCTTTTTAATATTCTTGCCTGGTATTTAGTATTAAGGTAATATTAGCCTTATTAGATGAGCTGGTGAATGATCTTTTCTGTCCTCTTGAAGAGTTTGTGTAAGTTTAGAATTATTTTTTCATTGAAAATTTAATATAACTTTCCCATAAAACCATCTGAGCTTGGTGCTTCCTTTGTGGAAAGGTTTTAATACTCAAATTTAACTTTGTTAATGATTATATAATTAGTCATATGTTGTATTTCTTCTTGGATCAGTTTCACAAGTTGTATTTTTCTAGAATTTATTTACTTTACCTAGGTTTTCAAATATTTTGACATAGCTTACTTATAGTATCCTATTAATTTGCATAACATCTGTCCCCTTTTTCATTTCTAATGCCAAAGCAGAACTGCATGTGAACATCGAGATGATAAATCATGACTATAGAAGAATTACACAACTTTAACATAGATAATGAAAACATTGACGTCGTTAAAGAGTTTGCTTACCTTAGTTCAGTCATTAATTTAAATGGAGATTGCAGCCAAGAAATCAAGAGAAGACTGAGACTTGGAAGGGCAGCAAAGGAAGAATTAGGAAAGATCATCAAGAGCAAAGATGTGTCATTAGAGACCAAGGCTAAGACCATTCACACCCTCGTATTTTCAATTACTATGTACAGATACAAAAGCTGGACAGTGAAGAAGTCTGATGGGAAAAAAAATTGATTCACTTGAAATGTGGTGTCGGAGGAGAGCTCTATGGATACTCTGGACCAACTAGAAAGATGAACAAATAGGTCCTAGAGCAAATTAAGCTGAAACATCACTGGAAGCAAAAATGACAAAACTGAAATTGCCCTACTTCAGGCACATCATGAGAAGGCAGAGTTCTTTGGAAAAGACAGTAATGCTGAGAAAAATAGAAGGCAACAGGAAAAGAGGAAGACCAAACATGAGATAAACCGATTCCACAAAGGAAGTCATAGGCATGAGTCTATGAAGCTGAGTAGGGCTGTGGAGGACAGGACCCCGTGGGCATCATTCATTCGTACGGTCTCCAAGAGTTTGAGCAGACCCAACGGCACATAACACACATTGTTTATTTGTGATTTCCACCAAATTTTTTCCTGATTAATCTTGTAAGAGTTTCATCTAATGAACTTCTGGTTTTGTTGGTTTTACTGTCTTTCCTCATTCTCTACTTTATTACTTTCTATTCTTATTATTTTCTTCCTTCTATTTTAGGATTATTTTGCATTTCTAATTTTTTAAGTTGAATGCTTAAGATGCTTGTCTCAATTTTGAGCCTTTCTTGTGTAAGGCTAGTAATTTTCTTCTAACACCACTTCGGTTGCATAACAAATTTTTGACAGTAGAATTTTCATTATTATTAAATTCTAAGTATTTTCTTAATTTATGATTTATTCTTTGACCCATGAACATATTTAGTAATGTATATTTTAATTTTCAATTGTGTTTTTTTATATGTTTAGGGAGTTAATGACACTCTGATCAAATAATGTAATATTTGTGCTATTGATCCTTTGAAATTTATTGTAGCTTATTTATGGTTAGTTTTCAGTACATGGTAAGTACATGGTCAGTTTTCATTAATGTTTTATATGTGCTTGAAGAGAATGTTTGCTATTTAACTATTGGATGCAATGTTTTGTATTATAATTTCATAAATTATAACAAGTTTGCTGACTTGGGTGTTCAAATCTTCTATACACATAGATACAAAGTATCTTAGTTGGTTGTACTATCAAAGACTAAGAAATATATCACCAACGTTGATGGTATTTAGTATATATTTCTCCTTGTAATTCTTAAAATTTTGATTCAGAACTTTGAGGTAATTATGTACTTATAAATTATGAGTTTAGCCTTTCATCATTTCAGTGTTTCTTAAGCTCTCAAATAATTTTTTTGCCTTCGTGTTTACTGTGAATGATGTTGATATTGCTGTAGCATATTTTATTTTTATTAATAGTAATTGTTTTGAAGTCCAGAGAGGATAAATGACATGTCCAAGTTTACACAGGTAATTCACAGAAGTAGAACTAGGACCTAGACTTCCTGATTACCAGTTCAGTACCCTTGCTAAGTGTCCTAATAGAATGGGCATGATGTGGTACAGAAAGCAGAAGAGAGGCAGAATAGAATGGATGATATGTACAAAGGAGCACCAGGGACTAACAGTACAGATATGGAGCAACAATCGAGGATGATTAAAGCTAGACACGGAGTTTGAATTTTATGACAAGGTGTCATGACAAGATAGGTTTTAAGGAAGCTTATAATTTAGCAATATTCAGGAGAGGGAGAGGACAGGAGGAAACAACACAGTTTAGGAGGGTCCTTGCACTTCAAATCCAAAATGTAATGTAATGAGAACTTGAAGGTAGATTCAAAAGCCACTTTGTAGAGGGGTGACACACCCAAATGACTTAATGCATTTTAGAGGTGAAGGAAATTGTAGAGCCAAAGATACTAACTCATTATGTCTGTAGTATTCTGACAGTGTCACTATTTCTCGGGTTAAAAACCAGAGCTGAAAAACAGTAGTTGGCCTAGAGAAGGAAAGAGAAGTAATGAGTTTCTTCTCCATGCAGTGAGTCTGGTATTTCTAATAGATGGGTGGAAATATAGGACTAAGAACAGATGCAGATGTGATTTTTTTTCTCTAATGATGAAGGGGACTACTTACATAGATTTGATAGTTGAACCTTTGGATTAGGCTCTGTGTTTCTTAAACATATCTTTCTCTGTAAGACCAAGTATCATTTTTATGCCCAAATTTTTAAATTAAAAATTGCCACTCTTATTTTTATTATTGTCATCTTTTAAAAATTGATATCAGGGGTAATGGCTTTTGTGAGTAAACTTCTAGACAACCCAGAAAGATTTCTTGGACAACCACTGTACTCCAGGTTGATCTTAAGCACCACTGTATTAAAAAGTAAGGTATATCGCTGAGACCTTTAAAATTCTTCGTAGACTTCCACTTAAAGTATTGACAAGGCTCAATCCCTATTTAATTCACAGCCGTTAAGATCAAAGCATTAAGTGGTACGTCTGCTTGTTTAATTATCGGTCATGCCAGAAAATAGCTTTGTGAATTTGGTCACAATGAACTCGGAGGGGATAAGTATCGGAAAGGCTCTTAGAGCTTTGTCCTCTGAAGTTTGAAAAATCTGTAATCGACTCAGTGAAAATGTTTTTTTTCAGGGAGTTTGGTTTTGTTTTTTGTTTTTCCAACTGGATATAATAAAAATGTCTGAGATTTTGCTACAGAATATGATCTTTTTGGGAGGGTCAACACTAACGTTTTAGGCCAGTTCGGCAGGCTTGAGTTGAACTTTGGAAGTGTATAAGTTCTAACAGGATTCTAACAAATCCGCCCAAAGAGCCAGCATTCATCCATAGATCATTTATGTCGAGCCCCTCCACTGGAGGAACACGGAAGCCCTCGGGGAGTCATTTAGCTGTCTGAGCATCAACTGGAAGATACTTAGAGGCTCTGAAATTACAAATTGAAATGCCCCAAGGCCCACTCAGCCTTCCTTACAAGGTACATTCAAGGAGTACAATGCTGTCTGCCACGAGGGCTTTATGATGAGACTTTTATATTAACAGAGCGCATAGAAAGTTGGTTTTAAAGATTCCACGCCACCTTTGAGATCAGGAGAGGCTTGTCTTAGTGTTCTCAGCCAGAATTTCTGGGACTCCGCTGAAATTTTGGAGCCATTGAGAACTTGGCGTGCTCTCACTCTCACGCATGCGCTCTCTTGCTCGCTCGCTCTCTCTCTCTCTCTATATATATATATATATATTTATATATATATTTATACACACACACACTCACACACATATACATATATACACACATTCCCAAATTAATAATAAAAAACATATTTATTTCAAATCTCAAAATGTAATTATATCTAGAGTAAGCAAAGCTTCAAAAATGTCTTCTTAGAATAGATCTAGAAGAATCTATAATGGCCAAGTTTTCACTTCCGAATTTTACACGGAACCATGAAGCATTTCCAAAAGGTTCCAAAATTTTTAGTAGATGGAAATTCTTTAAAGCCTTTTGGAAAAAGAAATTTTCTTTTGTTTGTTTCACCAAGAAACGAGCTACCTGTCTATGTTCATCCTAAAGCACCATCGCTTGCTACTGTCATTCCTTTTTCATTCAAAAATAAACAAGGCATGAATGAGATCAGTGGCAGTTCTCTAATGTATGTTTCTCTCTGTGTCTCTATCTCTCTCTTTCTCTCATCTCTCTCTGTCACTCCTTCCCACCCATCCTCCCTCCTCCCCTCATCTCTCCTTCTTCCTCTCTCTCTCTCTCTTTCCCTCTCTCTCTCATCTCTCCCTTCCCCCCCCTCTCTTTCACTCACTTTTCCCCCTTCTCCCCACATCTCTCTCTGTCTCTTCCCTCCCTCCTGCGCTCATCTCTGTCTCTCACTCTTCCTCTCTCTCTTATCTCTCTCTCTCCCCCTCCCTCCCTCCCAACCACTTTCCTTCCCTCCTCCTTCTCTCATTTCTCTTTCCTCTCTCTTTCTCTCTCCCTCATCTCTCATTTCTATTTTCATAGTAGCTCCTCTCTTTTAGGTCAACCTTTTCTATACTCTCTTTTAGATAAATCCTAAGACTCTTTTAGCACTCAGCTGAGCTGTCATTTCTTCCAGAAAGCTTTAGAAATTCTAATTGTATTTCTCCCACTTTAATCTTCTCTGCTTTAACCAGATTAGGGAACTTCCCCTGACTTCCGCTGTCACCTTTGCTTCTTTCTCTCCTTCTCCAGTGAGAATTCCTCAAGTACAGATTGTTTTACTTGTACCTGTAGCCCCAGCACCAAGTCTAAGTTTAATAAATATTTATTAACGAGTGCATAATTGAGCTCTGATAAATAACTTTTTCACTCACTTAGCAGAGGTACAAAACAAATGTGGATCTTCTTTTAAAGTTGTTAACAAACTGCATTTATTCATTAATCCATTAAAGACATTTATTGAGAAACTGTTATGTGTCTGGAACTGTAGGTACAGAAAACAGAGTGATGAACAAGCTAAATATGGTCTCTCTTCTCTCAGAGATTATTATATTCTAGAGGGAGAGATAGACAATAAAGCAAACCAAAGCAAAGAAACTAGAAGGAAATCTGCAATATGATGCCAATTAGTGTTAAGTGCTATGAAGAACAATCATTCAGAGCCAGGCACAGAGAGTGAATGGGCGGGGTGGGTGGGGGCTCAGGGAAGTCCTTTCTGACCTGAATAATGTGAGTGAGAGCAAGCCATGGGGGAAAGAGCATTCTATTTAGGGGGATAGCAAGTGCAAAAAAATCTGCTATATGAGCACGTGTGAAGTGCAGAGAGAGCTGCAAAGAGTTAGCTAGAGAGGCTCGAGCAGAGAGAGTGAGGGTAGAGAAGAAGGAGATGGGTCTAAAGGAGGGCAGAGTTTGGACCAGCCAAAACCCCGCAGACCCTTTGCATAGGGACTTTGCATAGGCTGCATGTCATGCAAGTGTGCAGGGGGCCAATTGAAGTCTTTGACAATAGACATAATATGGTTTATGTTTTAGAGAGAGTACTCTGGCTGCTAGTCAGAAACAGAATGAAGGAGGACATGAAAAATTGTCATTTTTAGCATAATCCAGGCAAGAGATGATGGTGGCTTTAGCTAAGGTGATAAAACGGCAGAGCCTTCAAAATTGGCATTTAGTATTGTGAAGTTACGTTTTAAATTTACTACAAAGTAAATTAGGATCAGGCTAATCCCCTGATTAATCACAAAACTAACAACACACACATATGCATAAATACAAATGCCGCACAGATTTGCTAATGACACAAATGACATAAATCTCTTGGTTTGGTCTGATCTGAGGCACTATTTTCAGAAGCTGCGTGTGACTTGGGATTCACTGCACCTGCTGCACAATTGTTCCAAACGAGCCACCTCTGGCTGTTTTTATCCAGCTGAATAGTCTACAGCTATAGTGTATCAGCATTCACTTCAAAAACGTGTTGCCCCAGCTAGCCTGAATATTAGTGTGCCATGAGAAATTACTTTTACCCCTCTGACATCACAAACCCCTGGTTTGGCATCTGCCAAGAGAGTCTGGGCTCCCCCAAGCTCCACTTAAAAGATAGAATAGAAAGAGAAGTTTGGAGTTTGAATCTTGACTCTGCCACTTACTGGCTGAGTAACCTTGGATGACTTAGTTAACCTCTCTGAACCTTACTCATTTGTGAAATACAGACATTAAACAAACTTGAAGATATGCAACAGTTATTCCCTGCCATCCTGCCTCCTGTGCTTCTGGACTCATTGAGAGTCTTATCCGGGAAAATATGGCATCAAAGTAACACTGGTAAAACCACCTACAGGGACACCCATGTCATAGTCAATGTTTACAGCCATGTCTAAGGTCAGAATCTGCCTCTGCTCCAAAGATCTTTAGTTTGGATCAATTCCTGTCTACAGTAGCATCTCTGGGACTGCTTGCTGTCTCTGTAATAGAGTCCAAAGAGAGCTTCCAGTCTTGAGTTTCCTTTAAAACTCTTGGCACTCTTGAGGGTAATGATACCATCTGTATGGCAACTCACAAATACAGATGATAATGATGTCTCAGAAAGGAGATGTCAAAACTGAAACGTTTTTCAAGATTTGGCAAGTCAATCTCTTTATGCCACTCTTTTGGTCACTGAAGGGCTAAGGCCTCTTTAGTTTTATTAATTTTAAAGTAATGTTTTTAGAATAAAAGCTAACATTGCTCCAGTGGGAGGGAAGGAGGAGAGGGAGACAAAAGGCAAGGGTCGAGAGCTGAGCAATGTGTCAATACAAACAAGGGAAATCATCGTAGACGCCGAGGGCAAATTACTTTCGTTTATAGAAATTATACCACAATAAAAGAGACTGATAGATGCATACATAGCTGTGGCTAATAGTGTTTGTTCAAAGGAAATAATGGAGTAGCAGCAGGCTCAATATGACAGGCTTTCAGATCTCACCAGCACTAGAGAAGGGACAAGTAGCAGATAAGGCAATAAAGTAATCAGGAAAAAAAAGCATAAAGATGAAGGCCTGGTTTGATGTGATGAAGTGGGAGTAATGTGAGGAGGATTTTAACAAGAATACTTTCCTGGTATATAAGGTTAATTCTAAATATCTTACAGGTTAGAAGACAATTTTCAGATAATTTTACAACCTGTGCATAATCGAACTTCTTTGTGAGTTACTTATTTTCTTTCTAACTGGAATTTGGAATTTGGACTGTATAATGATTGGTGTCAGAAGGGAGATGAAAGAGTTGGCAATTTGCCCTGTAGAAGGGGATGTCTGTGAGCCCCAGTCACAAATAACGTACAGTGATCCTGAAATTTTTTTCCTAGCAGTGCTTTAGAATGTATAATTTGGATTAAAGTATTATTGGAAATGGTGGTAAAGAATAAACTAAGTTTGTGTCACTTCTGTTAACATCATCTCTTAATCCAGCACCTCAATT
>NW_011888813.1:3149880-3159172 GCF_000151845.1 Pteropus vampyrus
GGAGGAGTTAATTATGAGTTTGCGAAGCTTAACAGCTTCACAGTCTCATTTGTTTCTTTTTCTCCAACAGAAAGAGGCATTGAGAAAGTATGATTGACGTTTGCGATAATTACATTTGGAGATTAAAATAATTTAGGGTTCCAAAAGGTTTAAAATTTATACACCATATTGGACCTCACATGATTATGGCTTCCTTCATATCATTTTAGTCATGTGTTGAAATCCATTTGATGTGACTGTAATAGTCATTTTAATGGATATTGTTAATTCCTTGTTTTCGGCATAATAGATAAAGGGGAATTTAATTAAATTCATTGTGTGAGCACTTATCGGGGGTAAAAAGGTTCACAGAATTATTATTTTTCTGGCATGACATGTAAAGAGCATTATAAAAGACAGGGAAGAGAGCAGTATCAGAGTGTAGCTGGCATTAGAAGTCAGGCCAGTTTCATCTCCACTGCAGATGACATGGAGGTTTCAAACCAACGCTGAAAAGTTTTCATAAAGGACCAGCAAAATGTAACAGTACTACTTTCGTCCTTCTTCAAACCTGATGGCCCTCTTTCAGGTCAGAGTTCAAGTTTCCCCAAAAGTCTCAATAAAGAGTCAACTCTTAGGTCCCATCCCAGTCAACTAGAAATATGGCAAAAAAAAAAAAAAAAGTCAAGAGCTTTTGTCCCAATACTTTCACTTCCTGTGCCAGTTCCAAAGACCTTAAGAACAGCCTCTCCCTGGGGTTTTAGGACACTTCTGGTCATAATCCCTAGATGACTGAAAGGCTCCAAAAGTCCTTGGCCTGGTGACATCATGAAGAGCAGCATTCGGGAAATGAAATGTCCAGCGAGAACTGCTGGGATGGTGAATTTATTTCGGTAGAAGAGGAAAGCCTGAATTATTTATCTGGTAGAATTTTTACAACATATTATCGATTGACCATCTCTTTTCGGGTCATCAAGCCCAGAACCTCTGCTCTTAGTTTGCTATCCAGAAACCTTTGTCATAAATTCCTCAGTGTTGTTAGACTACATTCAAACAGCATAATCGTTAAAATATACTGCGAGTTTCCACCGGGGGAAAAATAGTTATAAGCCATTCTAACCAGTTTTGTAGCTAACAAACTCTACAATAAATGAACCCACTATACTCCTATCTAATCTTTAAAACTCTGAGTTAGGATGCTCGACTTAAGTTATGCAATAGGTGTATTTATATATACACACAAGCGTAGTGTGGATATGCTAATAGTTTTATCCGGGCAGAGGAATCAAATGTGATTTTCTTTTCTTTTCATATAACTATATTATAATGATAATGAATGTACATTACTTCAAAAATCTGCACGAATGCCTTGAAAATTTTCAAAAGTCACTAACATATACTAAGGTCTCTCTCTCTCTTTAGAGTGTGTGTGTGTGTGTGTGTGTGTGTGTGTGTGTGTGTGTGTGTGTGACTTCCCCAACCAAGCCACCCACGTGGACAAAAAAGGGCCACGTATTAAGCCTGACAAGTTCAACGGGCCCTACGAACTCAGAGACCAAAGTAACCACGCAGGGTGGTCTGCATACAAAAATTCCTAAGTAAAAGCGGGTCATGACAGGTAGTCACTTCCTAGGTCTGTACCTTCCTTGACACAGGTCAATCTTTAACTGTGAAAGTGAATATTGGCTTTCGCATCTAAGATAACATACCTTTGACACGTCAGAGTAATTTTCTTTTCCAGACTCCTCAAAGGCACAACTGCCAGCACCAGAGCAGGAGACCACATTTTTATTTTGTTGCCCACGTACCATTTCTATGTACTGTAAATGTTAATTACCCACCAATGTAAAAGAAGTACGTGTTTCCCTGTTTTGCTTTTTATCCAGTCTCAGAGATTCTTCCACTTCGCTTTTTCCACACCCTAATCTGCCCCCAATGAATTTCATGTAACCCCACCTTAAGTCTCCTCCTTTGATTCTAATGTATAAAATAAGCTGCAAACCTATCATTCTCTGAAGAATTTTCTCAACTCATTGAGATTTTGCTTCCCAGCAATTTCTGTCAGTTTGTCTCAAACAAACTCTTTATAAGAATTTTTCTTAGGCTGGACATTCTTTTATCAACACCCAGTTTCTTCCACACTCAACATCTATCCTAACAATCTCTCCAAGATTCAGAAGTAGTTGATGTGGAAAGAAATATGTAAAATGTAACTACATCACATTCTTTCTCTTTCCCGAATTAAGTGCAACGGGCAGTTTTAATACACGTTTTTTGGGGAATAAAAGGGACACCATTTACCTCTTTTCCTACTTCTGACATAAACTCCATGATACTGCTTTTCTTTCCATGATTAAAATTCTCGAGTATTTCTTGCCTCAACCTCCTTGCCACACACTTCTCAGTGTTTATCATGTGGCTTCCATCTCCCACCCACCAGCTTCTTAAAACTCCTCTCCCAAATTTCCGATGACCCAATTAAAATATCTTTTCTTTTATTTTTTTTTTATCTTTCTGCTACATTTCACACTTTTGACTTCCTCTTCTTCTTTAAAAACCAAAAGCAAACTGATTTTATTACTCTGTTCTCTTGTCTTTGTTTTCTAATTCCAATGGCTATTCTTGTCTTCTCTTTAATTTTTATGGCTATTCTCTGTTTTTATCACCCATTCTTACTTACTCTGGCTCTGCTTTCTCTTCCCACTCCCCATGTGAAAGCCATTTCTAAGTCTGTTTCTAATCTTCATGCCATTTTATTTTGGCAAACATTAGTTAAAAACCTCCTACATATTTAGCACTGTGCCAGGCACTGGGTATGGACTGAAGACAGTATTACACAGTGAACAAAGTGGCAGATTCTGCTTTACCAGGGTCTAGAATAACCTCTTCTGGGAAGAGTCAAGGACAAGATTTTGCATGTCCTTGTAGGCCATATTCAAGAGTTTAGATTTTACTTACCAAGCAATTAGAAGAGATTGAAAGATTCTAAACTCCAGATTTTAAGATGAACATTTAAAACAAATTAGAAAAGCTAAATAAATAAAGTCATCCAGTTAGTAAATGGTAGAGCAAAAGATTAAACACTGGGTCTGATGCCTGCCATCTGTAGAAAGTTCATAGTCTCAGTCCAAGCATTATGCTAATGCACAATCTGAAAGGCATGGTCCCCCTGGCTTGGTTTGGGTGGTATCAATTCAGATTCTGATGCTTTTTGTTCAAACTCAGAGATTGAGCTAGCTGACAATCTCCTGAATGACATAACTTTCTCTTTGCCCTATGAAACCCTGGGACTGTCCTTCAAGTAATGGGTGTCTTTTACATGAGCCTTTAGCAAAGGTAAATTTGTCTGCCTTTCAACTAAATATCATCCTCCAGAATGACAACTGTGGCTTAACAAGATATTTAGGATGGTGTTGCTATTTAAATAAGACCATTGGTATTGCAGCTTACCAGAAACACATCTTAGCTAACCAAAGTCAGTATAGGGTGATGGAGCCTAATTGCCTAGGTTCCAAATCTGACTTTACCATTTATTACCTGTAGAACCCCGGGCAAAGCACTCCGAGACTATTTTTCTCATCTATAAAAGGAGGATGGTGAAAATACTAACAGACCTAACTTGTAGAGTTGTGAGGATTAAATGAACTAATAAATATAAAGTACCTACAACAGTACCTCACACAGAACAGATGTTATATAAATGATATCTGTTATGTAATACTTATTGAAGGCATTCATAATTTAGGGTGTTTCTTAGAAAAAAATACACATATTCATTTTAACCATTGTTTATAAATCGATTGGCCTTTTAAGGAGAAAAATCGAAAGCAAACAGACATATTCTTTCATTGCCCTACTACAATATGTATACTTTGTGCTTGCCAGGTGCTTTGTGACCACTTTTATGTTTCAGTCCTTACATGAGAAGTAGACAAGCACAGGCAAGTGAGCTCTGTTTCCATCCAGAGTCTGTTGGAAGGTACACGTCAAAGCACCACCTCTGAAAACATAGTGGCTGGCAGGATCTGAAAGCTACCCAACAACCTTCTAAAACTGTTTTTGGTGCTGATCAAATCAACAGGCACCAATAAGGAATAGAAACAAACCCTGGGGACCGTGTCAGATTGAACAGTTTATTAAGGCAACAACTCATCAAAGATTCTAGACTAGACTCTAGACAAGGTACCTGAAAAATGTTACAACTGGCCTCCACACCTGATGCTTGCAACAGAGAATGAAGAGCTGATTTGGAGAGGGCTTCCTTGATCCTATTACTAACTTGAAGAAATGAAAAGCTCTGAATCCACTGGTTATTTATATGGAATGAGTTCCTCTGGCTTACTGCTGCTGTGTTTTGCTAAATGCAAACATCTAGCCCAGGTGTCCAAATTAACCAGGAAGAGTAAAGAAAGGAGGACCTCAAAGATGTTTACAAAACTAAGATAAAAAATGAAGAGAGAGAAAATGGATAAAATCAAAGTAATCTTAATTGGGGTGGTGGAGGCTGTGGTCAGGAAGGGAGGGGAAATATAATGAGTAACTAAACACAAACACAGAATTTTCACATATTATAGTTGAAAATTGATTTAAAGAGCAACAAGGCAAGAAAGATGCTGGTGAAGGAGAGAGAGGCAATTCCCCTCCAGACTGATCCCACTGCCTATGTGAGGCAAGGGTGATTACAGACTGACTGATAAGAAGTAAAGGTATGAGACTCGGCTGCAACTCTAACTCTCCAACTTCAACTTCCTGTTTGGAATGTTGACATGGAAGCTAGAATTGCAGCTATGTTTGGATTTTATATATAGATGGATATATATATGGATATATGTATATATATTTCTAGTTGGTGGTATATAGAGTAGGTGGTAGGTACATATTTGCATATTTAAAATATTTTCTAATTAAAAAAATGTTTTGGAGAGACTGAAACACCATTATATGAAATGTACCATCAATTATAAGATGTTTCACAATTCCAAGATGGATAGCACAAGGTAGGGAAAGTCTCAAGTACAATCAAGAGGCACATGGTTTGTGGACTGCCTCAAACAGGATAACAATGAGCGGAGCAATATCTAGAATTTTTAAAAACTTTTTAAAAATCAGAGTTTGAGTTTCCTTAGGAAAGGAGTTCTTAGCTCATTCCTCATGTTGCCTTTATATCAGGCAGCTTCCTTCAAATATTTTTAAAGGATGAATGAGTTTCCTTCATGGTTTATTTGGAAATCTGATACAATTTTTAGAAAAAAGAACTCAGCTTAAAGAATCACGAGAATATGTATATTACAACATCTAGTTAAACAGGTTGAAAAAAGGAGCTGAAAAATGCCAAAAGATCCAATTCCTTGTGTAATTTATATGTTGATTTTACATTGGAAAACACTTTTGTAAATTTGCAATCTTAATATTTTTAATTACTTACTTAGACCACAGAGCAATATGCTTAATGTATAAACTTTGTAACTACAGACAAAAATGAGGAAAAAATTAAAATCTTCTGTAATACTTCTATCCAGATAATCATTGTTAACCTTTCAACATGAATGCTTATATTTTTCATATATTTATATAAACTTATATAAAATTGGAATTATACTTTACACATTGTTTTGTAAACTAACCTTTCATTTAATAGTCATAAACAATTACCTAAATTATTACTCTTTTAAATTATGATCTTCAATGGCTGCATAGAATCACCTCAATCAATAACTCATTGTTGGCCATTTCAATTGGTTACAATGATAGTAATGTTGCAATAAGTATCTTTGACATAATTTTGGGAATATATCAGATTATTTCCTTAGACTAAGTACACAAAAGGAGAATTATTAGACTGAAGGGTATAAACATTTTTAAAACATGATATATATTGCTAACTTGTTCCCATCAAGGTTGTACCAATCTGTCTTTGCACTAACAGTATACAATAAGTCTACGTTGATTAAAAAACAAAATATAAATCTTGAAGTCAATTTCTGCTTCTAGCTAGAACCAAACAAGAAGAGGGCAAGAACAATAAAATTATAATTAAAAGAAGGAAGCTTAGCTTTTCTTAAATTAGTGAGTCTATAAAATCGACATATTTATTCATAGGCTCATTCTAATGCTCTCCAAACCCATTAAAAAAAAAAAAACTCATCTAGCCCTTTAAAAGCATGGTAGAGAATAACTCTGACAAGTTTTAAAGTGAAGAAGGATTAGGTTCAAGTCCTAGATGACCATTTGAAAGTTATGGGTGAATTACTTAAACACTGTAAGATTAAATTCAATCATCTGTAAAATGAACATAAGCAGGCATTTCAAGATTGTTGAGAAGGCCACAAAAGACAATAAATAGACATCACCTAGCATAGCGCTTGGTTCTTATAAGGTTCACTCCTAGAGAATCTTCCATCTACTTTAAACATGTTCTATTCATAGTATTTTTTAAAATATATAATAGGAACATGTGGGTAAATAGTTTAAATGAATCTAAAAACTGTTGCACCTTTCCTTTTTTTAAATTTGGTTTCTTTCAGCAAGAAAGAGTAAGAGATAGGCCATAAAGCCTGACATAAATATTTAAAAGAAAGCTTTATTTGTTCAATGTTTTGAAAATTAAAATTACCAATTCAAGCTAGAGAAAAGCAGGATCTGTCCAGCGAAGCCTTTTTGTTGTTCTCTTTTTTCTTCATTATATCTCTTTGCTAATAAAGGCCTTTTCCTCAAGGGATCCACCCACTAAAACTGTCAATTTTTGTCTCTTTATTCTCATCATTTTTATATATATTTTCAGATCTTCTCCGATGAATAATCTTTCTCATAAAGCCCATGCATCCTTATTTTTTCCTTTCTGCTCCATTTTATTTAAATTTCATGAGGCAGTGGGGGCGGGGTAGGGCAAAAAGCTTATAATGAGAGGTGCTGAAGGATAAAGCGGTAGAGAATTGTCTAATACACTGATGAAGAGCTAACACGATTGATTCAAACATATGAACAAAAGAAAGGCACAAGAACTAAAAATGTGTGGGCATTGAAATATGTCATAAACGGGGAATTAGCCCAATGAGTCACAGAACCATGCTGTCTGAATATTGGAATATGGATCAGTAAAAAAAAAATTAATAAATTTCTACCTTTCACTCCAGAAACTTCATTTTTTTCATTGTAAATACATTTCACTTTAACATTTTAAAAATCCTAATATTGAGTGTGAGTGTATGTATTGACTCATATCACCTTGTCAGCATTTTAATGTTCACTGCAAAACTACCCTTGGGAATCTACATCTCAGTCCAGGAAGCTACAAATGGACCAAATGTTCAAATTGACTGTAATAGTGCAGAGATTAGTGTATTTCAAGGGAGGAGGTTGAGCTGTTTGTCCTTTAGGTTTATATAAACTTAAGAAATTTTTCATAGGAAATTATTAATTGCTGCTATAGACAGAATGTTTGTTCTCTCCCTCCCCAATTTATATGTTGAAGCCTAATCCCTAATGTGATGGATGATATTGGGAAGGGGAGGCCTTGGGAGATAATTAAGTTTTGGATAAAGTCATGGGGATAGTGTTCCCATGATAGGGTTGACGCTCTTGTAAATACATGAAGAGCACATAAAGACAGCTGTCTGTAAACCAGGAAACAAGCCCTCACCAGACACTGAATCTACTTGTGTCTTGACCTTGGACTTCCTTGGCTCTAGAACTATGAGAAAGAAACGTTGTTTAAGCCACCTAGTCTATAATATTTTTTTTGTAGCAGCCTAAACTGATTAAGACAGCTGTCAATATTGATTAAGCTCACCACAGTACAGCAATAAAAAATAATAATAATAGGATAAAGGATTTATTCTATATGATTATTAGGAAACAGGGGCAGGTAACATAACATTTTCCCAATAAAGTCTCTTTCAGTTTATCATATAAACCAGATGATACACTTGCCAAACCTCATGGATGCTGTGAAGGTAAAGGAAGAGGCCACACCATAGCTGTCGATCTAATACTGTGTCTCTATGTTAACGACACATTTAAATAGTCTGCAAAAAATCTATTGGCCCACATTTGAACTGCTAATTTTTTTTCAATTCTCAACTACAATTTAATGCCAGAAGTTATTTAAAGATAAAATTTATGTAAATGAATAAAGTCAAGATACTATTTGCTGAAATGGTCACCCATCCTAAATGTTTAAATTTGAATAGAAATAACAAATCTCATATCTGTGCATAGTAGACACCATTGATGTTACCCTCTTTTCTGCTTAAGAGAACCCTGATTTTATTCTTGTCTAGGAGAATAGTGTGTTCAAAAAAGGTAAGAACTTCCTTAGACTCATTATTGTTCTAAATTAATCATGGCAATTCCATTTCTTTTCTCTAGTGATTATTTGGGAATGAATATCCGAGCTAATTCTAGCCCATGAGAAGTAGGAATTCAGCTTCGAAGGGGACTCCTGAAAAATACTTTCTGGCCTAATAAAAAGAGATGCAAAAGAAGAAACTCTCATTTTGCACAGAGATGCTGTTGAGTGAGGTCATGATTACATTGAGTTGCAAAAGCCAACAAACCTAAGGACAAAAGCCATTACACCAAGGGTGGCAGGATGGAAAGGTAAAACCCTAGTCAGTAAAGGCGTCCTTACAATAAATCCTGAAATTCGCCACCGTAAGATTTATTGTTTAGTGATATAATACATATTTTGTTTTGTTATTTAAGATACTTTTAATTAAATATTGTTATTTGCAGCTGAAGTTATAAGTTATAACTGGTTAGACACTAGACATTATTTCCAGGAGAGGTCATAAACCCTGTACATATTTAGTCTCCAACTTAATCCCTTTCTATACGACTGTATCTTTGTCCATTATGTTCCTTCCATCTGGAATTCCCTTATTCGCTTTCTTCCCTGAACTATGGGCCCAATGTGTCCTCCTACATAATACTGTCCTACATTGTCCTGAAAGAATAAATTTACTCCATTGTTTGTGTTTCTATATAATTTAATTGCTATCATTATCATTGCTATTATTGTACATTTACCAAACATTATAAACATACTCTGTACCAGACATTGTGCTAAGTGTTTTACATGTTTTACATGTATTACTTCTTGTAATAGATTGTATTATTTATTCAGAAATATTTATTTGCTTCTCACTTGTGCCATGCTCCTAGAAGGCAAAGTATTCTTCCCCATCTATTGATCTTGGATTAGTCATGTGCTTTGATTTGACCAATAAAATCTGAGTAAACCAGATGAACCCTATGCCTGAGAAGAAGCTTTACATGCCTACATATAATCTGGCTCTGTCTCTCTTACTCTTGT
>NW_011888813.1:3160108-3165889 GCF_000151845.1 Pteropus vampyrus
TAGCTCAGGCATTTGTGGAGGCTGAGAAGTCTTAATCTCTGGAACTGGCAAGCTAGAAACCCAAGAGAGCCAGTGTGTAATTCTAGTCTGAGTCCAAAGGCCTGAGAGCCAGGAAAGCCAATAGCGTAAGTTCCAGTCCGAATGTTGGCAGGCTTGAGATCCAAAAAGAGCTGATATTTTAGGCCAGAAAGAACCAATGTCTAGATAAAGCAGTCAACCAGGAGAAGTTCCCTCTTACTTAGTTTTGTCCTAGTCAGGTCTTCAATTGATTGGATTAGGTACACCCACATTAGGGACAGCAATTGGCTCTAATCAGTCCACCAATCCAAATGTTGATGTCATCCAGAAGTATTCTTGCAGACACACCCCAAAAAATGTTTGGCCAAATGTCTGGGCAACCTGTGGCCCGGTCAAGTTGACACATAAAATTACCCATCACATAGGATTCATTCATTTAACAAATATGTATTAAATGTCTATTCATGCTTGGAATAAATCTTTCTGTCAACATCTGTGTAGTAGCTGAATTTTAATCTCTGATTAAAGAATTTTAAAACTAAAGTGATCTTAGAAACAATTTGTCCAACTGAATTATTTATTTATAGTGGTAAGAAAAACAAAGCCCAGAGATACTAAGTGACTTGCTCTAAGCAACACAATTTTACTGGTAAAGGCAGAGATAAGACTAGAGCCAAGGCCAAGAGCAAATGCTCTTTCTACTATAAGCCCAGTTCCACTTCTCCTTCTCAGTATTTGATTGTGAATCCCAATCCCAGAAGGAAAAAGAAACGAATAGATACACATACTTACATAAGCCTTGTGGGGTATTTATCTTGTTACAGATATATACACACAACCATTTATGAACAAAGGGAGAGATAAAAGCTTTATTATGGCTTCCAAGCATTAGTAAAACACATTTTAGATATAAAAGACAAGATACCCGTAGATAAAAATGCATCTTTCCTAGTTTTTCATCCATTAAAGAAAAATATAATAATATACCCCATTTCTACTCCTGAATGAAGCATTTCAGAAGTTTAATTTTTCTTGCTAACATCCAAGTAACTCAATGATGTTCATCTGAAAATGAGGGCAAAAGGTATAAATTCATCAGCATATAAATGACTTTTCTAGATGTAAAGATAGATCACAGCAAAAGACATCCATGATTTCAAATGTTATTACTTAGTGAGGAAAAATAAAGTCAAGTTTTTCATGCTATCATTTACAAACTATTCCACTGAACTGTTCTTGATATTATCATTTTCTGTTTTATGATTTTCCTCCAGAGAAACTAACTATAAAATAATGTGTGTAACTCAATATCCTTCAGACTCTTAACACATTTCTTTTCTCATTGTTTCTTTAAACAATCCTGTTAGCAAAAAAAAAAAAAAAAAATCATCAGTAATTGACCCACACCAAGTGAATACAAGTGGCACCAGCTCAGAGTAAATTTTAAAATATCTGTCCTCACAAGAAATATAATGCAATCCTAAAGATAGATTATACCAGGAATAAATGCTAGCAAATGCTTATGTACTCTAGTTGCTTTAATTTTAGTAGATACATAGTTCTGGACTATCATTTTATGATCTCTTATGAACTGTTAATACAAGTATGTACCATTTGCAATGACATAGATGGACCTAGAGGTTATTATGCTGAGTGAAGCGTCAGACAGAGAAAGATAAATACCATATGATTTCACTTAAATGCGGAATCTAATGAACAAAAAGAACAAACTAATCAAAAACAGACACAAATATAGAGGATAATCTGGTAACAGCCAGAAGTGTAGGGTATTGCAGGGCTGGGAGAAAGGGGTGATGAGTTAAAGAAGTACAAATTAATAGTCAGAGGGTTGGGGAGCATGGCATAGGGAATGTAGTTAGCATTAATGTAATAGCGAGGTGGAGAGCCAGAGGAGAGAAAGAGAAAGGGGGATCATTTCATAAACTATATAAATGTCTGACCAATGTACTATATACTTGAAATCAATAATAAAATAAAAAAATTTTAAAGTATTTAACCAATCAAAAATCCCTTATAAATTGACCAAAGTTCAATTGTTTATTTATTCATTCATCCATTGACTCAATAAACACCTGTTGTTAGACTAATAAGGGTCAGATGCTAAGCCCATTACTATTAGATATTTTGGAAGCTGAATTTATAAAACTCAATAATTAATTGGATATGAATAGAGAAAGAGGAATTATATGAATAAGATATGGCTCCTACCTTTAAGGAAGGCACAGTGTATGGGGAGATCTAAGCAAATAATAAAGTCCAGGTTTATTACACTAATCTGTAGAAGGTGAGAAGATAACTAACTACCTGCCTGACAAAGATTAAAATGGCTACTCAAAGGAGATGTCCTCTGAGGCCTATCTTTCCGGCAATAAAGGGGGATGAGAGAGTGAAAAATATGAAAAGATCTATAGGTATAAAATCACAATATAGTTTTTTTAAACACTAAATAGTTATGTTCAAAAAGTAAGTAGTGTGTGCGATGGAGGGAAATCAAGTTTTGCCTCCCCAAATTGTGTCTTTTAGGATATTGATTTTTAAGCCGGTTATTAAGAAACCAAAGACTCAGAAAGCACCTTTGACCCTCCCAATCTCCTGCCTAAGAAATTAAGATGGAAAGGCTTGCTTTGGGAAAAAGGATCTTAGCATGTTCACTTAGCATTTGATAGGAAGGATCCATGCAGGAGCCTGTCACCTAGACTCACCTCTGTGTCCCCTTGCTCCTGAGTTGCCCAGCAGGAATTTGCTTACCACTTGTTCAGCTCTGTCTCGGCTACCTGTACATTGCCTATTTCCATTTTGAATCCCAGACCCCTGCCTCCTTCCCTTTTCCTTTGTCCAAAACGGTATATAAACTTCAATTGTGCAATGCCTCTTTAGGTTTTCATATTCTTATGGACCTCTGAATGGTCATTCATATACTAAACTTGGACATTTTCTCTTGTTAATCTGTCTCTGCTAATTTGATTTTTTAACCCAAGCAGCAGAACTTAGAAGGTGGGAGGAAAATTATTTTTATTAGTCCCCACATTGAGTATGAAAGATGGAACTGGAAAAGTAAGTTGTGGCTAATCTATATGTGTGCTGATATATGTAAATATATTCCTTCACTAATGGGGTTAACACTGAAAGCTTTTATATTGCAATGTGACAAGATCAATGATGAGTTCTAGAAAACAGCAGAAGGGGGAATTAAAGAGAGACCTGAAACAACGATAATAAGCAAATACTAAAGTAACTCATGAAAAAAATGATGAGCATCTGAAATAAACAATGGAGATGAAGAAATGGGATTCAGACATACAGTTGATCCTAAGTGCTGCCAAGGTCTGCCTTTGTAAATATGCCTAGTCATTAAAATCAATACTCATATTTCCTGTAGTCATTTGCAGACATGCATAGAGTGGTGAAAAATTTTAGTTGCTCAAAGTGCGTATTCCCAGCTGAGGTCAAACAAGGCGATCTTCCACTTTCCCATTTCAGTTTCATAACAAAACCAAGTGTTCTTTCCACGGTCTGTTTAGCGCCATGTTTTTTACATCTCTGTGCTTTCCGTTGGTGATTTCACTATTTAAAATGGCCATCAAGCACTGTGCTATTTAGTGTTCCTACATGCAAGAAGGTTGTGATGTGCCTAATAGAGAAAATATGTGTGTTAGATCACTTCATTCAGGCATGAGTTATACTGCTGTTTATCAGCTGTGAATCCAATGTTAATTAATTAACAATATATTTTAACTAAGGTGTCTTTAAACAAAACACCCAAAACAAGGTTATGCATTCACCTCTTGACAAAAATGTCATTACCAGAGGCTCACAGGATCCTAACCCTGTTCCCATGGGAGTGACGATCTAGCATTCACCAATTCATTGTTCAAAGTGACTTTATAGAACATGAATACTGTGAATTATGAAAATTAACTTTGTTTTAGAATTTACAAGATTCGGTGGCTGGCTGGATATGGGAAGAAAAGAGAACTCAAGAATAAACATCACTCTTGCTTGAGTATCTGAGAAGACAATGTTTTTACCTGAAGTAGGGCAGACAGGAGATGGTACACATTTTAAGAATGGACATTGACTTAAATTTCAAATAGGTTGAATCTGAATATGTTCAATCTAAGGCACGTACAGGTAGAGAAATTTAGAAAGCTTTTGGGCATAAAGGTGTGGGACTCAAGGGTGAGGTCAGAGTTAGTGATAGAGACTAGAAAGTCAGTCACACGAAGAGAAGAGTTGTAGTCAAGGAATGAATGGGGTCACAGAAGGAAAGATATATAGTAAAAAGAAAAGTGGGCTGAGGAAGACCAATTCTCCCTGCAATAGTAAATAGAGATGGAGCCTATAAATAAGCTATAATTTAAGAGGAAAACCAGGAGAAAGAGAGAAACAGAAGCCAAGAAAGGAGTTTCAAAAAAAGGAGCAGGCTAAAAGGCTCAATGCTCTAGAAGACTCAAAAGAGAAAGAGAGGGAGGGAGGTTGAGAGAGGGAGAGAGAGAGAGAGGGAGAGAGACTAGGAAGAGACCATTGGATCTTATAACTGGGGGACCTTTGGTGACATTAGTGAGAGGACTCCAGGAAAATGGGAGGGGAGAAGCCAGACTGCAATGGGAGAAGTGGGTAGAGAGAGTTTGCTCTTTCAGAGTTTGGCCATAAAGGAAATAGCTTGAGGACTAGGTAAAAAAAGAAGAGAGTGGTTCATGAGGGGTTCATGAGGGTTGCCTTCTGAGATTATCTGGAAGTTGTAAGTAAAATAAATGTATCCCTTTACCAATGAAATCTAGAAAGCTGGATTTAAATTAGTATTTTAATTATAATTTTTGTAATTGCTATAATTTATCTGAAGCTTAAATTGCCATTTTATCATTCATTCATTCAACAAATTTTACTGGGACCTACTATATGTCTGGCATTATTCTAGACTCTGGAGATATATCAGCAAATAAAATAGACAAAAGTCCCTGTCTCTCTGAAAATGATATTCTAGCATGACATGTCTGCCAGAAAGAGCAATGCTATTATCTGAGTTTAATGTAAGCCAGCAGATAATATATGGAAGTCAGAAAATTAACGGAGAATGAAATAAAAAATAAAGAGGGCGTTTTCTAGAATCACTCTGGGATAGGAATGGAGTTTCTAAAACATCACAGTAAAGAATAACAGGAATGACTTTAACTATAACAAATGAAAATAGCAGCTGATGAAGAGTTCTGGCAGATTTGTGGTGAATAGGATGACAGGGAATGTTGGATAGCTACTTGCTCATTTGAAAATTATAAAGTGTAATTTTTTAACTGGCACACAGCATTTGAAGTATCAACTGTATCAACTGTTGTATTGGTAACCCCCCAACAACCCTAGGATAGAAATGAGTTCATCTAGTTAAATACCTAAAGGATATCCTTTTATGCAACTCAAGAATAGCTAAATAAGATCATCTTGTTTCAAAATCAGAGAGATTTAGCTATCCTAGAGTGGTATGGCTCTGGGATTTAATTCTAGTGTGAACATGAAAATGCATCTTCAATCTTTAAACTGCTTATCCCTTAAGTGATAGCTGAGGAAAACCACAAGACTGACAGAACTATTAATGGATTTTGTGACATGGCTGAGTATCTGGAAACACATTATTAATAGTATAATGCCATTTGGCAGTAATGGCAATGAATAATGATGGCTAATTGATTTGTAGAAACGTAATGCACACGTTATCGATCTATATAAATTGATAAGCAAATAATTGTT
>NW_011888813.1:3165939-3169170 GCF_000151845.1 Pteropus vampyrus
CCTAAAGGATATCCTTTTATGCAACTCAAGAATAGCTAAATAAGATCATCTTGTTTCAAAATCAGAGAGATTTAGCTATCCTAGAGTGGTATGGCCCTGGGATTTAATTCTAGTGTGAACATGAAAATGCATCTTCAATCTTTAAACTGCTTATCCCTTAAGTGACAGCTGAGGAAAACCACAAGACTGACAGAACTATTAATGGATTTTGTGACATGGCTGAGTATCTGGAAACACATTATTAATAGTATAATGCTGTTTGGCAGTAATGGCAATGAATAATGATGGCTAATAGATTTGTAGAAACGTAATGCACACGTTATCGATCTATATAAATTGATAAGCAAATAATTGTTTTGTTTGGAAGCATGTAATTTTAATCCAGGGAATCCTTGAAGATTAAAGTGTTAAAAATACTTTGTTAGTTAATTTAGAATCTACTCATTTTGATTTTTGATAGATCAGAGAAAGGCTAAAACAAAGGGGATGTGGTATATTAAATCGCTAATATACACAGTACTACAAAGTTTATGTTTAACTGACTAAAAAAATAAATTTTGAGTACCTTATTTTTATCAGTCCTTAAATAATTAATGTATTGTGAATTATTCTTATCCATTCACTTTTTAGGAATTTAGCAAATTCCTAAATGACCTCTGACAAACACTTTAGTGACCAATTGTATAGTATATTCTTGGAAGGTATAAATTTTTTATAGAACTGAAATTTAACATTTATATGACTGTGTCTCAATCTGAATTGGTAAGATTTAATGTAATTCCTATTTAACTGCTAGTTGCCACAGCCCAGTGCCTTTTGAAGTAAGTGTTTGCCAGGAAAACAAAAGTGGAACCCAGAGCAAAAATCTATTTATGAAAAAAAAATATAAAATAAGAATTTAGATGTAAAGTAAAAAAATAAAGAAAGCTGTGTGTTTTTTAAGAAAAATCTAACCAAAAGCAGAGACTTCTACATATGTATGATAGAGGCAATTGAAAAGTCATTTCAAAAATGACATGAATAATGTGGCTACAATTACCCACCAGAATAGCTAAAATGAAAAGATGGAAAAATAACAAAACCTGTGATGTTAGTGAAGATGCAAAGCAATCAGAACTCACATGCACTGCTGGTGGTGTGTAAACTGGTACCACCACTTTGGAAAACTGCTCGATAGTATCTATTAAAGCTGAATAGATGTATACTCTATGGTTTAGCAATTTTAGTCACAGATATAAACTCAATATAAATCTATCCATATGCTCACAAGAAATACACTACAATAATCATAAGAGCACAATTCATAATTGCCAAAAACAGAATACTCCTCAAATACCCAATGGTGGAGCAGATAAATAAATTACAGGATAGTCACATGATAAAATACCACATGACAATTAGAATGAACAATCTATAATAAGTACAGGCAATATGGACGACTCTTACAAATAAAATGGGATAGTAAAAGAAGCCACATGCAATATACTATATACTATATTGTTCCATTTGTATCCAGTAAATAACCAGAGAAATCTAATCTGTTTTTAGAAGTCAGGATAGTGGTTACTCATGGCAGGTGGGTAGTGTTATGCAAGTAAGGTTTTATTTCTGGATCTGGATGATGGTTCCAAAAATGTTTATGAAAATCCTTCAAGCTACATAATTATGATCTGTGTAAGTTTTGAAAATAGACACTTTTTAGAGCACTTTTAGGTTCACAGAAAAATTGAAGGAAAGGTACAGAGATTTCCCACACACCAACCCGACCATACACATGCATAACCTTACCCATTATCGACATTCCCCACCAGAGTGGTACATTTGTTATAACTGATGAAAGTACATTGGCACTTCATTATCATCCAAAGTTCATACTTTACATGAATTTGCCATGGCTTGATAGCTCATTTCTTTTTAGCACTACCGATATTCCATTGTCTGGACATGTTGCAGTTTATTTATCTATTTATCTACTGAAGAGTATCTTGATCACTTCCAAGTTTGGGCAATTATAATTAAAACTGCTATAAACATGCACATGTAAATTTTTGTGTGGATATAAGTTTTCAGCTCTTTGGGATAAATATCAAGGAGTATGATTGCTGGATCACATGGTAAGAGTATGTATAGTTTTGTAAGAAATGGTCAAATTGTCTTTCATAGCGACTGTACCATTTTGAATACTCACCAGCAAAGAATGAGAGTTTTTGTTGCTCTATATCCTTGCCAGCATTTGGTGTCAGAGTTCTGGATTTTGACTCTTCTAATAGGTGTGTAATGATATCTCATCTTTTGTTTTAATTCGCATGTCCCTAATGACATATAATGTGAAGCATCTTTTCAAATACTTCTTGTCATCCATATATCTTTTTTGGTAAGATGTCTTTTGAGGTTTTTCACCCATATTTTAATTGAGTTGTTCATTTCCTTATTATTGAGTGTTAAGAGTTCCTTATATGTTTTAGATAACAGCCTTTTATCGAACATGTATTTTGCAAATATTTTCTCCCTGTCTGTAACTTATCTTCTCCTGCTCTTAAATCTGTATACTTTTCAGTGTTTACATTATATCATTTATTTTGTATTTAGAAGTTTCCCTTAGGTATTGTGGTATATATACATGACCCAAATTTTAACATTTTAACCTCTTCTAAGTGTACAGTTTGATGGTAGTAAGTACATTCACATTGTTATGCATCCATCACCATTATCTATCTCTAAAAATGTTTCATCATCCTAAACTGAAACTTCATGCCCATTAAATAATAACTTCCCATCCACCCTTTCCTCCAGCCCCATGGAAACCAGTTTTTACCAGATTCTACCTTCTGTCTCTATGAATTTAGCTAAGTATCTCATATAAATAGAATTGACATATTTGTCCTTTTGTGTTTGACTTATTTCACTTAGCATGTTTCCAAGGTTCATTCACGTGATACCATGTATCAGAATTTCATTTCTTTTAAAGATAGAATAATATTTCATTGTATGTCATTTTTAAATATCATATAAATGGTCATTATATCAAAGCCATCATGCCAAACATCATTGGCCAACCAGCTGATAACTTGTATAACACCATGAGCAAGTTAGGCAAAATCATGTGTAAATGATGTACATGATCACATATGATTATTATCACTATCATATTTTTCATGGAACTGAGAATGTTCCCTGTGCCCTCAAATGTTTCCCTTCCTCACCTCTGACATGTTATTTAAAATTCCACAC
>NW_011888813.1:3169220-3177744 GCF_000151845.1 Pteropus vampyrus
CTTATTATTGAGTGTTAAGAGTTCCTTATATGTTTTAGATAACAGCCTTTTATCGAACATGTATTTTGCAAATATTTTCTCCCTGTCTGTAACTTATCTTCTCCTGCTCTTAAATCTGTATACTTTTCAGTGTTTACATTATATCATTTATTTTGTATTTAGAAGTTTCCCTTAGGTATTGTGGTATATATACATGACCCAAATTTTAACATTTTAACCTCTTCTAAGTGTACAGTTTGATGGTAGTAAGTACATTCACATTGTTATGCATCCATCACCATTATCTATCTCTAAAAATGTTTCATCATCCTAAACTGAAACTTCATGCCCATTAAATAATAACTTCCCATCCACCCTTTCCTCCAGCCCCATGGAAACCAGTTTTTACCAGATTCTACCTTCTGTCTCTATGAATTTAGCTAGGTATCTCATATAAATAGAATTGACATATTTGTCCTTTTGTGTTTGACTTATTTCACTTAGCATGTTTCCAAGGTTCATTCACGTGATACCATGTATCAGAATTTCATTTCTTTTAAAGATAGAATAATATTTCATTGTATGTCATTTTTAAATATCATATAAATGGTCATTATATCAAAGCCATCATGCCAAACATCATTGGCCAACCAGCTGATAACTTGTATAACACCATGAGCAAGTTAGGCAAAATCATGTGTAAATGATGTACATGATCACATATGATTATTATCACTATCATATTTTTCATGGAACTGAGAATGTTCCCTGTGCCCTCAAATGTTTCCCTTCCTCACCTCTGACATGTTATTTAAAATTCCACACAAGCTATTTCTAAATGCAAATATTCCTGAAAAAGAGTAACTTATTAAGATGAAAACATCTTAGGATAATGTAAATGCATTGCTTTCTTTTGTGGCAAGAGAGACCTTAAAAGGAAGGGAACGGAAACCATTTTCTGTTTCTAGTACATTGTGACATTGTGCCGTTTAATGCTCATATCAGCTCTAGAAAGCAGGACTGATAATCCTCCTCTTGAATATGAAGAAACAGAGACTCAGGCAGGTTCAGCAACTGGAACCAGATGAATAACTTTTATGTGGGAAACTGGATTTCATTTTCAGGTCTAATGCTTTTCTACTACACCTTGCCACCTACCAGGAAGAGATATAATTCATGAAAGGAGAAGGAAAAGAAAGAGAATACCAAATAACTACCCTATCAACTTCCTAATTTTGTCCATAGCTAGCCTAGGTTGTCAATTCGACTGACCTATTTCTCTAGAAGTTGTTCTTAATCACGAAATAACTGATGTGAAAAACATCAAAAATTAATTTAAATATTTAATTCATACTGAACTTTCCCAATCAAACAAAATTTATTGGGGTGGAAAAAGTATCTCTAGCTATTATGCCCACAATGACTCCCAGGATTGCTTTTTTCCTAAGGATGAGAGAAAAAAAAATACCAGGCTTACATTTGATAAGTCTTTTCAGTGTTTGAAATCCTTGTTCTTAGAGATTTCTTCCTTAGACATTAACAAAATTCTTTTCGCTGGTCTTTAAAAATATTTCTCAGAGTAGACAGAGACTAACTAGGCACTATTCTTCAAATACTAGAAGATTCTCAGTGAGCTTTCTTTCTCTAGGTGAAATAATTCTAATGTTTTTCATCCAATCTCCTAAATTAATCTGAATTTTCTTATACTTTAATAAGAAATATCAAGATCGAGAAAGTAATAATTCATTTAGTATCAGTATCAGCTATGATCCATAACTGCCAAGTGCATGTGATAATATCAAGCATAAACATAAAAATGGTTTTATCAGTTTAATGTACTTTAAACTGAAATAACCTAAACCAATATTTATTAAAACGTGGAAAGACATAACTGTATTACTCAGATTTTAAGACATATCTTACTATAATGTTTTAATTTTATAAAGATTGAATTATACAGAGACGTACAAACAGAGATAGAGATAGGAAGTGGTAGATATAAAAATAGATATAGAAAAAGAGATGGAAATCATAAAATTTGATATATTCAAACTATTTCTAGAGAAAATATGAAGGATAGGTGCTAAAATTATAAATAACTATCATGAGAGAAATATTCACATGTTAGTTTGTTGCTTTTTGGAGGTTATCTTATTTTTTAAGATATAATTTACATATCATAAAGCTCACATGTTTAAAGTATATAATGGATTTTAGTATATTAACAGAATTGTACAGTTCACTACCATTATCTTATCTTAGAGCCTTTTCATCACTCCATAAAAAAAACTTAACACCCATTAGCAGTCATTCCCCATTCCTATATCTTACCCCTTCTCCCATCCCTAGGCAACTACTAATGTACTTATTGTTTGTATAGATTAAATTATTCTGACTATTCCATATAAATACAATCATATAATACGTGATCTTTTGTCACTAGCTTCTTTTACTTAGCATACTATTTTTGAAGTTCATCAATATTGTAGCAGTACTTTTCTAAGAATGATATTACAATAATATTCTATTGTATGGCTATATTACATTTGGTTTTCCCATTCATCAATTGGTGAGTATTTGGGTTGTTTCCACTTTTTATGGTTATTGTGAATAATACTGCGATAAGCATTTGTATATATATTTCTGTGTGAAGATATGTTTTCATCTCCCTTGGGTAGATATCTAGGAGTGGAATTGCTGTGTTGTGTGGTACCTCTATGCTTAAACTTTTAAGGAACTACTGAACTATTTTTCAGAGTAGCTGTAACTTTTACAATTCCACTAGCAATGTATGAGAGTTTCAATTTCTTACATCTTCACTAACGATTGTTATTTTCTCTTTTTTTAGTATAGCCATTGTGTGGGTATAAAGTGATATCTCATTGTGGTTTTGATTTGTATTTTTCTAATGACTAATAATGCTGAGCATTACTTTCTGTTCTTATTTGATATGTTTATATCTTTTTTTGGAGAACTGTCTGTTCAAATCCTTTGTGCATTTTTTAATTAAGTTGTTTGTCTTATTGAGTTTTAAGAGTATTTTATATAGATTCAAGGACCTTATCAGGTATATGATATGCAAATATTTTCTCCCATTCCATGGGTTGTCTTTTCACTTTCTTGATGGTGTCTTTTGAAGCTCAAAAGTCTTTAATTTTTGTAAACAACAACTTACTCATCTTCTCTTTTATTACTTATGCTTTTGTTAGCATTCCTAAGAAACTGCCTAACCTAAAGTCACAGAGATTTATTCCTATTTTCTTTTAAGATTTTTTTAATTTTAAGTCTTACATTAAGTCTTTGATCTCTTTTTAGTTTATTGTACTGTATAATGTTAGGTAGCAGTTCAAATTCATATTATGCATATGGATATCCAGTTGTTCCAACACCATTTGTTGAAAAAATCTAGTCTTTTCTCTATTGAATTGAGTTGGCCTCTTTGTCAAAAATCAGTGGCCAGAAATGCTAGAGTTTATTTCTTGACTCTTAATTCTATTCTATTGAGTTATATATTTATCCTTGTACCAGTACCACATTGTCTTGATTACTGTAGCTTTGTAGCAGGTTTTGAAATTGGGAAGTGTGTCTTCCAACTGTGTTCTTCTTTTTCAAGATGAGTTTGGCTAGTCTGGTTCTCTTGTATTTCCATATGAATTTGCAGATTGGCTTTTCAGTTTATCAAAAAAATACAGGTGGGATATTGATAGGGATTGTATTGAATCTGTAGGAGGGTAAGTCTTTAATACCTTTCATTAAGGACAAACTATTGTAATTAATTATGTAATAAGTGATTACACATTTAATAAAAAGTTTAAAATATGCGCTTTATAAGCAGTTAGTTGTCAACAATAACAAACATGTTAGATAGAAAGCACATGAGGAATAGATGGAAATAATCTCAGATTTTTTTTTAATGTATTAATCTTTGGGCACAAGATTTAGGGACTACAAAAATATTAAAGATTTAAAAATTTATGGGCCCCAAAACATAAAAAATAATTAAAATATTTAAATTCACAAATGTTCGATTTAATGTCTACAAAACATAATTTTATGTCGAAAGGGTTCAGGACAAGTATCTCCAAAATGTGCCATTTAGACATGTGGATTATTTGAGCTAATGTCCATCAAGACCCAGCAGACTCAAGAAAATATGTTACCTCTCCATTAATTACTTAAAAGAATTTAGATATGGGGCCTGGTTCAGAAAGAGAGAGGACTTTTTATCTGAATGACCTATCTGTATGGCAGGACAAATATCTAATTACGAAACAGCTGTTCTTCTTATCATCCTGTGAATTACCCTCCTCCTCTTTGAAAACCCAGACCCCTATGTCATTCCTTAGCTCAGAATGGCATGTAAACCTCAACTACCCAACTTGCCCTTGGGTCTCACTATCTTTGTGAGGCCCCCATGTAATTAAACTTATTTTTCTCCTTTAATCTGTCTTATGTCAATTTAATTATTAGACCAGTCAAAGAACCTAGAAGGGTAGAGGAAAAAATTTTCCTTCCCTATAATGTCGACTAGCCAATTGTAGCTCAATTCTTGAAATGCTTATATAGGCACTGTAACAACATTAAGTCATAAGAATATAAAAGTATACATATATGACAAACTAAAATTATGAAACAATATTCAAAAAGTGTTATAACAAAGATTTTGCTGATTTGATTAAAAAAATCAATAGTGTTTGTGATGACTCTAATTTTAATACATCAAAAATTGCTTGAAGTAAGACCTGAAAACCCATTATCATTAAAGGTCTTTAAAAAGCCCTGGAATCAACTGTTAAAGGATCACATATTTCTCAACTTTGCAAAATAAAGTAAAGTCTTTTATGTGTTTCTTTGAAATGTAAACAAATCGCATGATATCTTTGTTATGGTCTGTTATTCTATAATATAGAAGTCAAGCAATATTAGATCATACAATAGTCTAAGAAAAACTTCTCCCTTTGACCTAGTTTCAAAAGCATATTTTCCCTTGGCTTTGAAGATGAATAAATATGCTTGTTAAAGTACAGGTCAAGTCATCTATTCTTAGTAATGGATTCTGTTAATTATCATCTGGTCCCTGGTAAAGTAATATTTAAATTCTACTTGGGAAAAAATTCTTTATTGAATAAGCCTTCTAATTTCTCTTTTACTTACTAAATGGTTATATATTGGCTGTTCAGGGGTCTCTAGTTATGTTCAGCCTTTTAATAGAAACAGAAATTTTAAATTTATTTCCACAGCTAAACAAGTATCATGAATTGAGAAACTGAACGTTGACTTGCCTTGTAACTAATCCCTTTAGTTATTCCATAAACGTTTAAATACTGGGACATCCATATTCTTCAATAAAAATCTCTCTACAAAACATACATTATTATCCATTATATTTCTCGAGCACCACTATGGTTGTTATGTAAGTAAGATTAATAGAAGGTAAGTTTTTGCCCAGCAACTGCTAAATGAAAAATGTTAGCTATAATCCTTAGTTCTATTAAGACAGAAAATATTGGCAAAGAGATTGTGATTTTGCATTTTCAAATTGGTTGGCATTTCCTACATCCAGATGCACTAGAAATTTGAAGCAAACTGCGCACAATGAATAATTTCATGTTCTTTGTCTAATAAATGGTTCAGTAGTCCCCTCCTTAGTACTTGAACTATACCTTAAGTTGATGTGCTAAATGAATAATAAAAATCTTAAGAATACATTTGCAAATGTAGTATATCACTACTGCTATTTTGTGATATATATAATTGGCGTTAGAAATGTTAACTTTACCAATATCTAAAAGATTATGCAGAAAGAAACTGGCAAGTGTTTATCCTCTGGGTAGTTTAATAATGGTAATTTTTGAAAACTGAGTTTTGTACATAGGCAGTCAATACTATTACTATAAATATCTGCATCTAATGTAAATTCATCAGATTATTCACAATTAAAATAAAAATTAGAATTCCTGAACACTTCATTGATTATTACAATTATTTTCTTATGAAAGAATAAATAAACGTTTATTGAAGTGCATCTTCCTTTCAGTTTATCGTAGAACTAATTGCATTCTATAAAACATTAACTAAGGAGAAATATTACTTCACTAAAATCAAGAAAAATATTATCTTTAGCTTTCATTAAAATCAAGAAAAATGTATCTTTATCTAATTTTGCTGGACTCTTTAACCTGTTGCCCTCCCACCATTGTTACCTGTCTTTGTGGGTCTTTTACAACTCCACAAGGAAAGAATATATGGATGAGAACACCTAAATTTTAGAGAAGTTATATAAATTGATTGAAGTCACACTGTTAACAGTGACAAAACTTAGTTCAAGTCCCAGTGGATCTAACTCAAAAATTACATGGATCTTTTCATTATACCATGATTCTTCTCTACAGCCAGTAGCAATTACTGCCACAATCACTACCACCCTCACTTGATCATGCCTTCTTTTCCCTTAAACTGTACAACCAAATCCTCACATCAAAGCAGTATTCACGTTCTAGAGCAATTTAAGGTAGATTTGGAAGTTCCACACATCAGAGCCTTATTTGAAAGTGACATCGAAGCTATGAATGAGAAAGCCTACTCTGCATAATAGAGACCTCTGAGAACAATGGCTGTCAAAGTAAAAAGGACTGGGAAAGGCAGAGCGTGACCTACTTGTTCTCAAATACACTCACTCTGTGCTATCTAGATGCCGGTGATACCTCTGTGTCTCATAGTTTTTCTAAAGGATACATCTACACCAAAGCATTCATGAGCAGTACAGATTTTACTGAAGGTTTTGTAGCAAAGATGGAGGAAGAGATTTACATTACACATTTCTCCAAAAAACATTTGAAGTCTTCCATTAGATATTTCTTTTCTTTTCCAAATCATTGCCAGAACTTTTCTTCCTCTTCTCTTTTACTACGTGCTATCTAAACTTGACTCTTCTATTCCTTCCTTATATTTCTCAGGACCTTCAAATACCTCTCAGCCCTTTAGAATGTTGAAAATTTCAGCTCTGCCTTAGGCACTATTCCCAAGTTGTACCTCATATCACTTGACACTCAGAAAAATAAAGGCCTTCAAATTTATACTACTTACCCTTAATAGGAGGCAATGAGAAATTATAGTATTTTTTTAAACTGAGCTTGGATATACCAAAACCACCTTTTATAAAATTATGTGGACTGGTACTATTCTCTCTATATATTGCGACTGTCTCATGTTGATTCTGGCTTTCCTCGCCTCAGTCTGACTCTCACCCTCACTTTCTTTACATTTTGAAACTCAGGTCTGACTTTGACCAAAAATCAGAATGGACCCTGCTCCCAAACGCATTATTGGTAACAATCTACTACATCCCCATTTTTTAGCATTCCCTGTGCACCTGGCAGTACGGTGACTACTTCACAAATAACTGCATTTAAACCTCCCGACAAGTATGCAAAGTGGATATTACTTTTTACACTTGCCCCTTGGCCCTCCTTTGTCAATAAATAAAAACTTTCATCTTGGCCCTGACACTTTGGTTGAAAAGATACTGTGCTCACTAAGTATCCAGGAATGTGTTGCTGAACAGCTGGGCATAGATAGGTAAGAACTATTCAGTATTGACCTTGATCTCACATCTAAATGATTTAATGAGACAAAGAAAGTATGACATACTTAAATTTAATTTACTGAAGTTATGCAGTGCTTAATAACTTATCAAGTGGTGTCACCTGCATAATCTTCCCTAATCTTCAGAGCAATCCTGAGAAGCAAATATTGCTATGACCTCATTTTCACAGATGAGGAAAGAAGACTCATAAATTTTAAGAAACCTACACAAAACCTGCTAGCCAATGGCCAATGTAAGAGCTATCTTTATGTCTTTATCATTTCCGTCCAGACTGAACAATGCCATGACTATATATATGTATGTATGTATATATATGTATATATATACACTATATATATATACACACACATATGTGCCTAGTCATGACATTGTGTACATATATATGTATATATATATATTATGTATATATGTATACATATGAGACATGTGTATATACACATATATAGTAGTATGCATATATATATACACACACGTATATAGTAGTAAGTGTGTATATGTATATGTGTGTGATTGTGTGCATCTTAAAGAAATGGCAACTGGCTTACAAGGCTGAATTATTTCATACAGAAATAAACAAATGTTCAACAGTTGTCTCTCTAAAGGAGTAAAAACTTTAAGTACAGTGAGTTGATTCAGAAATATATTCATAAAATGAAAAATCTACTTTAATTTCACCAGTTAAAGCTTATATTTCTAATCTGTAAATGAGATGTAACTGTTACAGGATTTTGTGTCATTTCAAAATACACTATTTTATTTTGACTTGTATATGGGTAGGTATTGGAGGTGGGAGCACCACAATCTTTTCGGAGCTGAGGGCTTCTAAAATTCTGAACCCAGACCCGATAATATAGAATACTCCTTCAAGCTATATAGCAATAAATGGAGAAAAATGATGTGGTAGCTAGAAGAGAATGATGTGAGTAAAGAACAATTAGA
>NW_011888813.1:3177794-3191551 GCF_000151845.1 Pteropus vampyrus
TGAGTTGATTCAGAAATATATTCATAAAATGAAAAATATACTTTAATTTCACCAGTTAAAGCTCATATTTCTAATCTGTAAATGAGATGTAACCATTACAGGATTTCGTGTCATTCCAAAATACACTATTTTATTTTGACTTGTATATGGGTAGGTATTGGAGGTGGGAGCACCGCAATCTTTTCGGAGCTGAGAGCTTCTAAAATTCTGAACCCAGACCTGATAATATAGAATACTCCTTCAAGCTATATAGCAATAAATGGAGAAAAATGATGTGGTAGCTAGAAGAGAATGATGTGAGTAAAGAACAATTAGAATGGTGGGAAAAATAAAATCAGGACAATATAACATATATGACATATATAACCAAGCAAATATAACCCACGAAGCACAGATTGTGTTTCAAATATAAGAATTGAGACACAAGATGATAATCATAATAGTAGTTAACATTTCTTTAACACATACAATATGTCAAGACCTTAACACGCATCACCTCGTTTAATCCTCACATCGACTACATGGAGTATTATTATTATCATCCATATTTTTGTAGATAAGAAATTAAGATTTAGAAAAGTTATGCAAGAATCCAAAGTCCCCCAGCTAGTGAGAGTTTTTAGCCAAAGTTTCCAAAATGTCACCAGTAGCATTTTCTCAGGAACAAAGGAAAGGTGGAGAGTGGGAAGAAAGATAAAACATGGCACTGCCAATCCATGGGATTTTACAAAACAAATAATTAGGTAATTTCAAACTAAAAGTTGAAAAAAAAATTGGGGTAATTTATGGCAGCTCATACATTTAAAATTGAGGAAGTTCTGTAGCAACATGAGCTTAATAAAATGAATAGAATTGACTCTATGAAGTAGATAAAATGTTAATTTAGCAAATGTATTTAAGGTCCTTCCCATGGAGAGGCTATGTGGGGGTGGGAGGATGAGGAAAGGAAGAGAAGAGAGGAGGAGAGAGAGAGGAGACTGAAGTGGAGAAGGGGAAGGAGACTGGAAATAATGGGGGGAAAAAATAAAAATAAAAGAGACTCATCCTAAGAGTATTGTAATGAATTCTCACTGAAAGCAATGAAAAGAGAACAGGAGAAAGCTTAAATATCATGAATATCTAAAATATTTAGATAAATATTTCAGTTAATTGCCTAAGGTAAGGTTTGGAAAATAATTCTCTAGCTAATCTCTTCTTAGAAAGAACAGAAGAATATTAAGTAATTTGATCACAATCATTATGAGAGGTTTATATAAAATTCTGTTTCTCAGAGCCTCACCTTAACTCTTGCTATTTACATCACCATTTTTGAGACTAGAGTATTGAAGCCAAGAACTGTGCAATCATGAATAAATAGTAAACATGCTGTGGTGGGTTTGTTTTCCTTACTCAGGGTTTTCTGTTGGTTGAATATGGTAGGAGCTACATCATGCATAGTCAGTTGCATTCAGTTCATCAGCTGATTACAGACATCCCTCCAAGGAAAGCTTCCATCCCTGATATGCTCAACTCTATTACCCAACTCTGAGACACAATGAAAGATTCATGAGGACAATGCCAGTGTAGAGGTGTGAAATGCAAAATATCCAGGAGAAGATGAAATTATTTTAATTCATTGCTCAATCACAATGTGTTTTATATAATACAGTGTGGCGAGCTGAATACATGATCAAAAACATATCTTTATAAACTATGGTGCCTCATACTGTAGTTATCACCTCTACAGATATGCAGAGTAATAATACCTCACCTAGGCAGAATGCTGATGAGAAGCAGAAGGCAGTCATGCCTATGAATAGCTGGTACATATTTACTCCCAGAGCCAGACCTAAAACTTCCATATTTTATTCAGTGAAGGAAGAGTTTATTGGACTTTCACGTAAAACATTTTTACTTTTATTTTTCATATAATTCTAAGAAATTTGATATAGCACAGGATCTATCTAAATAAAAATCACATGCTCTTCCATATAGTAGCTCCGATGTATTAGTTGATAAGACATTTAATCTTTCAAAGTCTCCATTTCTTCACTTGTAAAATGGGTATATTTCATAGGACAGTTATAAAGATGTAATCAGCACATTCACATAAAGTATGAAGACAAAATAGGTGCCCTGAAGTTTAAACATAGATTTTTTTTTTTTTTTATAGAACCTGGTACTGCACTGTGAATCAACTACCTTATCTGAGCCTCAATCAGAGAAAAAGCAATCTTTTCTAATGCCAAAGAAAAATAGGCTTTTCTGGAATTACTGAGGAATTGATTATATATTGATCTCCACAGTGGAAGCTTCCTAGGGGATTTTCAAGAGTAACTTTAATTTATTTGATTGTCTTGTTGCTAGCATTAATAGTTCCCTAAGAATTCAAAATGCATAGCAATTTGAACCTAACTAGCATAGGGATAAATAGCCTTTCCTAACCTCATTGCACTGCATTATAGCAAAGCACAATAATCAGTGTTCTTAATGATGAACTATGTCATCAGGAAAGGGTTAAATGCATGTTCCTGAATGCTCTGACGAAGAAAACGAAGTATACAGAAATGTTTTGAAAGACCATTATTTTAAAAACTAGAATATTTAAACAATATTTTTTCAGGACACATACAGGCATAAACACTCAGCCAAGTCAAGAAAACTCAATCATTCAAAACAGAGTTAATCACAATGCCCCAATATAGAACCACTGTCATCCTCTTCACATATAAAGATGGTTTAATACTTACTTTCTTTTCAGCGCTTGGACTCAAGACGATCAACATAAGCTTTTCAGGTGGGAAGAGTGAGTCGCCTAAACATTTACCTTTCATGACCTTTACTTTCTATACTAAATTGTTTATCTTATCGATTTGTAGATGCTCTTTACAAAGCTCCTTAAGGAGATTAAAGGTATTGCCATTGCTTCTGAATTTTAAATAAATTTCCAGTTTACCCTTTGTTTTATTGTTATTTATTTATTTATTTTTTTGCCAAATGGATGTAATAAATTTTAGTATAATCAAATGTGACTTATTTTTCTTTTATGACCCTTGAGTTCGTATCACTAGAAAAAAGCCCTTTTCCATTCCAAGATCATTAAGATACCCTCCTATGCTTTCTCATATCTCGTCTGCGGCTTTTTTTTCACACTTATGTCATTGACCTAATTGTAGCTTATGTTTGTGCATTATGCAAGGCAAGTCAATTTCTAATAAAACACCTTTTTTGAACATATAACTCTTAGCCTCTTAAATCGTGTAGATGAAAGCATGCATTTTTACACTATCCTCGGGTGAAATAAATGTAATAGATTTTTTTCATGCTATTCTAAGTTATCCAACATTCATATCTGTTAAAATAAGTAAACATTTTGGGGTTGTGATGGGGAGGAAAAGAGAACTAACACAGAATTCCTAAAATGTGCCAAGTGCTGTCCTGGGTACACTACATATGCCATTTCATTTAATCCTCATAAAACTGAGATTCGGAGAGGATATTAACCTACCCCCCCACCCCCGGTCACATAGCTGATGAAGAGGACCGATGATTCAAACCCAGTTGGATCTAACTTCAAAACATTCATTCTCTCTGCACAGAGACACAGAAGTCTTACCACATGTCTAAGAGATGAACGATTATAATATTTAATGGCTAATATTATTTTTTTCCAAATACTAAGTAGCGCATTTAATGCTTTGGATAACAGTTATAATCATTATGTTGCAGCTAAGTAGAGAAACTGAGGGAAAATGGTAATATAAATGGACCTTTATTCCTGTGTAAAACAAAGGCTAGGATATGTATTATCCTTTTTATTCTAATTCTGTTTTTGTAATTTCTAGACTGGAACTTAGTAAAGAGATGACACAGTACTCCACAAAAATTCTGGGCAGATGGGGAATTTTTGCACATGTAGGTATAGTTCCCAACCTGCTACAATCATCTAGAATGATTAAAGACTTAGATATGAACTGTTCTGTGAAATAAAATCAGAGAATAAAGTCAATTCTGTTTACTGCTTTCGAGTATAGCTCAACAGAAATAGTAATGTTACGTACACTAATTTTCCTATTATTACCATATCAATACAAAAACCTTATAGCAGTATATTGCATTAAAGACATCACCACATACATTATTACAGTTGATTTCCACAATCACAACATGAAAGGAAAGCAAAACAGGCATTATTCCCATTATTTCCATGACAGAGGGTGCAGTACTTACCTAGTTCTCAAGACAGGAAAATGAATGAATGAATGAATGAATGAATGAATGAATTAGCAGGGGCTACGACTCAGCAATTGGCATTCCTATTTCCATTTTTCCCACCATACATGCTCCTTTAAAAAAGAAAAGAAAAACCCACCTTTAATTTTAAGATGTGATGAAAATCTAATAAAATAGAAATTTTAAATGGTTTAGTTTATTAACATCTGCTCTTAGACCTACCCTGTTGTAAAAATAGATGTTGTAATCTCTGTCCCTAGAGCTATCTGAGACATTAATAGGACAAGTATCTATCCTTGAGGATTAAAAAACTAACAGGTAGACCAAAAAGTCCGACAGATTCCATTATAAGCCAATAATTAATATTCATGAAGAATTTACAACCGCTTTCTTATTTTCTTGGAAAAAGTTTAGTTTCTCAGACATTGACTATACCCACTCTGTGCAAGGAATTCCGAGGGGTACTAAGGAAATACAGTGGTAAGTGCGATGCCTAAAAAACCAATGTTTACTGTAGCTATCTCTGAGAGTGTGGGATTAAGGGAGTTTCTCTCTCTCTCTCTCTCTCTCTCTCTCTCTCTTTCTTGATATATCTCTATTTTTAAATTTTTATGTAATTACCATGCATTTGTTTGGGAATAATAAATAAATAGTAGAAAATTTATGGAAAAGGATATAGTACAGTATTACCTTATTTTCTACTAGAACAAGGCTCCCATATTAAATTCCTGTGAAAATGCTTTGCTACCATGCTGAAAGAGAGGGCAAGCCCACGCTAACTGAGCAATCACTATGTTCAGGCATTTCTCATCACAACTTCTCAAGAAAATATTAGCATCCTCATTTTATAGATTTAAAAACTGATTAAAGTGAGGCTATATGACTTGCTTTTGGTCATGCAAAAAGGTTTTAGACCCTAAGTACAGTATTCTTTTCACATTGCCATGATACTCTTTTTTCAATCCTGCAAACAAGATTCCCTTGCTGAGCATACCTGTTTGATTTATGACTAAAATAGAAATCAGGTGAAGTCTCAAATAGCTCCATATTAATTTTATTTGTAGCTCCCTAATATACCAAGTCTCAGTTCCTATTAAATCATCGCTAGTCCTAATAAACTACTGCATTAAATCCGTTATATCCAACAACCGGTTTGCTAGTTGACCAAGTTTTCCCATTGGATAAAATGGAAAAAATTGTCAACTACTTGTTTTAAACTAATGTAGTTAAAACAATTGCCCTGAGTGTCCCAACTGGTATTGACTATGTTCGAAATAAAATCCTGAAATTTTAATTTGTCCATTCAAGATCAGAAAAAAACATGAAGTAAACAGAAATGATTCAAGTTGAATCTAGAGAATTTCACTCAACAAGAGAAAAATTCTAGAATTATAAATTAGAATTATAATTTTTTTAAGTCAGCAGTTAGGAAAGTTCGGGTTGAATTAATATTGATCATTGAAATGCTAAAGATTCTGATATATGCAGACTAATATTTACAGAAAAATGTAAGTAAAGTAAGTAGATATTTATTAGAAATAAAATGACTTCTGAACATCAGGAAAATGGCTTTTCTTGGAAAGGTTTAGTGACTGAAATTAGAAAAGAGAGGGACTTCTGTGGTATCAATGAGATTGTTTCTCGATTTCAGTATTAGTTACATGATACGCTTAATTTGTGTATTTCCTGTTTGTATATTACAGTTTAATAAATATTTCTAAGAAATTACTTCTAACAGTGAGAGCTAAAAACACCCTGAAATCCAAGGTTTTTAAATGATGATTTTTGCATCTTTTCACTATAGATCTTAAAAAAATGGTCATGAGAAGAACTTAGATATAGTACATATTTATTCTTTTGCACAAGAAAAAGACAAAAGAAAATTTCTTAAAATCATTTCACTAAAGAAAAAAAGAAGATCAATTCCTCTTAGTCCTCATATTCCAAAAGTATTTGACCTGGGATAAAAAGGAGTGAGCTAAAATCCTCATATGCAACAGGCTCCCAGTTAACTCTCCTTTCTTTTACACATATGTGCACACACATGCACAAACACACACACACACACACACACACACACACTTCAAATCATGTAAACCATCCCTGAAAAATAAGTCTTTGTTCTATAAAGAGTCACTATTGCTCAGGACTCATATACTTACATTTATAAGGGTTAACTATAGTATAATTTCCATTAGCATCATAGCTGACAAGCCACAAATGAATTGCAAGATTATCGCTGCTTCATAAAAATCTTTATTTTTAAAGTTGACTATTTTAATCAACAATTCTATATAATTTAAATTTTAATTTAAATAATTTAAAATTTGTACACTTAACTTCAACAGAGGCTAATAGTTCTTAAACTTCAGAATCCATAAGGATCACCTAGAACATTTGTTGAAAACGCACCTTTAAACTTTACATAAGAGACTCTGATTCAGTAAATTTGTAGCTACAGCTCCAGGAATCCAAGCTTTCCGCTAATATGCTAGGTAATTCTGAAACAGGTAATCAGTGTCCTACACTCTGGGAAACACTATCACTATTAGAACTCCAAATATTAACAGGTTCCAGGCACACTCTGCATGAGATTCCAACAGATCACAGTGCAAGCAGTGTGCATAGACTCGAATAACTGGATGGCTTGTATCCTGGAAATTCAACAATCAATGAATTGACATCATGATAGAGTAAAGCAAGGGGAAAAGGCATAACAGGAAAGAGACTTCACCATGTTCTCTTAGTAAGCGATTTTTTACAAGCCGTACCCTGGCTGAAGTTTTATACATTTGTAAACCTAGTTCCAGTATTCTCGCAACCCTTCATCTGTGAGACAAAATGAATGACATTAAGAGAAAGGATAAAATTCAGTAAACTTTTATGACACCGTGACCCACGGTTGGCTAAGACCTAACAAAGACTTTGGCTAACTAGAGGGCAAACCTTCCAGTCTGAGACAAGCCCCATTCATGGAAGTCATGACTCAACCTGTCACAATAAGTGTACAAACATTACTTCTGAACTGTCATGGCCTGTCTATCACAGGGTGGCTTACTAATTTTTCTGAAACCCAGAACCTCATCATGCCAGAAGAACAAGCTACCTTGTTTACCCTCTTTCTCTGAATTATAATTTTAATGATAATTAATTCTCTGAATTATCATTTTAATCATTAATGTGCTTGGGTTTACAGGAGCCAAAGAAAATTCAAATGCAACCCAGAAACAACAGAAATGTGTCATCCTAGAACAGACATGTGATCTGTTCAACCCAGGCACCTGCTTCTCATGATGACTAATGCTGGATGTTTCAAGGCAAGAGACAGGCTTCTATTACACATCTGCTATGGTACATAACAAGGGAGTTCTTTTTTTCCTGACCCTGGGTTAGCCATCAATTGAAGCCTAATATTTTAAGACATCAGCCCTTGAACTCATTCATCCTTTACTGCTGTACTCTCAAAAAAAAAAAAAAACCCAGAAAGAAAGAATATTTGTCCAACATGTTCCTTCATCAACTCTAGACCAAAAGAAGTATATCTGTAGACAATCTTTCCTGGTTTCCATTAAGAAGAAGACTGAATATTTGATAGAAGAACAATATTTGTTGGTTACAGCAGGTGACTGAGAACTAGCTCACATTTGCGAATAGCTTGGAAACAAAAAGTGCTATCCTGGTGACACTGAAACTAGGTATTAGAATTTGTATAGCTAACTGAATATAATTCAGGCAAAGCTACAAATAACTAGTAATAATTACAAGGATTATAAACACTAACAATTTCTCTTGAATTATATACTACTGAAAAATTCAATAAACAAGAAGCATGACTACGTTTATTCATTCGTTCAACAGATATTTACAGAGTATCTCCTCTGTGCCGTTCACTGTGTTAAGTACTAGAGAAGTTGTCATAGGTTTTATTTACCCTTAAATAGTCCAAGAGGGGAAATGGACAATCATTAGGAAATAAATAGATCATATAATGACAATTTGAGGTATATATTCTGAAGGAAACCAGCATGGTTATGTTAGGGAAAAACTGGAAGAACCTAGTTAGAGTGGTCAGGTGAATTTTCTCCAAGACGTTATATTTATACTGAGATAAAAAGTCAAGAAAATTAAGATTGTGCTAAGAGCAGGAGGGCAGTGTTCTGAGTAGAGGAAATAATGAGTCAAGTCTTGTCGGTGTGTTTTAGGAACTTAAAAGAAGTCAGTGTGACTGAGAATAGGTAGGAATCAGATCCTGGAGGACATTGTGTGCTCTTGTAAAGTGCTTGGGCTTTATGAGAAGTGAGATGGGAAGCCATTAAAGGACTTAAAGTGGATAAATGGTACGACATACAGTTTTAAAAGATCACACTGAATTCAAAGGGGAGAATGCAAAGGGAAGAACGAACATACAGTTTTAAAAGATCACACTGAATGCAAAGGGGATAAAGGGAGTGTGGGGAAGTCTGTCAGAACAGTGACTAAAGTGCACGCAGATATCTGGGGATCTAATCCTCCAAGTCCAGAATGGGGCATGAGGTTCTGCATTTCCAACAAGCTCCCAGGTGATGCAGATGTTATTGGTTCATGGACCACACTCTGAATAGGAAAGTATGAGAATATTTTTACAGTCATCCAGATGTTTGTCTCTTTCGATGGTGGCTCGAGCTAGGAAAATGTGGCAATAGAGGAAATTTGACAGATGTGAGATATATTTGGGAATTAGAACTAACAGATTCTCTATAGAATGCCTCTTAGCATTAGAGTAGTGGGTGTATGAAGAAGAACTTTGAAACCAACATTTCTGAAAGTAAAGGGGGTCCTGAAGTTCATGTCTCTACATTTGGGTATGAATGGAGATAACAGCTGAGGAATTAAAGGTAGAAGTAGAAACTTTCAATGAGTAAGGCCAGGATTTAGCTTGGGAGATGGGAAGAAAGTGGTGATGGGTGGAATAGAGGCATTGCCCATTTGCCTGACAGCCAGAAAATTACCAGCAGTATATAGTGAGAGGAGATTATACAGATGCACAAGAAAGAACCCTGAGGTTCAAAGTCAGAAGCTTCAAGTCTCAGTTCTGCTACATTGTAGCTCTGGGTCTCTGAAAAAAAATCATTAGTCTCTTATATCTGTTTCCTTTCAGTCAAAAAATATGATGTAATAGGATCATGTACATGAAAACATTTAGCATGGTGCCTATACGGTATTAAAAATATCAATTGAATTACATACACATGCATCTTAATGGAGGACCATTTTCTGCTTCTGAGGATATAAAAAGAAAATCATTGATGTAGCTACAGGAGGGAGTGATTTCATATTATAGAGTGTGTTTCTATGCAACCTATATTATTTCTGCTCTGCTAAAGATGTTTACTGACAATGAAGTCTTATTTAGAGACAGGCAAAATCACCTTTAAATTCAAAATGGTCCACACCTCTGCAAATGCTATGAAGGTAATTTTCAATTAAAAAAAATATTAGGTTAATACAGAACTTAAAGAGCTTATCCAATCCCTTAGCCACACCCAAATGGATTCCTAAAAGGTAGCAGACACTTATGTTATCGAAATTCGGGAAAAGAAGAGTTTGGCAAAATTGAGGTAGGCTTTTTCATGTCTCACCACAATAGTCATCAAGGTTTTTTTCTTGATGATTTGGTATCAGTCTTCTACTGTTTATTTATTACTTGTATCAAGAAAGAGGCATTCTAGCTTTATCTTTTCTCATTCTATTTAAAGTAATTCCTCTTTCTCACACTAGCAGAGGGAATAAAAAACAGCTAGTCATACTTTATAACTCAGGTCTAGTGTGAAGTTAGGCTGACTTCAATTAAGCCTCTTTTGTAATTAACAGCAACTATTTGCATACAAGCAGAGTCCCCCAAAGCTGTTTGATCTCTAAGTGCGTAAAGCATGACCCCTATAAAGGTACTCTGCATCATTAATTCATAGTGATTAGAGCCTTTCCAGTGACACAAAGGCATTCTCAGCCTTTTAAAATTATAAATTTAAAACTATGAGCTTCTTTATAATGTTAAAAGTCATGGGCTTTATAGCTTTCTCAGGATAGGGAAGAATTTATAGAGTACATCCCACATAGCTATGGACTTGTTTACTTGTTGAACCCTATGAATGATCCTGAAATGAGCAACAGGATCTTCTCCAAAACCCACTGTATCTGTATCTATCCCAGGCAGGCAAGACAGATGGAGTCTCTCTCTAGTCTGTCTGTCTGTCCGTCTGTCCGTCTGTCTGTCTGTCTGTCTCTCTCTCTCTCTCTCTCTCTCTCTCTCCACCCCACCAACTAGAAAAATTCCCAAATCCTAAAAGAAGCTCTTTAAAATTTCCCTTGGAAATATGCTCTGGTATTAAAAAAGTAATAATTTTGGTCATTATCATTTTGCACACTCTGTCAGGCAACATTTAGGATCATACACAAAATGTCATCTGTAACTCTAGCCCTCCATAAGAATGTCTCACATCATTTCTGAGTAAGCTAATTCCTCAGCTGCACAGAATCCCTCAAACTCAGAGGAAATAGCCAGGTATTTCCTATCCCTGCAAAATGATCACTGTCCTCTTCCACTCACAGCCAGGACACTCCCTCAGGGAACTGAATATGCCAACTGCACAAATTATTTGAATCCTACAAACCAGTCCTTTCCTCCATTTGATCTCATGATGAATAATGCCAAGTACGTGGGTTTCAGAGATTAAAAATCTTTCAAAGGACTTAACAGGCACTTATCTCGCATCTATACTTCTGCAATAGCCTTGATCAGGCTCTTCCTACTTCAAGTCTAACCCATTTAAATCCATTCTACACACTGGTCCTGGAGGGAGAGATCCAAGGTGTGAATTTGATCATGGCCCTGAAGCAAAGGGGGAGCTTGAATTTAACACATCAGACCCATTGACATTCTTGTTTGACTCCTTCACTAACCTAGAAAACCTTTAAGGCAGGGAACAAATCATATTCATTCCCTCAATCCTGCAAACCAACACCAGGCGTGGCATCTAATAGATATTGTATAAATGCTTGTTAAATTAGTTAGTATTAGTTTTTCAAAATCACAGATTCCCAAAAATGGAGATCAAAAGAGAAAGCAGCAAATACATAATGGTACATGCTGAAGATGCCAAACTATAGACCATCTGTCACTTCTTATTGTTCCCCAGAGTAGTTAGAGTAATACTTAAACAAATACTTAAGATCACAACCTCCTGTTGCATTCGGAGCTTCTGAGATCACCAACACATCCCAAGTGATATTCAGAAAAATCATATTTCATACCAACATTTTATTATTGAAACAAAACAAAGCTGTGCTCTAAGTTTTAAGTAAAATGGAACAGAATAATGTTTTCTGAACAGTTTCACTAAAATGGATTTAAATACGTATCTCCCAATAATGATATCTCAATATCCACATCTGCCTTCCCATATCTGCCTTCCCTTATCTGCCTTCCCATGCCTACCACATACACACATACATGCAAACACACACAAGATTTTTGATACTGCAAATCTTACCGACATATGGTGGGTAAAGCTTACTCACACTTAACTGCCATTCCTCCTCAGCTACCCTTAAATGCATTGCAATCATAGTCATTACTGCCATAATAATAGTAATAATGCTTTGCGCTTCTACAGCACTTCTCAGATGATCTCAAAGCATGACTGCATCATGACTGTAAAAATTAAGAACGTTCACCTCCTCTGGAGATGGTGTTTATAGTAAGGGCGGTAGCTCACAGACTTGCCTGACACCCACAAGTCAAAATTATGAGGAGGCTCGCACAGATTTGTTTCTTTTATTTAACTAGAAAAGGGTGATTTTTATGGATACAGGTCAAGACAAGTTCCAGAGGGGCTCATCAAAGAAGAAATATCTCTTATCTGACACTGACTGACCTTATCAAATACATTTTATACTGACTAGCAGAAATTTAAAAAAAAAAAATCTGCAAAGTGCCTTTCAAAGTATGACAACAAATTAACCAGTTGCACCATCTAGTCTTGGTCTCCAGCCTCAAGCCAAGTTTTCTGTATGACTCAAACTTCTCCTCGTCTCCATTTCACATGATACTTTCACACTCCCCCAATATATCCCTGCATGTACTATATGGCCATTGTTAATCTCTTAGGAGACTCCAGAAAACAGAAAGAACTCAATCTACTTTTCATGGGTACAGATCCATCTATAAGAATGATCCTAAGTCATGAAAGGCTGAGGCATTTCTGCCACAGTCTAAATTAGAAATTTACCTTGCCCACCCTTCCAGATTATATTCAGTATCTATCAAGTGCCTATGAAGTGCCAGGATAAGGCGAAGCACTGGGAATAATAATATGTAGAGATGGTTTCTCTACCCTTGAAGAGTTCATATTCTTTGTAGGCTGGAGATCACAGGGTAACTGACCCAAGAAGTTTAGTCTCTACATGGCAGCAGAAAGATGCATTTCAAATAGAAAGCAATCATACTGCTCACCTGCTCAAAACAGAATATTTAAAGTCTAACCATGATCTACCTGGGAGTCTCTGGTTCTTTTGCTGCCATCTCTCCAGTCTCATTCTCTTCCCTGTGATCTTCCACCTAAGGCACATCAACTTCCTTTCTGCTTCTCTAATAACCTAAGTTGGACTCCATCTCAAAGCTTCTGTGCTTTCTGCCCCATCTTTTTATAATACTCTCCTCCATACCATTGTATGACTTGCTACCTAATTTCATTCAGCTTTCTCCTCCAATGTCAGCTTCTCAGAGAAGACTTCCTTGACCACTTCCTCTAAAATGGTCACCCCAGTCTGTAATAGTTTATCTCTATTTTTTTAGCATATTTTATATTTCTTCACCATATTTATCTCTATCTGACATTATCATATACGTTTATCTGGTTGGTTGATCACCATGGACATTCTCCACCAGAATGTAAGTTTCATAAGGGCAGTGATTTTGTTGTGTTCATCACTGTAACCTAAGCACTTAGAACACTATTTGGTACATTGTGTCTGGTCAATAAATATTTCTCGACAAATGAAAACTAGTGAAGAGGTTCTCTATACCCACAAATAATACCATAAGATCACCGATTTGCTCCCAATACCTTAGGAATTCTTTAAGGTCTTCAAGATAGGAAAGGGGAAAGAAATGGGTTTTTACTTGCTAAGCCCAGACACACCAATGTAGGTTACAAGTCCTATCTATCATCCTCTACTGCCCATAACCTCAGGTTTCTCTCTCCTTTACAATTAGGCACTATAATTATGATTTTATGACTGCAGACTGGCTGTCCAGTCATCAAGAAACATCATTCTTGATGTGTATTGTCCCATGGACATAGATAAGCCAAATAACTATGCCTCTTTGTCTAAAATTACTCCTTTTCTTCCTCTTGAGTAGGCTTAAATTTCATGCATTTGCATATCCCACGAAAGTTTCTCCATGGGAGCAATAACAGAAACTGGATTGTTTTTATGGAGCTTTATGTCTATCTTGTTAGCCTCTAGGGGTCAAATTTTTGTTTCTTGCTTCCTTAGGGGTATTT
>NW_011888813.1:3192766-3222227 GCF_000151845.1 Pteropus vampyrus
CTGTAACATCTCCTTCTGGTCTCCTTTGGTCACAAACTCAGTCAGCAAATATTTACTGAGCATCAACTATGTGCAATATATTTTGCTAGGCAGAAATATTCTATCTTTGCCAATTTGGTCAGCTTCTTCAGTTCTGAAGTTGATAAAAATAAATTGTTTATCTCTGTGTTACCTGAATCTAGAGCTAGTCTCTTCTACAAGTTATAGCCAAATATTATGAACTATCTCCTGGAGTCTGACTTCTCAAGTACATGCTCACCTCAGCTCCACAGAAAGAGCCAAAGCTTTTCTCCATAAATAATATTAATTTTTAAATTCTCTTCTTATTTTGAATGGTTGTTTTTGGCCCTAGCCCCTTCCCCCCAATGCCCCCACCTAGAGAGAAAAGTAAGCATATTAGAGGAGAAAACTATAAGTAATGTTGTATTTCTTTGGCAGTATTTGAGAAGCACAGGTGGATGAGCAGCCAGATGCACTGGGAGCCATGGCAAGTACAGATGGGAGTCCATCAATACAGATGACTCAACCTAAACCCAGTTTACAGATAGCTCTGGAATATCTGCCACTTTTTAACGAAAGCCACTGCCCTCATTACCTTTATCTCACATTTGCTGTTTGTTGAGTTACTTTAAACCCTAGTTAAGAAAGATAGACCTTATGAGAGGAAAGATGTGAAATTAAAGGCAGATGCTTCGATGTACTGGGGTAATGTCTGGGTCTGGAAATGGAAAGAGGGACAGCAGGTTTTTATATTCTCTTGAGCAAGTCTCAGGACATTCTTTAAAATGAAGCAGTCAAAAAATATAAATATTTCCATTAGTCAAAGGATACCAAACCACAGTTTGTCAAATCAGTGACTGTGAGAGTTTCTCCAAATGGAAATATTTACAAGACTGAAGTGATTATTGTTACCAAGCACTTTTGTGAGACATATGTACCCTCTTCTGTCATTTTCCAAGCAGACATACTCTGGCATAGAAAGATAAAGAAAACAAGAAAAGAATTAAGGGCTATAGAAGTTGAGAGAAAATGTGTAAATAGGTAGGAAAGGTGAAAAGAAATGAGGAGAGAGGATGGCTGGTAAAAAAAAAAAAAAAAGAACAAGTTTTGAAATCAAATGGGCATCGATTTCAATTCTGACTTTGCCACATGTTTTTGCCCAAGTTGTCACATCTCTTTAGTGGATATGATTATACTTACTTTCTAGGATAAATCTGAAGATTAAATGAGATATTGAATAAAAAGAGCCAACACGGTGTTTGACAGATTACCCTCTCAGTAGAGAGGTAGTGGTGATTGTTGTTATTTGCTTTAGAGTAAAAGATTGAAGAAAAATGTCATTCTCAAACTAAATTTATAAGAAATTTCTATTTAAGAAAATCTACCTAGATATTTTAGAATCTTTTAAATTGACTATTAATTGAACTATTCTGATAATTCTATAATGTATAGATAGAACGGTAAAGCTGCCTAAAATAAAAACTAAAAATTTATTTTGAGTGTATTGTGATTCTCAATCCTGGATACGTATCACAATCACTTGTGCGGCTTTTTAAAAAATTAAATTGCCAGGCCCTACCTCTACAAATTTGTTTGCAGTAGGTCTTGGATAGGGCTTGGACACATGTTATTTTTTTTTTTTAAGTTCCACAGGTACTCTAATGCCTAAACAAGTTTGAGAACCACTGTTATAAAAACTACATAAAGTTGGGCATTCTGGCAATGTAATGCTCCATCCCACCACATCTGGAATCAGCGTTAAACATCAATAGAGAAATACACATTTAACATAGCAATTTTCAACATAGCAACATAGCAATTTTCTTTATCAAATTAAAACCTGCAATGACAATGTCTTTTATTTTCTGCATCTATTTTCTCAAACTTCCTCTGTGTTTATACTCATCTATAAAACCAAGATGTGCCCTATAAGAAAGATAAACCCTTCCTCAAGCATGTGCTCCAGGTTTTAACCAATCTTTTATGGGTCTATATAATGACATTTATAATATAATGACTTCTACTTCAAATGTGTGGAGAAGCACACCCCTGAGAATGGGGTGCTGGCTATATGTAACACATCATATTCTCAGGAATAATAGGTGTAACATTATATAATTTGTCATTTTGCTTTAATTTGCTTGACCACCTCCATCTGTGCAAGTATTGACTGGTGTATGGTGAATGGGTTACTTCATTTCAGATTGGGGCCCAGGGAATTAAAACAATCAAGTGAGAATTTCTCTGTGAATCAAGGCTAAATGGTTAATAATGTACCGAGTTTCAGTAGAAGACCTCTCATTGTCCACCAGTGCTTCTGAAGTACACTTTTCATTCAAGATTACAGCTTTGATTGTTTAAAATACCATCACTCCCACTGTCCAAATGGAAAATAGTTATAAAAACACAGAACACTCCCACTGTTCTTATACCACAAAGTTAACCATTTTGTAAAGCTTTTTTTTTTTTGTAAAGGTTTTTGCAAAACCCAAAGGGGTTCATAATGCCTTTGCTTTTAAATATGCAACAAGAAATTGTTCCAAATGAATTTTTAAATGAAATGCCAGAAACTTGGGAAAATGTACTCTGTGGGCCAACAAAACAAAACAACAACAAAAAAAAAACGTGGATGGTGATGAGAGTCTCCCTTCTCTTTCATCAGGTTTCACTTAGCTAAGGTCAGTCATGCAATTGTAGATAAACAAACAAAGGAACTTACATTTAAACAGGGTACATTCCTAACAGGACTTTTCAGCATAGGGGAGAGAGGCCATTCCAGTGCCTCCCTACCTCATGGAAGCACCAGCTGCTCCTCATCGCTTGCGAAATGAGTTGTGAAGAACACCAGTGACTTATGATTAAAGAGAAGAAATTCCATTCAGATGTAATCATAAAGGGAAATGACAGAGACACAAAAGAAATGAAGATATTAAAAAAAGAAATTAAACCCACTAAACCCTTGAAGGCCTGATGTGACCCCAGAATGTAAGAAAAACAGATCGCTCTTAAAAGAATTAGCCTGTTGATAGGAAAGTCACATCAGCTGAAGTGAATTCTGAGGAGACCAGGTTGGTAAGAATAAAAGAGACAGCCATTTAAAGAGCTTAACAATGTAGATAAGAGCGTAAAAAGGAAGGCGAGCTCTGTAATTCTCTCGCTTCTTACCTGCCTTCATACAATGGGAGCTTTTATAGGAGTTTCCAACACTGAATTTACCAGACAGTCTTAGTATTATCAAATGAATTTAAGGTAAAATCAGTTTGAGATACCCTGAATATGTTTTTTTTAATAAACATTAGATATAATGGAAGTTTCTATTTGATCATTTATTTTCTATTTCTCTCTCTCTCCCTCCCTCGCTTCCTCCCTCTGCCTCCTCCCTCCTTTCCCTCTCTCCGTCTGCCCCCTTTCTGTCTCTTTCTTCGCATAAAGAGAAAAGGTCCAATGTCTTTTTCACTATGTTCTCAACATCTAAATAGAAACATACCTCCTGAAAAAGATTAATCTTTCATTGAAATAGTCCTTCATAGATTTTTGAACCTGAAAGGAAATTACAGAAAACAGTACAGCCCCCATGGGCATTGTGATTCAGACAGGGTGCCATTCTAAATATGTGCATGGGCTCTAAGGTGAATTTGAGTTGAATTGGTACAGTGTGGGTATAGGGCAAAAGATTGGCCTAAAGTAAAATAGCAGAGAAAAAAAATGATGTATCAAAGGTATGTGCACCATCTGCTTGCCAAGTTACCGAAGTATTGGCCTCTGGTAAGCAGTAGAGACATCTGGGCCCTTTCGAGTTCAATTTTATATTCCCAGACCTAAGTCACTGACCTCAAATTAACTGGTATCACTAGAGGGTAACTTTACATCATAAACAGTTCTATTGTTTAAATACTTGGGAACCTAAAACAATACATTCAATGTATATATATTAATGAAAGACTTTTAAGACTTTTTTTCCTACCGGATTCCATCAGCTAAGTCTTGAGAACAGCGTGTTCACAAGCCTCACTCTTCAGAAGCAGCATGAAATAGTGGAAAGCACAGGAAATGAAGAGCCTCAGAGGCCCTATTTTAGACCCTGTTCCATCATAGGCCATGTGATTTTGGAAATAACAATAAGTAACATTTACTGAGACTTTAGTATTTGCCAGGCCCTGTTCTGAGCACCTGACAAGTATCAGGCCATGTAGTCTACATAATAGCTTTAAGAATTAGATGATATTATTATTATTACTATTATTATTAATGTTGAAATACATACAAAGTGGTCAAATGGTTCATTAGTGAAGAAGCCAATATTTGAACCTGTGGGGCTAGCTCTTTAGCCGTACTCTTATCCTCTATGTGATACCATTCCTCAGCCTTGTTTAATTTCTCTGTCTGAGCCCATTTTCTAATCCGTGAGAACGGAAGGATTGTCACGAGGATTAAATAATACATAAAATAGTCTTAACTTTAAATAGTACTACACTTAAGGGGACTTCTATACCAGTCATGATGAAGTAATATAGACCAGATTTATCTTTCTACCTTAAACACAAACGAAACAGGGGGTGAAATGCGAAACAATGATATTCAAATATTTGACAACTGGCAGCACAAGTCAGAGATCCCCGAGAGAAGTGAAACAAGTGAGGTCTATAATTGCCCCAGATTACTTCCTGGAGAACTTCCAGGCTGCAGTGTGGAAAAAGGAAACCCAAATAGAACCAGAGGTCTCTCTGAATTAAGGAGACAGAGTTTGGAATTTGAGAAGGCAAAAGCAACTAGAGTTAGTGGGGCAGAATACCAAAGAGGAGGGCATTGCCCAGAGAAAACACTCAGACGTCTCAAGAGGGGATGTCTTTGAGTTGCTAGCTGAGCACTGATGTACATATGCGTAAGAGGAAACTATCCAAGGCCAGGGAAAGAAGAAGGTGAATAATTCCTGAAGCTCCCACAAGGCTGATAACAGTTCTGTTTCAACCAGACTGAGTGAAAAGACCTCTAATTACATGGAGAATTAGGTAGAGTCCTCAGTATGGCATTGGCTTAGAAGTAGGGCTAAATTAGTTTAAGGCTAAAGAAACTTAAAAGCAAGCCTCAAAAGGATCAGATCCATTCCAATTAATTTAACTGCAACCCAGAACAAAGCCAAAGTATTTAAAGTATCAAAGGATAAAACAAAATTCAGCACCCAAGCACATAAAATTCACGATGTTGGCATCTAGACAAAAATGATCAAGCATGCAAATAATCTGGAAACTATGACTTATTTTTAGGAGAAAAATTAATCTGTAAAAATAGATCCAGAAATAAAAAGATGACAGAATTAGTAGACAAGGATATTAAAACAGCTACCACAAATATGCTTAACATGTTCAAGAAGATAGAGGAGGAAAAATGAGCCTGATAAGGAGAGAAATGGAATATGCAAAAAAGAACCAAATCAGTCTTTAACATGAAAATTCGTTGGATGGGACTGACAACATATTAGGTAATGCCAAAGGAAAAAACACAACAGCGAATGTAAAGACATAGCAAGGAAAATATTTTAAATAAAATGGAGTAAAAAGATTTAAATATGAACAAAGCATAAGTGACTATGGGACACTACAAAGGAAACTATATAAGTGAGAAGACAATGAAGTGACATTTTTAAAGTAGTGAAACAAGAACACTTTCGACCAATTATTCTACACCCAGCAAAAACGTATATCACAAATAAAGGTTAAAGACTTTCAGACAAACGAAATCTTTAAGAATTTATCACTAGAATATTTTCAGGCAGAAGGAAAATGATACAGAAGAAAAAATTCGAATCTACACATAAATACATGAAGAGCATCAGAAATGGTAATATGTGAGTAACTATAAAAGATTTCTTTATTTTAAAAATCTCTGAAAGATAATTTGGTTTAAAATAAAATGAATAATAATGTCATATGGACTTCATAATACACGTAGAAGTAAAATGTATGGCAATAACATAAAGGACAGAGAGATGGAAGTATACAAGAGTGAGGTTCTTAAATTTATGTGTAGTGATATACTATTATTTAAAGGAAGACTATGATAAAGATGTATATAGTAAATCCTAGGAACAACCACTTAAAAAAGTAAAGCTAATAAGTCAAGATAGAGATAAAATGGAATAATAAAACATGTAATTAATCCAAAAGAAAGTAGGAAAAAGGGAACAAAAAAATAGAAAAGAAAGGAACTGTTGTCTATAGTTACCTATAGGAAATAATACAAAGGTGGTAGATTTAAATCCAATCATATCAATAATTATATTCATTATAAAAGATCATAGTACTACCCTTGAAAGAGGGGGAAAAACACACTTGACTGACTAAAAAGCAGTGCTTCCGTGAGAAAGTATACATGAATGACGTTAATTGTAAAATAAAAGTTCATTGAGACACGATGATAACTGTTTCCCCTTTGAATCAAAGATAATAAGCATTAAGGATGATATTTACAGACCTTCTCCCCTGACCTAAGAACATACAAATAGAAAACTATCTGTACAGAGATAAAGGTTGAGATGATACGCAAACTCTTAACAGGGATTAAGTCCATGGAAAATTGTGGGGAGAGGTGAACTAGATAGAGTGAAGGGAAGAGGAAGCTTGTTAAACGCAGATATCCCAGCCTCACCATGAACGATGGAGTCGGTAGATCTGGAATTGTCTGCATCTCTAGCAGGCACCTGCGAGTAATTAGGTTGGAATAGTCCCTGAATCACACCATGAGGACACCGATGGGGTAGTTTAGAGAATGGGACCATAAGCCTATGGTCAGATTGCCTGGGTTTGAATTTCAACTCCACCAATCACTAGTGTGGCACAAGTTTAATGACGGGTAATAGGAGTCTTTGTATTGAGTCATTTCATTTAAAACATTTAGCATGGTACTTACTACAGAGTCATCCATTAATGTTAACCAATGTTGTTACACATATTTCTGAATAGTTTAGATTTTTATATAGATGATATTAGTGCCTTACTCAGTGACATGGCAAGCCATATTGGAGGATAAGGCAACAGGGAAAATCAGTAACGTCGATCCCGTTTTTATTTAAAATTTTGATATTTCATTCATCATTAAATTTTTGTATCAATTTAAATTTTTAAATATTATTAAAATAGTATCTATTTGGTTGTGTGTGTGTGTGTGTGTGTGTGTGTGTGTGTGTGTGTGTGTGTGTGTCTAAGCCTGGTGCCTCACCCTAGTCCCGGGCCTGTATTATTTGTATAACTAAAAGAGGTGGAGAAGAGGCGTACTCCTCTGATTACATAGCTCAGTGTTCACATATTGTGGAGATACAGGTGTGGTCTCAGCCTCTGAAAGAATGAGAGATGTTAGTATCCTGAGGGGGGGGCACTTTTTCACTTGTGAAGGCATTTCGTGCACCTTCTTTCAAATACCCAGCTCTCTTGAAAATATTTCTAGAAAAAAATTCAGCTTGCTAAGAAGTTATTTGCACAACTCTTTATAAAAATGTTCCACCTAGAAGATGACCTCAGACAACAATAGTGATATGGTAATACTCATTAGTGCTCAGTTTGCATCAGGTATTGTTCTAAGCACTCCACATACGTCAACAGCTGGTTCCACCACCTAATTCTTTCAACAATCCTAGGAGATAGGTATCATTTTTATCCTTGTTTTTATAGATGAGGAAACTGAAGTCCTTTAAGATTACATGACTTTCTCAACATCACACAACTGGAAAGTGGCAGAGTCAGGATTTAAAACCAGGCCTTTTGATGTGGACCCTTATTCTGTACCCCTATACTACATGGTCTTTCATCCCCAAATTTAGAAAGCAGAGATCCAGGGAACCACAGAATGTCAGTTGGCAGCAAACACATTTGGGGCCCTTCAACTTCTGCTTTTTATGTTCCTAGAGCTCAACTGTTGTCTCTATACTCACTAGTATCATGGGCAGGTAACCTCATCAACATCTGGTCCACTGCCTAAATATTCAGGAATATAAAAGAACACCCTTAGTGACTTGTAGGTAAATTGGCTGTTCACTGACAGAAAGAGACATGCAACACACACACACACACACACACACACACACACACACACACACACACAGCCTTGGAGTGCTCATTCCACTTGTCAAGAGAGATTTGCGTAGAAGGCAAGAATACTTGGATCGCTTAGGCGTGTGCCCCCTTCTTCTCATTACGATATCCTTGCAGTCACGAAGGCCCCTGACAGCATGTCAATTTGGAAAATGGTATCTCTGTTGAAAGCTTGATGAGTACATCTTATTTTAATGCTAACTAATTCCTGCTTGCAGATAATCCTCTCTGAGTGATGTTTACATAAGATACAGAGAAATGACAGGACAAAAATAGTTACTATGAAATTCTCCACAGGCTATAAACAGTTTTAACTTTTGGCAAAAGGACTTGATTATTTACATACTTGGACAAATATAGGTCACATTCTCCTCAGATTATTAATGCTCCTCTGCAAATAACTGACATACAGAGTGTGTAAATATACAGGCTAGACCCCTTTCGGTGTCTTAATTAAATTCTAGCCATCTTGCTCAGAGTCTTGTGTATTCGGTTTATCTTAGGATCATCATTAATATATGTCAATAATATTACAGTCAGATCTTTTCCTGCCTTTAAAAAAACAAATACAGTCAAAGTGATTTATTTCCAAGGATAGATTATGTCTAACCCCAAAATCTCAATATTCCAATATCTTACTGTCCAAATGTCCATAAACTTCAAATAACATCAACTCAAATGCTATAATCCTAATAGAGAACGAGGTGGAAGATTCTGTAACTAAAGTAAGGAGTCCACTGGTTTACATTAAAACAGTTATTTCTCTGTCAAATCCCAAGGGCAAGAACAGAATCTCAGTTCAACATTTTTAGGCCAAATGAAGCATCATGTTTATAAATAAAGCCTTCAATCCTTTTCCTCTCTAAGCAGTAAATTCTTTGCAACCTCTGGCGTTTGCACTACCAACATTTGTCTGATTTAGTCACAGGACAAAGGCACTCTTGTGGAAAAAGCATTTCGGTGCTCACTCATATTCCAAAACATTCCTAAAATGTAGGTGTCCTATGGGGTCTGTGGTAGGTGGAGTAATGACTTCCAAATGTGTCCACACCTGTGAACATGTTACCTTACATGGCAAAGGGGACTTTGCTGATGTGATTAAGGTTAAGGACCTCCAGATGGTGAAATTATTCTAGATTATGAGGTGGGTCCAATCTAATCACATGAGCATTTAAAACAAGATAACCTTTCGCAACTGGGTTTAGAGATAAAAGAGAAATGTGAACACAGAAGCATAGCCAGAGAGATGCAATGCCGCTCGCTTTGAAGACGGAGGAAGGGGCCATGAACTAAGGAACACACATGCTCTTTTGAAGCTGGAAAAGGTCAGAAAACAGATTGTCCCCCAGAGCCTCCAGAAAAAGAATGCAGTCCTGCCAACACCTTGATTTTGGCCCAGAGACACCTGTGGATCACTCTAAGACCTATAAAACTGTAAGATAATAAATACATTTGTGCATTTTAAGCCACAGAGTTTGGGTAGTAATTTGTTCCAGCAGCAATTGGAAACTAATACAAAACATTTTCAGGTTAATAGGCAACACAATCAACTTCACAAGGAATATCATTTCACCTTTACAACAGGGATTTTTAGCATTTGCTCCTACCAAGGAAAATGCACTATGATGGTTAATTAATGAGCCACGGGTGCCAAGATTAAACATTATTTCTGGGTGTATCTGTAAGGGTGTTTCTGGATAAGATTAGCATTTGAATCAGTAGACTCAGGAAAGCAGATGACCCTCCCCAGTGTGGGTGGGCGGCACCCTAATTCATTGGAGACCCGAATAGAACAAAAGGTAGAGGAAGAAAATATTTGCCCCTTTTGCTTCCTGCCTGTCTGCTTCAGTTGAGGCATCTCATGTCACCTTCTCCAGTCCTCGGACTGGGATTTAAACCATTAGCTTCTCTAGTTCTCAGGCCTTCACACTGGGAATGAACTTTCCTTATCTTCAGCTTGTAGAGGGCACATTGTGAGACCTCAGCTTCCATAATACTGTGAGCCATGCTAATTCCTCACAATAAATATTAATCTATATCTATATACATATATCTTACTAGTTCTGTTTCTCTGAAGAGTGCTAATATATGAGCTTTATCTCTTTACACAGAACTATGTATGCTATTAGGACATAAAAAGTTCATTAACCTTCTATTTTCCAGGAAATAAACTGAAAGAGCTTTCTTAGGTACTGAAACTAAAACCACTAAACTGCAGACCTCAAGCTTCAACAACTTTTCATACGTCTCTAAGATACAAGATCCCTAGAATTTCCTCACAATTAGTGACTTCTGATTTCTCTGAAATCTTGGGTTCATCATCAGGTTATAGGAACAGAGGTGTGGATGGGGAGGAGAGGTAAGAGACCCAGGCTTGGCTCCTACATGATGTCCTTAGAACACTGGAGTTTCATACATACATACATAGCAGGTAAATTTATCATGTATCCATTTCTTAAGCAAATATTGATTGTGCAGCCGTAATGTTCCAGGCACTGTGCTAGGCACTGGGCATACGGTGGTAAACATGACAGGCAGTGCCTCCACCCCAGCAGCTGAGATTTACAGAGTTCTTATTGAACAAGGAGAGTTTACAGGTCAATGAGAACTTCTCTCATGAGCACCTGGTTGGGACTTCTGCTCTACAAATATAAAAAGTGCCTTAGTAACTGTTGAGACTCACTTCACCATCCAGGTGACTTGTAGCTTTTCATCTGAACGCATTGCTGACTAGCAAGAGCAGGACCCCAGAGGTCTTACAACTTTATTTTAGTCTCTGCTCCTTGTAAACAAACTGAGCAAGACCTTTAACCTGGCTGTTCTCAAATTTTAGTGTGCACAGGAATCACATGGGGTGCTTGTTCAAAATATAAGTTCCTGGGCTCCCATCAAGATAGTATGATTCAACGGGTATGACATGAGATCCATGAGTCAGAACTTATAAACAAATACTTTAGGTAAAATATGCTGAAATAACTGCAGACTGTGCTTTGCAAAACACTCATTTAACTGCTACATTTTTCATATCCATAAGACTAAGCATGTCAGTACCCATTTAAAATTTTTTTTTATTTATTCTGAATTTTTAACATTGAGGAAAAATTACACAAACAATAAATCACCCAGTTTTCTAGTATACAGAGATAACCACTGTTAACATGATTATTTGGTAGGTTTTCTCCAATCTTTTTCTTTTTTTCCCCCAATCTTTTTCTTAAGTGAATTAATAAATATTTGAAACCATATTGTATGTAAAGCTCTGAGCCATGCCAATTTCAAGTAAATATTATAAATAATTACCCATATAATTAAATCTTTCAAAAATGGAATAGCTTTTCATTAGTCTTCAGGCTGCTTAATAAAAGTTATAAATTTTCTTTATGTAGATTATATATAGTTTATGGCAATCTTATTCTCAGTTATTTTTAATTTTTGTGACTATTAAAGAAATTGTTTCTATTATGTTTTCACATTTTTAAACTTGAGCATGTAGAAAATCTACTAATTCTTATATTTTTAAGTTTTAAAAAATACAATATTTCATTCTAATAGCTTTTAGGTTGATTCTTTTTAGCTTTCTATATGATCTGCAAATAATAACTTTCTCCTTTCTAATAGTTACAATTCACTGATTATAGTATATTATTGTATCTGTTACAACTTTCAAACCAATATAAAATAATTTATAATAACTGATTTAATTACTTTACTCCAGATTTTGACATTTTTGGTTTTTTACCTTAACCATCACATTTTAAATTTCTTTCAGACTGATAATTTTAGTATTTTAAGTAAGTTTCCTATTATCATACACTACTAAGACATTTTTAAGTTGAAGATGAGGTGTTGTATTTTACCAAATAATTTTTTTGCATCATCTAATAAACAATACTTTTTTCTGTCTTATCAGGTTAATCTAGTTTAATAAAGCAAACTGGGAAGATGTCCATCTTGTTATAAGCTCTGTTTCAGAGCATAAATTTATCTTTTCTTTGAAGATTTAAACAAACTTGCCTTTATTATACTTTTAGCCTGGCATTTCTGATCATTTCTTTTTGTCGCCATGCACAGGAAAAACAGGTAGATAAAGTATAAAATCCTTAAATCATATTTTCCCCAAAAATCTAAAGATTATCTTCCAGCATTTAATATTGTGAAAGAGAAGTAAATCCTAAATGAGTTTTCTCTTCTTCTTGTTTGCAGAAATTTTTCCAAAATTAAAATATGGTGTAGGTTAAGTCTAGATGCCATTTCTTTTTATTTTGACAGAATTTGACCTAATCATTCATCTGAGGAAATTTTTTTCCTCTTTATATTTTATTATTATTTATGTCATGTCCTTTTTTCTGATACTTCTAGGTTGAATAGCTTGGCACTATTCTTTATATTTTTTATATTTTTCCTTGTAATGATTGTTTATATTTGTTCCATGAGTTTTGTGATCATTTCTCAAATACAGTTGAAGATAGTCACAATATTGAGTTTCATTCATGTGCTTTCAAGTTTGTTTTCCATGTTATGGAAGCTATAAGTTAACTAGGGATGTGATCTTGCTTCCTTAACTGAGGTGACTGTCCCTATAAGGTATCAACTACAACTGGTTCCTTGCTTCATTTAATAGGCTCTTACAATCAAGTATAATCTAGGAGCATCATACAGTAGTAGCTCAAGGTACATGTCTCAGAAACTCTACTGAGATTGATATTTGTGTACCACTTCCTGTACCTTCTGATTACCTCACAGTTCAACTATGCCAAGTCCATGTCATCCTGAAGAAAGGGTCAACCAGCAGATGAGTCCCCACAAGCAAAGAAAAGCCTACTTGGCAAATTCCCTTTAATACTTGCTAGTTCAATCAGTCTCTTCTTTATCATATTCTAAAAAAAATAAATTACTTAATGTTTATGGCATTTGGACCTGATTTTTAGTTGTAATAAGGGATTTCCTTTCTTATTGTGACCTTTTAGCAAATGAGAATGTGAAACAGGGAATAAAATGAACAAACAGATTCAGACCATATCACCATATGAGAAGAATACCATCATTCTTATAAAAACCTCAATACAAAGACATAAAAGAGAGCAGGGGACAAAAATAAACCATTCAAAAGTTTGTGGACAACAGCAAATGGTGTAACATAAATATTATTAAAGTGCAAGATGAAGAAGAAAGAGAAAACAGAGCATTAAATATTTGTAGAGTTAATAACAATTTTTAAATAAACCACAGATCCAATAAACTCATTCTACACTAGATAAATATGAAAAGACACACCTAGACCCTCTATGATCAAACTGATAAAAAGCAAAGATAAAACATCTTGATAGCCAGAGACAAAAAGAATATACACACAGAGGAACAAAGATAACAATTACAGGAGATATTTTGTCAGAAATTGTGCAAGCCCAGAAACAGTAGAGTTACATATAAAAGGCCAAAAGGAACAAAAACAATAACAAAACAAAAACGAATGGAAGAGCTGCTGACCCAGAATTCTATACTCAACAAAAATTTCTTTCTATAATGAAGGAAAATAAAGTCTTCTTCATACAAACTAAAGCTGAAATAATTGTCAGCAGATGTGTACACAAAAAGTTTTAAAAGAACATTTCCATTAAGAGAACCCAGTCATAAATGTGGATCTTACAAAGAAAAATTAAGAGTAGCAGAAATGTTGAAAAGGATGCTAAATATGACAGTTGTTCTTATTTTAATTGTTTAGCCATAATTAATTATATAAAGTAAAAATAAAGTCTTGTAGGATTCATAACACATAGAAATAAAATGTATGAAAACAATATCAAAAACTATGTGAGAGGAAATGAAAGTATATTGTTGAAAGTCTCTTATACTATATGTGAAATTGTATATTATTTCAGATACTATGTTAAAGATATGTATTTTAAACCTTAGAGCAATCTTGAAAAATGTTTAAAAGAGATATAAATAATAAGATCATGGTGGAGAAAAATTTAATCAAAAGAAGGTCAAAAAGAAGGGGAAATAAGAATAGATGGGGCAAATAGAAGAGAACGAATAATATGGTAGAATCGATTCTAAGCATGTCAGTAATTACATTAAATATGAGGGTTCAAACACCCCAAATAAAAGACAAAGATTCTTAGATTGGAGTTTTTTAAGCAAGACACAACTATATTTTATCTATAAGAATCCACTTTACCTATAATGACATAGACAGGTAAATGGTAAATAGTAAAAGGCTGGGAAAAGATATATCGTACAGACACTAATAAAAAGGAAGTTAGAGTGGCTATAATATCAAAAATTCTTCAGCAAAAAGAATATTACGGGGTATAAAAAGGGATATTTTATAATGAAATAACAACTATAAATGTAATTGCACCCAAAAGCAGAGTTTCAAAATACATAAAATGAACTGAAAGAGCTAAAAGAAAGTCAAATCCATAATTTTTGTTGACCATTTCCATACTTTTTAGTAATTGATAGAACAGGTAAAAAACCAGTGAAGATGTAGAAGACGTGAACAACACTATCAGCCAACTTATCCAATTGTTATGTATGGGATCCTCCATCTCACAACAGAAGAGTATACTTTATTTTCTGATCATATGGAAGATGCACTGTGTATGATAGACTATGTACTCTGGGCCTTACAATAAATCTGAACAAATTAGAAGAATTGAAATCATACAAAATATAGTTTCTGACCATAATGCAATCAAACTATATCAATAACAGAAAGAATCTGGAAAATATCCAAACATTAGAAATTATATGAAGTTGGTTCTTATAAGTTTCTCAAATGTATTCTTTTTTCTCTTCAAACCTAAATCTACGTTGAGTTTTTACTTCAGAGGACATGACCATCTTCCATTCCTTAAGACACTATTTCATATTCTCCCAACCACCTTTTCCAAACTATCTAATTCATTGACAAACTATGTGATTCTACCACCAAAAAGAGTGTATTTCACAATCCCACTACAGCTCCAATTCTGGCCCTTCTTTTTTTTGTTTTTTTCCTCCTTAGATTCATTTTCCTCTAATAAGACGAGTTAGAATTTCGAAGTTTTGCATTCTACGCTCTTATACACTTTAGTTATTAGCACCAGAAACACAAAAACATTGCAAGAACTCAAACACAAATAGATACCAAATAAAACCACACACAATATACAGTAAACAAAAATATAAAGCATAATAATGATATCAGAAAATTAGACATGTTGATTGGCGTTCACACCGTGATTATTGCTGAGCAATAACATATTGTCTTCTTTTGTTTTGCTGTGGTTTTGTTTTTTGTTTGTTTTTCTTAGAAGAGCAGGAAAACACAAGGCGTGAAAAACTGGTCACAGCCACCTGGACTGTCAAGATGGGTCCTTGCACGAGCGGTTACCACTGATGGTGATTATTAAAACAGATTAAAAATACAGAATCAAATGAGAGATGGGCCTCCTTTGGTCTTTGTTTTTGGGTAATAGAACTGACTGAACAGATGAGCTGTCAGGAAAAAAAAATGCAGTTCTAAAAATGTATACACTTCCTTCATCACAGACGTTAACCAATAGAGAATTCTTATAGAAATCTTTGGAAGTAAGGGGTCTGTTGTGTTTACCAATGAGGTCATGGGTTTGCTGTTGCAGTTTATCTTATTTGTCTAAGGGGACTGAGTTATAAAAACCAACCACCACGAATTGTATTTGTGGAACAGCCACCCTGGACTTTAACTGTTGTTGTTTTTTGTTTTTTTTTTTTTCTTTACGAGAGTTTACAAGACAGACTCTAGATAAAGCAGCGGCAGGGGAAATGAAACGCACGTGCTGCTTGGCGCCACTCCGGCCTCCGCAAACCTGACCAGCAGCCTACTGGCCTCAGGTCACCTGGGGCCAGTGGAAAACGCCCCAAGGATGCTTCTGGGTCTTGCCTCCCTTTCCCCAGGTTGACCCTGGCTCCCTGGTGACAACTAGCACTGCCCAGACAGGAGTGATGAATGATGACCAGGTCATCTGAAGACACTGGCCTCATCTGACCTAGACCTTGCTGGACAGTTTCCACTTTGGAGAAAACAAGACATGGGAGGTTTGCAGACAGAAGGGCAGAACTATGGTCTTGGTCTGAGAAGTAGGTTTGGATGACAGACTCCTCTTTCATCACAAATGGTCACACACGCTCCAAGGGGCCCTTGGAATTCTGCCCAGCTTCCTTCTACAGTCCAATAAAGATCTGCTCTCGAAGTGAATGGTAGGACTTCCCAGCTCTGCCCGAGCCCTTTTCAGCACTAATTACCCCAAGCATAGGGACACGTTTCGGAGGCTGAGGTTTGAGCAAGAGGCCCCTCGAGGAGTCTGAGTTCTTGATCCACCTCGGGAAGCCCAATGGAAACACTGGGGCCAGAAATGTCTGTGGGCGGGCCCAGAATGACAGTAGCGGCATTACTCCTTCCGAGCAGAGGACAAAGGGGCTGTGGGCCCTGGCTTGCTGAGGTGCTGCACGCTTCAGGGTCCGAGGTGGAGTCCTGCCTCTCTCCCCTCCAGCCTTGGGCTGAGGAGGAAATGACTCACTTTGAAATAGACCGGGCTGGGTTTAAAGATCCATCCAGGCACCTCTCCTCTGCTGGACATTGCCCACCGGCGGCAGGATGCCAGGCCTGCAATGGGTGACCACCACCAACACACTGCGTATCAGGCCCCTCTCAACTCCCTGTGGCTATAACGTCAACTTCTCAATCTTCCTCCTTCCATTCACTCCTTCAATGCAGTCTTAAAACAAAATGTTCTTCTCTTAAAACAGGATTGCCAATGACGTGTGCACAGTGTTCTATTGGTTCTCTTAGATGCACTATCAATAAAGTACTTCTGCGGCCAAAAGTATTTGGAAAACATAGCATTTTATATCTGTCTCTTTCAGCTTTACAATGCATGTTGGCATATTAAGAGTTATTTGAGTTATTGTAGAAAAAAATTTCACTTTGCTTAACCTAGCATGTCCCAAATTAGCTTGAAAATTAAGTTCTTGTACTCTAAAAGTGTTTTAAAAATGTTCTTTAGCAAATACTCTCCTAAACCACAATATAACTTCACTATTTCCCTTCTTTAAAAAAATTAATGGTTCAGAATTGGTTATGAGTGACACTGAAGCTCTGTGGCCTACTTGCAAGGCCTTTTATAGTCTGGCTTCGGCCTTTTATGCCTGTGTTCCTCACACTCTCCATCCCTGTCCAGCAAACCCTTATGACTCATCCACTCTGGACTAGTGTCCATGACTGAAAAGGACCTTGTACGTAACCTACTACAATCCTTGCTCTTTCACCCATGCTCACTGTTTAATTCCACCTATCCTTCCATATCCATCCCAAATACAGCATCATCTATGATGAGGTACAATTAATTTACCTCAGAAAACACTGATTAACACTAGACACTGGAGTCTATTTCAAGAAAGCCTCTGTTGAAAATAAGCTCTCTTCCCACAATAATCCAATAGCAGATTTTGCCTATTATATTTTCACTTACAGTATATTTCACATATACTAAAGCACTTATCAAAAGTTAATTCAGGAAGGTGAAGTGTGTAAAGGGGATCAAATATACGGTAGCTAAAGGAAACTGGACTTTGGGTGGTAAACACAAAATAGAATATACAGATGTCAAATTATAATGTGCACCTGAAAATTATATAATTGTATTAACCAATGTTACCCCAATAAACTTAATTTTAACAATTAATTAATTAATTAAAAGTTAATCCACAGATACAGTAGGGCCCTCCTGTCTACAGTTTACATTTGCTGTTCCCTTTCCTGGACTGTACCTCTTCCAGATATCTGTATGGCCACTTCCTTATTTCTTTAAAGGTCTGGACTCAAATGAGAACTTCTCAGTGAGGCTTTCTCTCATCATTCTTTAATATTGTAGTACCCCCTTCTTCTTTTTTACCTATTTTTCTTCATAATATTTACCATATGTCATAATGTAAATTTTACATATTTGAGTGTTGTAAACTTCCTAATCATGGGGCTTTTCATTGATCTTGTTCATTCTCATATGCTTAGTGCCCAGAACACTTATTGGGTGTGACGGATAATTTGTGCCATCTTCACTAGGCCATGGTAACCAGAAAGGTGGTCAAACACTCATCTAGATGTCACTGTGAAGGTATTAACATTTAAATTAGTAGACTTTAAGTAATGCAAATGACCCTCCAAAGTGTGGGTGGGTCTCATTCAATCAGTTGAAGGACTTCAGAGAAAAAATATTGAGATTCCCCCAAAGAAGAGGAAATTCTGCTTTCAGACTGCATTTGCACCATAGCATCAACTTGTCTCTCGTTTTCCAGCTTGCTGGCCTGCCCTACCAAGCTCAGACTTGCCAGGCCCTGCAATCTTGTGAGCAAATTCCTTAAATTAAATCTCTCTATATCTATTTATCTAGATAGGTAGGTATTTCTTGCTATATATGGATATAGATACAGGTATAGATATTTATATCTATCTATCATCTATGTCTATATCTCTATCGATCTATCTAAGTATCAATCTATCTATCATCTATCGATCTATCATCTATTGATCTGTACATCCAACCATCCATCTGGAAAGAAAAAGAGATATAACCTACCGATTGTCTTTTTCTAGAGAACACTGACTAATACAGTAGGCGCTCAGTAAATATTTGTTGAAAAAATGAACAATTTATTATTAATTACTTGTAGATCCAATTTCTTTACTAGACTTTAAGCTCCCTGAAGGGGCTATAACTTTAATACTTATCTCTCTTTAACTTTATACTTATCTTTCTACTTGTTCGGTGCCTAACACCATTATTTATTCATTCATTCAACATTCATTTGTTGATTACCTACCTAGTACCAGGCATTGGGACCATGCCATATACATGCCTGGATTTTCTACCCCTCTGGTTTTACTCCCCCACCCCTCTCCATTCACTTATTTAATTCCAACTATCCTTAAAAATCCAGTTCAAACATCTTCCACAAATAAGCCAGTCATCTATTCAGCAAACATTAATTAAATGTCTACTATGTATAAGTACTAGGTCATGTTTGTTGAATAAATATATGAGCTCCTAAAAAGAAAGCATTACGTCAAGAGAAAACTGGCATGATTAAGAGAAACATATTCATTAAACCTGAACTTGTTAGAGTCTCTATATTAATAGCATCACAAATACCAAAAACAAATAGATCAATTGATCGGAATCTCTTTCATCATATCTGAAATGTAGTCACCAACCAGCCAAAGAACCATGCACTGGAACATTTGGTACAGAAAAGTAGTAATTCATATGAAATTCAAAGGTCAAATAAAAGCAGGCAGTGAGAAGTAGGCAAGTTCAAATATGAGTACAGCATGTTGGGGGTAATAAAGAAGGAAAATGGCAAAGTGTTCTCAAAGGAACATCATTTTTGCACCTCATCCATATTTTCATCATCCATCCAAGGTGATTAGTCCAGGTTCAGTGTCAGCACTAGCAAGTTAAAGCTTTATGTATGAGGTGAAAGTAGTCTTCTTGGCTCCTGCCTTTTGTACTGAAATGATTTATGAGGACAAGAAAGATTGACAGATTAAAAAGGTCACTTGTCCAGTCAGCTTGCCACACCTCGTCTTGTTTCCATGTCATAATAAACTTTACTTGCAGACCCTGTCTGAGAGCAAATCCATATGTCTTGGCTGCTCCAGGAGCTGAAAGGTCATTTTGGACCTAAGTGCCTCTCGGTCACGTGTGGGTACTTCTAGGCTACCCTTACTTGCATATTTTTGTATTTAAAGCCACAGGCAGGTAAATTTTCATCTCTTGTTCAGCTTGTCAGCCTGGGTCTGAATCATAGATTATATTTTTTCATTTTACAGTGAGAAAAATCTCCTCTTCGATGATAATAAAATCAGTGGACCAGATTCTGCCCTTCGTTACTAATGTACAAATCCTGCTGAGGTCAGCAGAATTTAAGGGCATGCAACTTTGAACAGAATGTATTCCAATTTTTTTTTTCCTTGCTGGATTTTTATTACCTGACATCTTTCTGATTCCTCTAGATTGCACAATAAGGGATGGGTGGCCCAGTTTGGGTAAAATAAAAAATGACCCAAACCACTGACCTAAATCCTGCCTTTGAAATTTAAAATTACATTTACTAGGAAGGAAAATAGTTTTTTGAGTGTGGGTGGTTTTCTTTTTTGAAACCCATTTTTAAATGTTGACCTCCCGAATGTTATCATACCAGTTTGGATTGGAAAACAGAAGGGTAGGTAAACATTTTTTTTTTTTTTTTAAGCTTGGTAGGGGGAAGTCATCCTTTCTGAATTCATTATCTGCAAAGAAGCAGGAAATACCAAGAACTTTTTTTTTTCCCCCAAAGATTTCCTGGTCACATTGCCAGATTTGACTCCAAAAGAAAATTGTCCAAATTTGTGAAATAGTAAGATTTTTTGTTTTCTCTTCTTTCAAAGGTGAGCTCAGGTGGTAAACAAGCAAAGGTAAGAAAGCTCCGCTTGGGGCAAGGATGAGGGATGAAGGTGAGAAAGCCTCCCCTTTGTGTAAACAAAGGGGCCAGATGTATAGTTGCCACAGAGATGACAGCCCATGTGGTTTGATGTAATGACTCAAAGACTAGCCCACCATTAACCTTACAGCTCTTTCCTGGTACCTGAGATGCTTACAGAAGTCAGTCTTTTCAGATAAGATGCCACCTCCAAGAGCACTCTGTTTAATTGCCTGGGATACAGGACTCTAACACATTGTAACCATATGACCAAGTGTTTATCAATTCTCTGTCTGATATTAGAGCCTGACCCAAACAGAACACGACACAGGCCAATTTTAATAAGAGAAAGGAAGGATAGATTGGATAATGGAGGTAGAAAAGATTTGGAACAAAGCTCTCTGTGCATTATATTTATACTTATCCCACTGTGTTGTCATTCTTTGCGTTCATATCTAATCCCTGACCTAAACTGATCTTCTTGTAATTGGGGTCTTTGTCTCATTTATTTTTGTTTCACCAGCACCTGGAACAGTACCCAATAACATGGAAGCAGTTTAACATAGTAACTTGATTTGACAATCCTGGGCTTGAATTCAAATTCTGCCAGTTGCAAGCTAAGTTACTTTAAGTAAGATATTGCATGTCATTAAGCCTAATCTCTTAAATGGGCATGATAATTCCTTCCTCCAAATGTTCTTCTGATGATCAAGAAGATATAATTTTAACTGCTTTTCATAGTACTTGGTACAGAGTTTGCACTTAATAAAAGCTATAATTATACATTATTATTATACATTCAAAAAGTTTGTTGAAGAAATGAATGAATGAATCAACCTATGAACTAATGAAGAATTCACAAGGGAGCAGCATGAAGTTGTTGGTCACAGGAAGATGCTTCAAGGGTGTGGGTGGGGAGTGCCTCAAGAAGGCATGAAGCAATTAACCTCAATCTTTCTTTGCTCTCAGCGCATTTTCAAAAACTCATCACATTCGGTGGGATCTACGAATAGAACAAAAGTCTCAAAACAGCACTAAAACAGCAATAATTCATAATAACAATGTTTCACAATATCAACAGGATGCATTTGAGCCCCGTGTGCCTGTTTATGCAAAATCGTGTACTTGCTCTCTTAAATTCTTATAGAGCAAAGTCACAACATGTTCAATAAACATATATATACTCTTTCTTTCATGTTGACATGATGTGAATTGTTCTTCTGACCTCATTTTGATCACATGATACCTCATGCTACACCATAAAAAGCAACATTTATTGAGAGCTTATTATGTACTCAGCACATTTCTAAGTACTTTACATAAATCACTTTATTGAACCCTCTCAACTCTAAGATATAAATACTCCCTATGTGAGAATGACCATTATCATCTTCATTTCACAAGTGAGGAAACTGAGGCACATGGACTTGAATAATTTAGCAAAGGTCAGATATAGGAAGAGCTAACTCCAGAGACTTAGCCACTATGTCATATGCCCCACAAGACACACTAGCACCAGTTCCTAGTACTGGCACCATCATAGCAGTATCTATATATTACACTGCAGTTAAATAAATTTTTTCACATTGGTGGAAATATGGCTGTATAACTGGGAGGCTCTGCACACACAGTATGAGATCTGCTGGCAGAGGCAATATCCTATAGGCAAATTCTGCTTAAATCATAAATATGCCAAGGTGCAACGTGCCAAGCTGAGGAATTGGGGAAAAATTGACCATACTCTCCAGTATATGATTCCCAAAGGAAACATAGCCTGTCATGAGCTCTCAGCAATAATCCCCCCTGCTTTTACTGAGATGCTGTGGAGGGCCTCTTCAACCCACTTTCCAAATTTTCTGCCAATGGTGCAGACTGACAAATAGCAGCTGGGCAATTGTGAAGCATAGCCAGAGCTCCCTCAAGCCTCCTAGCTAAACCTACAATTCACTAGCAATTCCTTTCTCATGATAATCTTTGCTTAAAAATACACTTAAGCATGATAGTCACTGAAAGAATGGGTACCAGTTACTGAAGACAGTCACAAACGTGGGATACCGAATCACCCTTTCAGTTTGTGTTCTGGGCACCTGGGTACCTGTAGGTCTTGTCAGTGCTATCATACACCAAGTTCCTGCCCTCAGAAATTTTGCTCACACTTATTTTCATATCTGTGCATGAGCTGGTTAACAGACCTCCCCACTTTGATTTGTTGCCCTTGGATTGATTATATCTACGTGTTAAGATTCAGCAATAGCATCCATTTTCCATATTCTGGACAATAGCAAGATTCAGTAACTCCTGTCTAACTGAACATTTTAAAACCATTGCAATTGTACACTGTATTGCATCCAAATAAAATGTTAGTTCTGTCCTAGAATAGGAGGATTGGATTACATGTTTATTAAAATTTGGAAAACAAGCCAAGGACTTTGGGGAACTCGACTTGTGACTCCTGGGATCTTCACCGTTGCAAGCTACCTCTCTCCTCAGCAGGAACAGTCACAGCCAGTAACGGAGAACTGGTAAACTCCTTAGAGAGCTTCAGTTGAAAAGTTCTTAAACAGTCCTTAGAGTGTTTTTTATTCTGCATAACTCCTTTCATCTCTAGAGCTGTCCCTACTGACTCATTCATCCTCTCCTCCATCTCTAATTCAGAAGAGACTGTGGCTTTTGAAAACGAGGAGCATCCCCACTTGGCAAATGAAGAAAACGAGCATCTGATTGGTTTCTCTCTACTCCCATAATCAGTATTTCAGAAAATTAGGCAGCACAGATAGAATCCATGTAATGATTGGATCATGCCAATTCAAAAATAATCCTTACTCTCAGATCCCACCAAGGTTACCAGATATACTGAGAACAGTATGTCCAGTAAAATAAATACTGTCGAACTCTATGATTCTCACTAAGTTTCAAATATCCTCATACTGCAATGGAAGAGTGGTAACTGATCAATAGGAATGTCCGCAGACTGCTGTGCCTCTTACGGTGATAGGCCTTTAACAGGAATCAGCTCGAAAATTGGTACTGGGTAAACCAAGTCAGGGAAGGATAACATTAGTGCAAGTTACCACCATCTCTTACCTGGACAATTATAATACCTTCTCTGCCACCATGCTTGCCCCCTCCCCCAATTCTTTCTCTTCCTATAATATTGTACAAATATTATATCGGGTCATACCCCTGCCCTACCTAAGAGTTTTAATGGATTCCCATGGCACAAAACAAAAAAAAAAAAACACAAATTCCTTAGCATGGCCTACAAGACTTTTATAAGCTGGCCCCTGCCTACCTCTGAAACTTCCTCTTCAGCCTTTTGTCCCTTCTTTAACATGTTACAACTTCCTGGATCATGTCAAACTCTTTCCCCACTCAGAACACATACTTCTTCCTCTTCCTGGTACTCGTCCTTCCCTTCTTTCCCACTCACAGGTGACTATCTATCTTCCTCCGACTCTAAATGGTGTCTTCTTTTTCAAGTTTAAATTTTATTGCCCCTCTTGAGACAGGCCTTTCTTTATTAACCTAGGCAGATCTCACCCACTCTTCCCTGTCACGACACCTTGTTTATTTTTTCACTCATTTAAATTAATTTGTGTACTTGGTATGTGCCAAGAACTGTTTTAAGCTCTGTGGATACAACAGTGAACAAAACACACAAAAAAGTGTGCCTTTGAGAAGCTAATACTTTAATCAGAGAAACAGACAAGGGGCCAAGTAAGTAAATGAGGATCAAAAACATTTAGATCCTTCATTTCCTTTTAGATAGAAGGGCAAGGGAAAATTTAACTGGGAGGGTGATATGTGATATGCCCCCCCCTCACAGCCAGGAGGGGAGGGCAAACCCTGTGACCAGCCAAGGAGGGAGTTCCAGGCAGGGAGCACTGGGTGCAAAGGCCGTGAGCAGGAAGGTACCTGCAATGTTTGAGGAAGGCAAGGAGCTGTGGTGGCTGAGGCGGACTGAGGTGGGGCACGGCTGTAAGAGATGAGGCTGGCGAAGCAACAGTATAGGATGGAGTAGGACCTTAGATGTCATAGTAGGTTGTTTGGCTTTTCCTAGGACAAATGAGAAGCCCTTGGCTGCTTTCGAGTGGAGGGTGCTGTGATCTGCCTTGTATTTTAAAAGGATCACTCCAGTTCTTCCTTGGGAGAAGAGTCTGAAGGAGAGAGTGATGAAATGAATGCTTGTGTCCCTTCAAATTTTACATGTTGAGGCCCTAACCCCAATGTGTCTGCACTTGGAGATACTGCCTATGAGAAGGTGGCAAAGGTTAAATACAGTCATAAGGGTGAGTCCCTAATCTGATGAGGTCGGTGTCCTTATAAGAAGAGGAAGAGACACCAAGCTCCCTCTCTTTGCACACAGACACCAAGGAAAAGCCAAGCAAACACACACTCAAAAGGAGGCCAGAACTCTACCACGCTGGCACTTGGATCTTGGAGTTCCAGCATCTAGAACTGTGAGCAAATAGATTTCTGTTTTTAAGCCACCCAGTCTATGGTATTTTGTTTTTGCAGCTGGAGCTGCAATATATTTTTATTATTTACTTTCACCAAAGATGGGGTGCAAGAATGGAAGACCTTGTTTGCTTCATAGCACTTAAGAGAATTTGTGTTTATAAATATCTGCCAGTGTGTATTTGTTTCAAATCTTCACTCAGCTGTGAGCTCCAAGACTCTGGGCTCTGGGTCTCTCATCCACCACTCTACCTCCACTTCCCAGGACTGCACCTGGCAGGTCATGGATGTATAATAAATATTTGCTGAATGAGCAGTTTGAGAAACAGGATTTCTCCTAAGAGGAGCTCATACATTTAAGACATTTGTTTTTGAATTAAAAATATTTTTGTTTAATATTTTTCATTTCTTTAGAGATTTCTTTGAACTGATACTATGATACTTTATGTGAATCAGCTTTTCTCTTTTGCATTCTTTCATTCCACAACTATTCACTGAGAACCTGCTATAAACGTGTCAGCATGCCAGTGCTGGGATGCAAAAATAAACCCTAATGCTTACTTCAAGTTGTTGACAATTTTTAGGTTGGCATTATATTTAATATCATACTACTTAAAAAGAGTTCCCTTGCAAAAAATAAATAAATAAATAAATAAATAAAATAGAATGTATTTTACCAAAGTCCTGTCTTCATTTCTGAAATGATTTTTCCTGAACTGCTTAATAATTATCTACTAGAACGGCAGAGAGCTCCTATTTAAAATGTAACTTTTGTATATGATAGGCAACAGTTTCAAATTTGGGATCACTTTAACAGACTCTTGTATTAGTTTTCAGGGGCTGCCTTAACAAAATGCCATAAACTGGTGGTTCAAATAACAGAAATTTCTTGTCCCACAGTTCTGGATTTAGAAGTCCAAAATCAAGGTGTTAGCAAAGCTGTTTCTCTCTGAGGTCTGTGAGAAAGAATCTACTCCATTCCTTTCCCCTCATTTCTGCTGATTTGCTGGCAAACTTTGCCATTCCTTGGTTTGTAGACGCATCACCCCAATCACCACCTTCACCTTCATGTGGCATTCTCCCTCTATGTGTCTGTGTCCTAATTTCCCCTTTTTATAAGGAGCCCAGTCATGTTGTCTGTGTGACCTCATTTTAACTGGTTATATCTGTAATGACACTATGGCCAAATAAAATCACAATCTGGGGGTTAGGACTTTCACATGTGAATTTTGGGAGCCACAATTCAACTCATAGCAACTCTTAAAAAAAGGAACGAAGAAAGAGCTCTCCTCAAAGGCTCCCCCACACTTCAGGCCTTAATAACTACTTGATAAGTTTTGGGTTAAAAGTTGCAAAAAAAAAAAAAAGTGGAATTCTGCATTCTACGACTATCATAAGAAAAGTACCATCACGTAGCTAGGAAAACTTCCACAGGAATCACAAAGCCCTGTCTCTGTCTCCTGTGTCTGATAACATCTAACTGAGCTCGTCTTACTGAAGATATCAGTGAATTTGGTCATATGTAAAAGACAGGGTCAATTTTCAGGATCACTAAAGTCTCAGTCTGTCCCAAAAGGAAGAAAAAGTTGTTATATGTAGTAGACAGAATTCTAAGATGACTCCCATGACCTACACCTCCTGGTCTTAAGCTTTAATTACAACTACAGAATCCTAACAAAAGGGATTTTATAGTTGTAATTAAGATTACCAATCAGTTGATTTTGTCACAGGGCGATTAACCAGGTGATAATATTTAGGTGGGCCTAACCTAAATATAGGAGCCCTCTAAAGGAGTTTTCTCCAACTGGTAGCTGAAGAGAAAGAGAGGTTCAAAATGTGAGGGAGGATACTTTTGAGGGAGATTCTTTGTTGCAAAGGTGGAAGGGACTATGAGTGCTAGGACCTGAGAGTGGTCTCTAAGAGCTGAGACAGGTATCTGGCCAATAGCCAGCAAGAAAGCAGGGACCTCAGTCCTACAACCACAAGGCACTAAATTCTGCCAACAACCTGAATGAGTTTAGAAGTGGATTATTCTCCAGAGACTCCAGGAAACCCAATCTTTCAAGACCCTATTCAAAGAATCCAATTAATCTCCCCTGGACATTGACCTATAGAACTCTCAAGATACAAATGGGTGTTATCTTAAGCCACTAAGTTTGCAGTAATATATTACACAGCAGTGGACAACTAATACATTATTAGATTATGGTGAGAAAAGGATGAAATAAACCAGGAAGAAAGAGGTTGAGAATGGAATGGAGAAAGAAATCAGGTGAAAAATGAGTAGAACAGAGAATTATCAAAGGAAAAGTGAAGAAAGACATAAAGACAGGAAATATGTGAAGTTATCCTTAAATATTTCTACTTTGTCAGAGCTAAAACATGCTCATACTTGTTTCTTTGACTGTCTCCTTTTTGCATGAAGTGATGACAGTGCATTTGACCATAAAGTGCAAAATATTTTGCACATAAGTTGAAATTATGATCCACATTCCCTGGGTAAAGGTGATCTAATAAAAAAAAATAGAAGGGAGACAGTGTGCTTTTTGCATACATGTGCAAAAGGGTAGAGGGAAAAAAGAGAGAAGGGAAGGGAAGAAGCGAAGATGAAAAAAAGGGGACAGGAAGGAGAGAGGAGAAGGAAGGGAAAGGAGGGAAGAAGGAAATGGCAAAGAAAAAATGTCTTTTAGAGAAATATAAAATTCTTTATTGAAAACTGAACTAATGTATGTCCGAGACAAACATGGCGGTATCAAACCTGTCTTGAAGTTCTCTAGAAGCAGTAGAAAAATTCCTGTTTCCATTTGCTTTTTCAGCCTTTCTGAGCTTCACTAGTTGCCTGGCTGCTTAAACAGCCTCTGATGCCATCAAAGGAAGCAAAAGCCCCACAGCCATGACATTAAAAAAAAATGTCTTTACCTCATGTAGGTATTTCTGAATCCAACAACTATGAAAACACAAAATCACATCTGTTTGAAAGAGACGGGTAAGCCAATAGCAATGTTAGACATTTCCAATAAAATTCAGTAATTGAAAAGAAGTTTTATTAGGAAAACATCATTTCTGGATTTTCCCTCGGCAAGGCAGAGAAATTACTTTGACATGGTCAAATCCCAAAAAGTTTTTTTCCTGTGTCCTTAATGGTTCTATGGCTCTTTTTTAGTATGTCGGGACATTTCACCCCATGTTCAGTGCCCAGCGACACAGACCAACATCAGCGTATTAAAATAAAACACAAAGACCAACTTGGTGTAGAATTTATAGTAAAAAGCATCAGTGAGAGAGCCAAAGTGGCCAGGCCATTAAACAACAAGCACACACACATACACGCACACACACACACACAGTGAGCAAATTCTGTGCACAGACTTCGAGGGCTAGTTTCACGTAAGAATTCTTTTTTTAATTGAGCAATTAAACACTAAAAAACAAGAGTCGAATACACAGGACAAAGTTCAGCTATACAAGCTGGCATCCAAATAATGAGTAAAAAGAAAACACATATTAATCTAGCAACTTCTGTTCTGGGTTCTAAAGAAATGCCAACTCTATTTTCTTTGTCTGTGACTAACAATATTATTTGTAAAGTGTTCTCAAAAAGTTGGTTAAATAAGATCTCTTTCCAGCAAGAGCTGACAGACCTCTAATGGAAGTATGCTTTCAGTAGCGACTCTGGCTGCACTCAGGAAATTCTACATGATTATTGCTATTATTTCCTACATAGATGGCTGTTATATAATTGTCTATTCTGTCTTGTGGCCTTGGAAGACTACTCATGTGATGGTTGATGACCAGCCAAACCTTAAGATGGTCAAATGACCCAAAGAGTTGTTTATACCAATCTAGGCAAGAAAAGTACTACATAATTACAAAATAGCATATTTAGATGAGGGGTAAGCAAACGTTTTCTGTAAAGGGCCATGGAATAAATATTTTAGGATTTGTGGACCATATGGTCTTTGTCACAACTACTCAACTCTGGTATAGTATGAAAGCAGTCACAGAGAATATGTAAATGAACGAGTGTGGCTATGTTCCAATAAAACTTTATTTATAGACAAAAATTTGAATTTCTTGCAATTTTCTTGTCATAAAATATTATTCTTATTTAGATCTCCTTTAACCACTTAGAAAGGTAAAAATCATTCTTAGCTCACATCCAAACAAAAACAGGTGGTGGACTGGAATCGCCAGGAGAGTCATAGCTGCCCACTCCACATTGATACTATTTTATGTGTTTCCAGAATATGTCATATGATTATACTTTTAGATTGAATACCTGATAAAAACATAATAAAAGTGGGTTAAATTTATATACAATGGATACCAGATGCACATTATTGAACTTTATGAAATGTTAATAGAAGTTCATCTTTTCTAATATACTATAATTCTATTTATTTTGCACTTTTGGAGCTTCTAGTCCATGAAGAAAA
>NW_011888813.1:3223937-3238810 GCF_000151845.1 Pteropus vampyrus
CTCATCTTTACCTAACATCTCTTCCAACCCTTCCCACCGTGCCCCCACCAAGTAACTACTATCCTGAATCCTTCCTAAAAGTTTTGATATACTTTTACTACATATTTATGGGTCTATCTAGTTTTACTAGTTTTTAAAATAGTGTTCTCTTGCATGTTTTTAAAGTATATTATGATATCACACTATCCCATTCTGACTTTGGGCATTAAATATATTTTATACATTATTTATATTCTTAAGATGTATCCATATTCATGCACATGGTTTCATTCATTTTACACAATGAGTGCTATTCATCATATAAATAGGACACAGATTATTTCTCTTTCCCTTAATAATGGACATATACATTACTTCCAAGTGTTCACTACCAAATATAATATCAAAATGGACATGTTAGTATGTGTCTCTTTATGGACATGGGAAAAGTTTCTCTAAGGTATTTAGCCAGATGTGAAATATCTTAGGCCAGGTGCATTTTCAACTCTACTAGAAACTGTAGATAGTACCAACTGCCTCTCTAAAATAGTTGTTTTCAGTGTGCTCTCCTACTATTAATATATGAAGCTTCCCCACACCTTTGCAGCAATTGGTGTTTCAGATTTTTACATTTTACATGTCCGATGGATTTAAATATATTTTATCATTGCTTTCCAATCTGGTTTCCATCTTCATTTAGATATAAAACTGTTCTTTCTGTGGACATCTAATAATCACCTTCTTGCCAAATCACAAAGACTTTACTTGTCCTCATCATTCTGCTCAACCTCAATTGCATTTGGCATACTGGTAACCACCAAGTCCAAACTCTGCTCTCCCTTTGCTTACATTGACAGTATTCTAGGAGAGAAAAGGCACAGAAGAAGATGTCCCCTTAGAGATTCAGATGTGAATCTGGTAGATAATTTAGGGAAGGCACTCTTCAAATAAATATATTGAATAATAGAACTGCAAATTTTGAAAATTAAGAAAAACTACAGGTAGCTTTTATAATATAAAATACATAAAATTAATATCAAAACAAATATTCCTAGGTCTAGGGTATGTGTGCAAGAAACAGCATTAAAACACATTCATAATAAGCACTACATTTGATGCAACATAATTATTTCTTAATTATGTTCAATGTAGTTTGTGTAACACATTTTTTGTTGATACACTTATTACTTATTAAATATAATGATTTTTATGGTTGAAAAATAAACATAATATTCAAGTCTACTGTAATGTCAAAAATGGGACTATGGATGTCATGAAAGCCATTTATAATGAATCTTTCATTTCCTTTCTCATGAGATATAGTTCACTCTGACTATGCAAACTATAATATAGATTTAAAATAAGATCATTTGGGTCTGGCCCCAGAGAGCTTTAAATGGGTCCAGATAGCTATAGATGAAAAATTATATAAAATATTGCTTACTGGAGTTCATGTATATATGAAATAATCAGCCCCATCATTCACTGCCCACCACTGACATCACTGATATTAAACAAATATTCATTTAAAAATTTACTCAACAGATACTTTCTGAGAACTGACTCATTGAGTTTTCTAGGTGAGGGAATTAAACAACAAATAGGGAAGTCTCATCCCTCACACAATTTAGATTCTAGATTTCTGTGAAAATAATGCCAGACCCTGATAAGCAGCTCCTGTTTTTGTGTTTTTTGAGGAATGAGGAGTTTTTGTTTGGGCAGAAAGAGTAGGGTATCTGTCAATGATGGCAAAAATAAAATTCTGAAATGTAATAAGGCTAATATCACAAATGTAAAATGATAACGTCAAGATTTTTCAAAATAGTCTAAATCTAAAAACACAGAGTAATAGCACCACATGACCTTTCTGAATGACATTGAGTAAAAAATTTTAAATAAAAATCATACAAATCCTTAAAAAAAAAAAGGACTTATTCTCTGTCCCACACATGAAGTTGGCAGTTACTAAAACCTATAACCAAGAATCTTCAAAGACTGAAAATTTTATGTAAAATAGCCCCTTTAATTGAAAAAAAGTAAGACATACTTCTATGGTGACTCTCATTAGACTTTGTATTCTGAATGTTTCCAAAACTTTTATTAAAGAACTATGGTGTTTCTTAATGGAAGAAATAGTGTTTATTAAAGAACACTATGGTGTTTCTTTGTATAATTTCTGTAATCAACATTCAAACAGATAACTCAGCAGAGAATACTAAAAGTTTGGCAAAAAATCTGTTATTATCATATATTTATTTATTTGTGTGTGTGTGTGTGTGTGTGTGTGTGTGTGTGTGTGTGTGTGTGTTTTGGTTGACTTGTGATGGTTCTAACAATGAGAGAGTCTCTTCAACTATTAGTTTATTCTGAATGTTTAGCTAAATATTCTACGGAATAGAAATGCTCTTTTTCTCAAGCATTGGGAACTACCAAAAAGATGAATTAATTATCTTCATGATTCTGTCAAAGTTTTGCTAAACAAAGGAGCAGAATTAAGGAGGAGGAGGATTATAGTACAAGCTTTTGCTGTTCTAAAAATATTGGGTTGGTTTTATAGATGGCTACCAAAAAATTTGGAGGAAAGAAAATCATCAATTTAGATGCCCTGTGCCATTTGTTCCCAAGCAATGATTTTTCAGATGCTGCCAAGGTCTCTTAGAGAAGAACCCACATCAATTATGGGATAATCAGTTATGAGAATAACAGTATCCGAAACACTAGATTTTTTTTTCCTTTGCTTTGTGAAGATATGTATGTGGATCAAAAAATGCTTGTGTTCCATGTTGAGGTTCTTTGATTTCTCAAAAGGAAATATGCTGGTCTAAATTTATGGACTATTTTTGGAACACCAGAGAAAAGACCAACTGTGTCAAACTTGAAAAAATTATAACTGTCAGTGGATCTTGGCTGGTTGGCAGATATACTTGAAGCATTGAGTATACTCAATCTGAAACTTCAAGAGAAAATTTCCAACCTCGTTTCTCATTGTATTAAATTTTAAGCATTTAAATGGATACAGAATAATAATGCTAAAAAAAAAAACTAAAAAACTAATTATCCCAACTTGATGACGATTTCAAGGACAATATCTTAAAAATGATTTTAAAGTGGAAAATATTGAGTCTCATCTACTTCTATGGTAAGAAAAATGTGAATGGTATTTTTTTTTTTGATATTATGGCAAAAATCCCTTTTGGAAACTCATAAGAAATATTTTCTAGGATTGGATAGTACACAACTGCTTGGAATAGAGATTTTTAAAGTTATGCTTAATTCAGTTTCCAAAATTAATTTTTATATAATCATGAATGGAGTAAAATATCACACAAGAGGAAGTAAACAGGCTTTGCTTGTCATTATTTAATGTTCATCACCATATACGTGACACACATTATTTTCACTTTCAACAAACGGGAAAAATAACTACATTTGATATTGAAGTACTATCATGCCTTTCATTTTCCACATAATCTACCATATAAAAGTTTATGGCAACTAAGTATACTTAATTCTTAGATAATCAAATTTTAAATAATTATTTGTATGATTAAAGACAACTTTTTTCCTCTAAAACTACCACTGAAATGTTTTTACCTATTACTTTGGAACTGTAGAAAATTTATGCATCAAAGCTACTATCTTTATGGTCTATGTCATTTCTTTGTGAGTTCCTGGTCTTATCATACTTTCTCAGTAGAAGATTTTTCCCAGGACTTGGCTTTAGTCATTTTCTCTCGTGTGTGTGTGTGCATGTGTGTGTGACTTAAAAAATTATAATTTCTCATAATTTGAACTATGATCTTCATGCAGGGAACTACCAAATATGTGTTCTTCACATTTAAACCAAATCTCCATTATTATATATTCATTTTCATTTGTTCACTGTCTATGTAGAGAACACTTACTATCTGCAGGTCTTGCCACAGGCACTAGAAATAGAGCAGAACACAAAGCAGTCAGTGTGGGTTCCTTTTGAGTTGCCTGTTGATGACCTCCTTAAATATCGGCTCAAAATATTGCATTCAATTTTTATTCCTTAAAACTCATCATTTTCCATTTCTACTAGCTCTCTTTCTTAATATTTTTGGTCAGTGCTACGATCATCCAAATGTTTAACTGTGGGTTAACTTCTTTATCAGGAGGAAGAAGAGAAGATTTTGTTAGTTTTCTCTCTACACCTATCCATTTTTTATTTCATGTCTGTTCTTTCCTATCATTTTCTAATTGCCTCCGCACACCAGCATTCAGTGTCTTCCCTTTCCAATCTATTCTGTACACAGTTGGAATACTGTTTTTAGAATATCATCTGCATACTGTCACATCCCCGTTCAAAAACCTTCATTGGTTCATCATCTATGGAATAAATCTAAACTTGTCATTCTAGCATTCAAGACAATCCATAAAGTATGAGATTCTTGCCAGTTTTATCTCCCATGATGCTCTAATATAGATTTTCTGCTACAGTCAGACCATTCTCTTCACTGTCCACAAAAAATACATAAGCTTCTCCACCTCCATATTTAACACCTCCTGAAATCCTGTCCTCTCCCCCAACTGCCCCATTTTCTTCTCTAACTGGCCAGGTTTCACACAATTTAAGATAAACCTGTAGTACCACCTCCTTCTGAATTTTTTTTTTCTTTAACTCTCAATCAATATTCAAATCTCTCAGAAAGTGTGAACTATTTCACTTTTCTTGGCATTCATCATGTTTTGATCTTTTAGCTTAAAAAAATGAGTATATTTTTAATCTCTGAAACCAAATTCAATTTCCTTAAGGTTGGGGCCCTCGTTTTTTACTTTTCTTTTGCAGCTCCTAATGTTGTGATTCTGTTTGTCTAAACATTTACATTATAGAAAGTGTCAGCCTTTGACAGATTTAAATGTGCCACAGTCTAACCACATCCTCTAAAGGCTGTGCACAGTGAAGCACCATATTAAATGGTTAGCTTTTTACAAAGAGCACAGTTGCACCCCCTTAGAGCAATGTTTTAATGGGATCTCCTGCATGACCATATTCCTTCTGTTTGTATTAGTTCTCCAAACAAAGAATAACTCAGTGCCTCCATACGTACCATTTACAATAATTCGATCAGTGGGGCTTTCATGTCAGTTGTAGAAAATTAGAAATTATTTCTCACTACTAAAAGTAGTGACTGCAAAAAAAAAAAAAAAAGCCAAGGATTGCATTTTGATTTTATATTCTCTTTGTAAACTGTACTTAGGCATTTGATTCTATTAACTGAATTAGTATGTGGAAAGCCTTGTGAAAGATAGGCTACCCAGACAAGTTTATAAATATCATTCGCTCTCTGCACAAAGGAGTAATGGTGAGAGTTATAGATTAAGGAGAAAATATCAGATGCATTTGCTGTGACTAACAGCCCTAACACGGCCTCGTTCTTGCTCCATTACTGTTTATTATCTGCTTTTCAACAGTGCTCTGCATTTTCTCCAAAGATTCTGATTTAGAGATGAGCAGAGTGTTCCTCAAGCGAGAACATGTTCAATGTGCAGTCTGTCGATAGCAAAGTGTTGATAGACATTATTCGAGAATTTCGTTATGTCAGGAACTGCACCCCTGTAGCTCATAATGAGAACCAGGCACAGCTATTAGGTTGATTTGCCGAGGCCACACTTTCCTCTCATCTGGCCAACAGTGCCAGAAAAGATGGAGGTCCTCACCCAGCGCCTCCCAATTAATGGCATTCTACTAAGCAGCTTGTGCCTGAAAGTCACAGATAATTCTGTGATTAGAGTAACCCCATCGCCCCCACCCCACCTCACCATCTTTCCAAGGAAAATAGGTGTCCAGTTGGCTGGTAATGCTTCTGCATGGACTCTATGGGATTTGTGAAAAGATCATGATGTTAAGACCAGCATTGTCTAAAAGAAGAGATATCTAGGCTGGACCAGAGCAAAGAGAATTCCCCAAGAAATGGGTTTTCAATAGTTTTACATTAAGGAATAACAGGAAGCTTTATTAGAAGTTAATTTTCTTCAACAGCTTTATTTAAGTATAATTTAATAGCATAAATTTACCCATTGCAAGTGCATGATTCAATGCTTTTTAGAAAATTTATAGAGTTGCACACCTATCATCATGATAGTTTTAGAACATTATCACCACCTCCAAAAGTTTCCTTGTACCCCTTGTTCGCAGTTAATCCTTATTACCCTCCTAACCCCCATGCAACCACTGATCTGCTTTGTGTCTCTATATAGTTGTCTTTTCTCAATGTGTTATATACATGAAATTATATAATACATAGTCTTATATGCTGGGATTTTTTCACTAAGCAAATGTTTGAGGTTCAATTATGTTGTAGCATTTATCAGTAGTATACTCCTTTTCATTGATGACTAGTAATCTATTATATGTTTATCCATTCACCAATGGATGGTCATTTGGATTATTTCCAGTTTGGGGCTATGATGCATAATGTTACTATGAATATTCACATACATGTCCTTGTGTGGATATATGTTTTCACTAAAAATTTATCTTTTTTTCCCTCAAAATTAATTCTTTTTTTAAGTACCATAATTCTAAACTTTATTGGAGTGGTCAATACCCACAGAAAATAGCAACTGCAGCCAAGACTTTAAAAGAATGAAAAGCTGGATTTGATTCATTTCACTCAACTAAATTCTCTACCTCAGCTTTATTGTGTCCAGGTAAGTGTATACAGAGAAATGACATAAGGTCAACTCAAAATGCTAGAAGGTCAAGGGTTATGAACTTTTTTCTCTTAGGTGTACAATAGTCCGAAGAATACAATAAAATCTTCTCTGGCATCGACTCATTCAATGCCATAGATCTTGAGATAAACAGAACAACAAATCTATTAAGACTTGATTCTCAGTTTAAATAATGTCTGTTCTAAGAAGTACTCAGCAAAATACTCTCTATCTCAGAACAGAAAATTTTTGCTACCGACTTACAGATATGTAGTGTATTTTTCTGGCAGGCAGACTATCCCTCCAACAGACTAAATGTCGTGTCATTCCCCGCAACCAAATTCTTATGTTGAAGTCCTAACCACCAATGTAAAGATATTAGGAGGTAGGGCTTTGAGAAGCAATCAGATTTAAATGAGGTCGTGAGGAGACGTATGCCCTTGTAAGAGGAGACCAAAGAACTGATCTTGCTCTCTCTCTGCCATGTGAGGATACAGCAGGAGGCAACCATCTGCAAGTTTGCAAGAGGGTCCTCACTGGAGCCTGACTGTGCCGGCACCCTGATCTCAGACTTTCAGCCTCCAGAACTATGAGAAATAAATGTCTGTTGTTAAGTCACCCAGTTTAGAGTATTTTGTTATTGCAGTCTGAACAGACTGAGACAGCCCCTTTCAATGACTTTCGCCCTACCCTAACATGACCCTTCCTTTCTCAAAACAAAACAATACAAGCAAAACTATGGAAATTAAGATGAATATTATTTTGTTGTTTGCTTCTAGTATAAGTGCTTATCTTGAAATTTTATGAAATTAAAAACACCCAGCAAGGTATTTTATTTATTCCTGGTATCTTGTAGATAGTTTTTCAGAGGCCCTTCTTTCATAATAAATATGTTATTGCAGTTTTTCCACATAAAAGAATGATTTTAATTTGCTTTAGTGTCAACATTTTTAATGAGGGCACACATTTCTGAAATTATAATTTAAATCACTAGGAAAATGTGATTTTTCTTTACGAAATGTGTTCAGAACAATCCTGGAGAAGCATAACCCTTGGTAAATTGAAGGGCATCCATAATGCACATAATCACTCTAGTGTATGTAGCTTTAACTGAGGTCTCTGATAAATGTCCCTTGTTTAGTTGGCAGAAGATGCATGAGGGAAAAATATAGCATCATCGTATGCCTCTTGGGACACTGCCTCATGAGCCCAAACTGTGCCAAATATTGATAACATAGTAACCACAGCAATGACTGTGTGTGATAAAATAGAGATGTCAAAAGTTCTGTACAATCAAAAAAGCGCATCAAATATTATCAACAGGATGTATTTCTGGGACAATCAGTAAACAACCTGAGCCGTGGGGATACCTCTTGGGAAGTCATGTGGTCAGACAAAAGGGCACAGGACAATTTCAGCCATAATCAGCACATTTAGCTTTCAAAACCAAATCATTATAATTACAAAAGGTTGCTGTGTCTCTGCATTCAGAGTACATTTACCTGAGGAATAGAAGTTGAACAAGGAGCTACATCTTGCTGCTGTTGCCATCTTCTTGGTTGTCAGAAAAAAAACCAAAATGGCATTCTTTTTAGGCTCTGATGGGACAGGAGCAACAGTGGTTTGGGCCATTTGAATGTGAGGTGGCCATAGCGTACCGACTTTTGGTATCTTACAGTTGGAGACACCAGTTTGGAACTCAGAAGAAAAATCTGTCTGGAGAGTTGAAATTTTAATTCATTAACATAAAGATGCTAACTGAAGCATGGCAATGCATAAGCCAGTGAATAGATAATTTGCTGATTGAGGAGAAAACCAGGAGAAAACATTCCTAAGTGTCCATATACTATTAAGAACTTGCAGAGACAAAGAGCCTGCAAAAGCTGGTAGGCTGTCTCAGAAGCCTAAGGAAATGAGTGCGTACGACGCATAGATGAGGTGGGGTGTCCCTGTAGTGCCAAATGCTACAGAAACATTATTGACAAAAAATCCTGAAAAGTATCCATTTGCTTTAGTAGTTAAGAGGTTGTTGGCAATCTTAACCAGACCACAATGGACTGAGAAGTGGAGAGAACAAAGACAGTGGAGATTACTCTTTCAAGATGTTTGGCTCTGAGAAGAAAGAAAGAGAGGTGTCACTAGTGGGAGGAAGAGAGGAAGGATACTTATTTAGTTATTTATTTAGGTAACTCAATAAACTAAAAGAGGTTTTGGAAAAGAAGTAGGGAGGGAAATATGGAAGACACGAAAAGAAGAAGGATTCTGATGAATTTTAGATACTCAGCCAGTATCAAGTTCAGGAGTGAGCGATCCAGATGCAAGGATCCCAGAGTTCACAGAGATTAGTTTGCTTGACTAGTCATGCTACTAATAAGTGTCAGAAACAAAGCCCGTCACAGATCTACCATTTCACAGCCAGGGCGTTTCCCGTTGTACCACTGCACAGTCCTGTTTAAGCCTACGGATCTGCCGAATGGTGCTTCCTGTGGGTGAAAAGGTAGATTCAGAAATGTCAGTAAGATCTGAAGAGGACGCACTCTTGAGAGCCAAATTCCTGATTTTTGTGATAGCTGGAAGGTCTAACAGCTTCCCTATACTGAAACAGGTTTCCTCTAATTTTCAATCCTCTTACCCCAATGCATTGTATCTGTTTCTGCTTACCCCTTAATTTGTCTGCCTTGTACCCATGGCTTTGCCTTCACAATGGCCTTTGTCATACTCTCAGGGTATGGTTGCTAGATAAAATGCAGGATGCCAAGTTAAATTTGAATTTCTAATAAATAATAAGTTTTTATTTAGTATAGATATGTCCCATTCAATCCTTGGAACATGTTTATGCTAAAAAGTTATTCATGTTTATCTGATATTCGAATTCAAATGGGCATCCTGTTTTGTTTGTTTGTTTGTTCATTTGTTTTGTTTTTTACTAAATATGGCAACCCTATCCCAGGGGTCAGATAGCCTGCTGATTTTTTCCTTTCCATCATTCCTACGCATTATGCAATGGTCAGCTCCTATTCCACAGTCTAGATTGAGGCCCAGATTGAGAACTATTCACATGCTCTGCTGGTATAGCTGTCCCCAAATAGCTGATTAACCTTAAATCACATATATTTATCTTAATGAAGTCTAGTGGGTTTTTCCCCCTAGATTATGCTTCTTTAGACATGTATTGTTCCAATAAATATCAAAATTTCTTAGTACCCCATGAGCAAACACTAATTAATGGCAGATAAAATCAATAGAAATGGAAGGAAAAAAGACAAAACTGCCTCGTATTTTTATTTTTCCTCAGATAATACACAAAGCAAATAAGAAATGATAATCACATTTAATCCCTACTAATTTGTTGATACATAAAGGGCAGTTCATGCAAAAAAATCTGGGTTGTATCCTCCTCATCTTATCTCAAAGAACTGCCTGGAAGTCAGCAACTATGAGTTGCTGACCCAACATGATAGCCCGAACAATAAATACAATGAAATAAGGGCTCAGTTAATTTATGCAACCCTGCCCTAATCTGCTAACTCAAGTATATACTAAGTACATATGTGAAAGAGTGGGAGAAGTGTTTAGTCCTCAAAAAAACCAAAAACACATTTTGCCCCAAGCATTTTTCCCCTTCATTTAAAAGTTAAATTGTGTATTTCAAAGATAAATCTAAGCCATGTGTCTCACTTTTTCCCGTTAACAGCAAACTGTTCTGAAAAAGCTCACTGTCATATCAAGGACTTCCAGAATGTCATTTTTATTACAAATGAGAAAACTACATTTTTTCCCTAAGCACAAAACAACATTCAATCTTGAAAATACATACATATGGTTCTAACTCACATTTCATGAACTACAATAATAATCTATTTTCAGCTGAACAATTTATAGCCTTCTGAAGATACTTATCTGATCAGTGTCATTAACAGTTTAACGGTTATTAAGAGTCTGCTATGCGCTAGACACTAGGCTATGTACTTCACAGTCTAATATCAATCACCCTGGTAGAGTTATATTATTAACTAATTTTAAAAAGATATTAAAGTCTCAAGATGTTATGTAACATGTGAAGCAAATATACAAGTTCTGGCTAACACAGAAGTCCATGGTCTTTTCATTTTCTCAATTGGTAGTATGTTCCCTTATAGATAAGAAAAGCTAAAGCTTCCCTATTTTCTATGAATCCATAGTCTTAATAAAAGATGTACACAAAAGTCTATTGATGCAAAGTTGACTGACCCATATTTTACTCAGTGGAGAACAATACACTAAGATGGTACATGCATGAATCTAAAAACTAATCCGTCTTTACAAGAAATTATAAAATTCATCAAAATAGAATATACAGATTCTCTTTATTAAGATAATATATAATAAGTTCTATCTTCTGTGCTCACAGCTTTTCTGGAGGGTTGGGAGTTATATATGGATTATATTTTTTGGTATTATGAGGGTATAAGAAATTTTCAAAGTGTATGCATTACAGAGAGCCAAGAGGGAAGAGTGAATGGAAATACAGATTCTGGATTCCGACACTCGTGGGGGCCAAACCAAGTCCTACCGCTCATTTGCTGGTTATTCAATTATGGGTCCTTTGCTGAACTACTCGGTACCTCAGTGTCTTCACTTATAAAATGGACATCATAATACCTATTTACAGGAATGTTATAACAATTAAATGAGATTATATTAAGAAAATAGTTGGCCCAGTGCCTGGAACATAATAAGCAAGCATCCTGTAAATGGTGGTTGTGGTTGTAGCTGAATAATCAAGCCAAAAACTTTGGCAGTCATAGTAGGGCCATGGCGGCCAATGAGGCGACATTTTCAAATAATTATAGTCCATGAATAGGAAAAGGAGAAACCTAGCTAAGTGTTTGGCAGCATGGGAAGAAGAAGGGGGTGAGGGAAGATGTCAGAATTGGCAAATGTGAAGACACCAAAGGGCTTGACAGCAAACTTGCTATGTATAACAAAGAAAAACAGGCTTTTTACACTTTGGGCCATAAATAAACTCCGTCTGAATATTTCACACAAGAACAAAATAAAACATTGAAGGGATTATTTTTATTGGATTAAGAGAAATAAAAAATTAGGAGGTTCAGAATTTATATGACTTAGACATAGAAATGAGCATTAGCCCCACCAGCCTCTTATCTAAAAGTAACTATATTATTACTAATGGGAATCATACATTGGAACTTTTAAAAACTGAAATTACAATTAATTGTAAGTTGTGTTTGTTTAGTGATAATAAAAATAAAATTGTAAAAATAAAAATGTAAAAATAAAATTAATTGTAAGTTGTGTTTGTTTAGTGATAATAAAAATAAAAATCTGCCTTTGAGGAAAAAGTCTGAATATAACCACTTTATTATTATTATTATTATTATTATTATTAATTAATTAATTTATTTATTTTAGGCAAGACAACCCTTGGTTTACCTCACAGATTGCAAAGATCTTGTCAGCTCACAATCTCTTATTTTTTTTATTTTTTATGCCTACAGCACCTGATCCGATCTTCCTAGGTGGTCTCCCATCCAAGTACTAACCAGGCTTGACCCTGCTTAGCTCCCGAGATCAGATGGGATCGGGCTTGCTCAGGGTGGCATGGCCATAGACTTTACTTTTCTGTTTTAACAGCAAACTATGACCTGTGACCAAATATGGCCCACGGTCTGTTTTTGTAAATAAAGTTTCATTGGAACACAACCTCATTCACTTTCTTACTGCCATGGCTGCTTTTGTGCTAAAGACTATATGAACTGCAAAGCCTAAAATATTACCACATGGCCCTTTATAACAAAAGTGTGCCAACCTTTTTCTTATAGGTAGGTATTTTGTCTTACTCATATTAGGCAGCCATAACAAAACACCACAGAGTGGCCTGAACAAAAGACATTTCTTTTCTCATAGTTCTAGAGGCTGGAAGTCAGGGTATCAACATGGTTGGTTTCTGGTGAGGCTTTCCTCCAGGCATACAGGAGGCCACCATATCATTGTGTGCTCACATGTGGGGTTTTGTGGTGGGGGGAGGGGGATGGCAGGAGGAAGAGAGTGAGCACACCTCTCTGGGAATCCTCTTTTTAAGGACAGTAATCCTATTCTATTAGGGCCCCACCTGAAAAGGCAAAAAGGCAAGACCCTACATCAGCAAAAAGCTTATGACTCACTTTATTGCAATATTCACTTTATTGTGGTGGCCTGGACAGAACCTGCAAAATCTCTGAGATATGCCTGTACTTCATTTAACCTTAATTATCTTCTTGGAAGCCCTATCTCCAAATACAGTCACATTGAGAGGGAGGGCTTCAAAATATAGATTTTGGGGAGACACATTCAGTCTATAGCATATTTCAAACCTATGAAATATAATTTAGTCTGAAATATCCATTGTATTTCCTTTCCAATACACCCTCCAGTGTGCCTTTCTAAACACATCTGGAAAATAGGTTGAAAACAAAGTACAGTGGAAACCTTCTCCACTAACTATAAATAAAGAGACTATCCAGAAACCTTACCCCAATGTTACTCTTAGCAAAGCATTTAAGCTTGGAGAAAAATAGAGATGAAATGACTTCTGGAGGGCAGAACAAATTCTTCCATTGAGAAACTGAAAGGCACCTATTAATCCATTCCCCAAATGGTAGTTTTCATCATGTGGATGCCTTTTTATCTTACTGAGGAAAACAGCAGTGAAAGTACTTTGGGAGAATCTGTGATCAAGTGGGTTTTAAAGATTCAAATAAGCATTGATGGGTCAAAGTCAAGGTATAGGCCTCATCATTCTTGCACTATTTGCAAAAAGGATATAACTCTATTTCTCCAATAACCACAGAGCATTTTAAGAGACACTACCTCATTCATCTTCTGGGTGCCCTTTGAAGTAAGTGTCCCATATTTTATTTCTATTTTATAAATGGAAAAACTAGGGCAGAGAGCAGTTATATGCCTCTCCCTAGAGTGAATCAATCACCAGAGGAACTAAAATAGAACAATTTTAAATCCCTTGTTCTCTATGCATTCAACCACGAATTGGTGTATTAAAGACCTCTCCATAAATAAAAAGTGTCCTATGCTCACTGTAATAAAGTATTATTCACATTGTGATCATGATTTGTATTTCCTGCATTGCCAATATGGTGGATGCCTCTCTAACTTTGTTACTTTTAAAGACTCCCTTTTTCAATTATAAGGAACATGAACATCAATAGGAAAGAAATTTTAAATCAAAATAGGTTATGGCCAAAGCTCCAAAAGTAATGCTGGATTCAGATCCTGGTACCATGCCGCCTCATGACATAGAAACAGGCTCTAGCACCATCTAGTGGGAGACCAAAGAAACTCATGGATTATTAAGAGGGTTGTTTGTCATCCTTGGGGTTCCCTTCATTGAGACGTTTGGATTACTTCCCGACTAAAGCTTCCTGGGGCTCACTCCCACATAAGCAAATATATCTTTCGTCGAAGTCACTGTAAAAGTACACCAAGGGTTGGACTTGGGTAACCTGTCATAGCTTCGTTCCCAATGACACAAAGTAATAAGGACAAGGACTAGAAGTGGGAGAAATGAGTTTAAATCTATTCCATCACCAGTTCCTTGGTCTTACACGAATTACCCAGTCTCTCCAAGTGCCCATTTATTTATCAATATAATGAAGTTAAGAGTAGTGATGATTAGGGGAGCTCTTTGATTTAGTAATATATCTAGATAGTGACTCTCAACAAATATTAGTTTCTTTCCTTGAAAGGATTCCAGTAACATTTCCCACATAACTCTGTCTTCTTTCTGCATGTGCCTGTGTCCAAATTTCCTCTTCTTATAAGGACACCAGTCCCATTGGATTAGACCCACCCTAATGACCTCATTTTAATTTAACTACTTCTTTAAGGACCCTATCCCCAAATACAGTCACCATCTGAAGCACTAGGGGCTAGAACTTTAACATATGAATGTGCGAAGGAAGCACAATTTAGCCCATGGCAAGCACGATAGGCACATAGCCTCGCAGCAAGTAATTACAGAGGCAGGATAAATCCCCAGCCCCAGCCTAATGTGGCCTAGTCAGGCTGCCTCCAGACAGAGGTAAGTAGGAAAACACAGTTTTATAGATCAAATGAAAGATCCCACTTACTTTCGTTTAAGGTAAACTGTGAAATCTTTTTCCTCTAGGATCATAGGTTTCTGAGATAAAAAGAAGTCTGCAAGTACAACAATG
>NW_011888813.1:3240159-3252111 GCF_000151845.1 Pteropus vampyrus
AAACTTAATAGAGCTCCAATAGCCAAAGCTGGAAAATTTGAGCAGCAAAATAAATAACATAGAATTGGATTATAACGTAAATATGAAATAAATATATGAGTTCATATTGATATAAATCAGTGATTGATTAAATAGGTAGAAGAGACAAATCTTTTGTACAGAAAAAGTACAAGTAATATATATATAGATACTCTCCCCTCATTAGGGACTGAATGTCTGTGTCCCTCCAAAACACATATGTTAATATTGTAGCCTCCAAGGTGATGGTATTAGGAGAAGGCGCCTTCAGGAGGTGACTAGGTAGAGCCCTCGGGAATGGAATAGTGCATGGCACTCACTTACTATGGACCAATAAGTGAGTTCTTACTAGGCATCTAATCTTATGGTGCCTTAATCTTGGATTCCCAGCCTCCAGAACTGTTAGAAATAAATTTCTGTTGTTTATAAGCCATTCAGTCTACAGTATTTTGTGACAGCAGCCCAAGCTGACTAAGACATTCTTCCAGAAGGTAGAGCTTAATCTCCCCCACACCCTGCTCTGAATGTGAGCTGGATTAATGACTCACTTCCAAAAAATATAGAAAGAGAAAAATAGTACATTTATAATGAAGAAAACTGGCAAACACTAATTCAAGTGAGTGATCAAGGTTAATATCCCAGCAACAAGTCACGTCGATACCATGTACTCTCTCATATGATGCTATGAGAAAGGCATATTACCTCTGTGATATTCATCTCCCAAACACATAACCTCAATTTAATCATGAGAAAAACATCAAACTTAAACTGAGGGACAATTTTTAAAATACCTGAACAATTCTCTTCAAAACTGTCAAGGTCATGAAAAACAGTGAGACACTCACAGATCAGAGGAGACTAAAGAGATGGGACAACTAAAAGCAAAGTGGTGTCCAGGATTGGTCCTGGGTACAGAAAAGAGGCATCCGTGGGAAAAAACTGGTAAAATCTAAATAAAGTCCAGAGTTTATTTAATATCTACATGAATTTCTTAGTTTTCCATCTTGGTCCCATGGTTTTATGAGATGCTGACATTATGGGAAACTGGGTGAAGATCATACAGGATTTCTCTGGATTATCTCTATCACTTTTCCATAAATCTGAAAGCACTCTAAACTAAAAATATCAAGAAATTAAGAAGCAAAAATAATTGTTGCTTTTTAACATTTTCTTCATCTATGACTTGACCACTACAGAATTTTCCTTCAGGAACAGGTAGACAGAGGAAGAAGATAACTAAAATGAATATGACAATAACTTTGGAGGATAGTAACATATTTGAGACATAAGTCACATAGCATAAAATTAATACTTTTAAGATGTACAATTCTTTGCGTTTTAGTATATTCACAAAGTTGTACAACTATCACCATTATCCAATTCCAGAATGTCTTTATTAGCCCCAAAGAAACCCCATATCCCTTGGCGGTCACTCTCATTCCCCTCTCTCCAAAGTCCCTGACCACCAATAATCTATTTTATATATTTATCAATTTGCCTTTTCTGGACATTTTATATAAATAAAATCATAATATTTGGCCTTTTATTTCCACCTTCTTTCACTTAGAATAATGTTTTTAAGACTGATCCTATTATAGCATAAATCAGTACATCATTCCTTTTTATGGCTTAGTAATATTTCATTGTACAGATATGTCACATTTAGTTTATCCATTCATCATTTGATGAGCACTGGCTTGTTTCTGTTTTTTTGGTTGCTACAAATAGTCCTGCTATGAATACTCTTGCACAAGTTTTTCTGGAAGTATATGCTTTCCTTCCTCTAGGGTATTTTTGGAGTGAAATTCTCTAGGAGTAAAATTGCTATATCACATGATAACTGTGTTTAACCTTATGAGAAACTGCCAAACTGTTTTTTCAATGTGGCTGCACAATTTACATTCTCATCAGCAACACATGAGAGTTCCAGTTTTTCCATATCTTCACCAATGCCTTTTATTATCCTTTTTTTTTTATTATAAATATCCTAATGAATATGAAGAAGTATCTCATTGTAGTTCTGATTTGCATTTCTCTAATGGCTAATAATGTTGAGCATCTTTTCATGTGCTTATTAGCCATTTCTATATCTTCTTTGGAGAAATGTCTATTCAAATCCGTTGCCCACTTTTAATTGAATTGCATGTCTTTTTATTGTCAAATTTTAATAGTTATTATGTATTCTGGATAGTTAACCTTTATCAGATATATGATTTGCAAATATTTTTTGCCATTCTGTAGGTCACCTTTTCACATTCTTAATAGTATCCTTTGATGCACAAATGTTTTTAATTTTGTCATGTATTTTTTTATTGTATTTTTGGTGTCATATCTAAAAACTTATTGCCTCATAGAGGCAATTACTCCAAGGCAACTACCTTGTTTTCATGTGGAATCCTGTTGTCGCCAAATTTCAATAAAACAAAGAGTATTGGGCTATAGGCACTACATAAAGCTCCAGCTTTCATCACAATATAGTAAATTTTTCATGAAACACTCATGACTACAGAATAAATCAAAATAACTTTGAGGCGAGGGAGAGTGAGAAGGGAAATTGTCATATCCTTTCTTGAAGTTTTGTTACTTTTTTAAGTTTAAATTATTCATGAGCTCAGATGCATTATAGCAAGTTTTAATTTTCTGTCTTTAACTGAAAATTAATAAAAATTCTAGTAATATACAAAAGACAAAATTCAGCAGTAGAGATCATTCATTTATGAGATCCAATAAACTAAAACTTTCTGTAGTAGAAACCTTCATGATGTGATTGGGTCGATATCATGAATGTTTTGAAGAAAACAAACCAAATTACAATTTCCAAATCAAGGAATAAAAAAATATTAAACTTTTTGAGTATAAGTACAGAAAATGTTGTACCTCGCTTTTGCAGAATTTATGAATCTTACTATCACCCTGTTTGGAAAAAGGGTCTTAAATTTATTGAGTCAGAGGAAACACTGACTTGATATTGGTCTAGAGATCATTAGGAGGCTAAAGAAAAGGATATGGCACTCAAATTCTCCAGGCAATATTTTTAAATACAGGATCCTTCCTTAATTTTTCTAGCCCATTCAAGGCTGAAGTCATGCTGACTAAATCCCCATCATTCAGTCCCATACCTATTTCCAACATCCTGTCTTGCTGGACCACTTTGACACTGACTGGCAGCTGAATTGTCAAGTTCTACAAATAGCATGTTTCCCTGGTTGGCTGAACATCTCCTCGTCTGTTTAGAATAGTTCTGAAATACCAGCTCCCCACACCTTCCATCCATACACCTGGGTGGGCAGGTCAAGAGGTTGGGACTCTGGAGCTAAGTCAATTTTCCTGGTGCCTAACCCTCCTGGCTCTCAGGCGATCTCCTGAGCTCAAAATTTCCTTCTCAAATATAACCCACGCCTACAGGCATAGGCAGAAACCCAGATGGGATTACCATTCCAAACTCGAGAATCCCCTAGGCCAGTTACTGATTATTTTTCAAAGTTTATAACAGTCTGCTCTGTAAATTTAACATTATCTAAGTAAATGATTAGTAGAACTTTCCACTCTTGTGACATAGAAGTAACGGTTATAGTTTAATTATTCCATTGAATTAAATTTAAACATTTGAACATAGAAAAAGTAATTTTATTTAATAAATTTTGTAAAAGATAGGTTATTCCTAAATTCTAGATGTTAAGAATAAATATCTGAGTAAAAATTCAATAGCAGTGGCCTAATCATTTAAAGATGGGTTCTTTGAGGTCAGGGTTAAGGTATTTTGGCAGCAAATGGCATACACATGGGTCCACAGATCACAACCTCCCTGGCCATGGTTGAGTCACTGTGGACAGAATATTAAAAGGATGGGGGATGGGGACAGATTTCTAAACATGAGTCTGGAATGAGCTAATCAGCCTAGTCTCATTCACCATTGTGTCTTTTCAGTGAAAAGGAAAAATTTATTTATCTTCTGAAACAGGATAAGATGGAAACTTCTCCAGATTTCACATGTTTCTCAGAAAATGAAAGCATCTGCCTTATTCTCCCACATCCGCTCTCCCCTCTGCCTTTGGTTTTGCAACGAGAAGTTTCCCTGAACTCATACTGAGGCAACACATGGAACGTTGCCACAGACAAAGCAGATGGAAACTGGAAGGCTAACTGGCCCCGTGTTTGTCAGTGTGACCACTTCAGAATCACGTTTGTGAAACGGTTCCCAAACTCCATCAGAGACCAACTGCATCAATCAGAATATCTGGGCATGGGTTCAGGGAGGCTATATTTTGGGGTGATGGGCTTCAGAAAGTTAATCTTGCTGACTCTAACGATACTGAAGTTTGAGAAGTATTAGCAGTAGACACTTTACCAAAGACAGAAGGGAGCCCCAGAGGTGGAGCCGGAGTTGGTAGAAGGTAACTGACCTTGGCAGAGAGAAAGGATTTGGGAAGAATTTGATGTTTGAACAGAGAAGAAATCATAATATAGCATCTTCTTCAGTCATGAAAAGGGGTCTTTCCTCACACAAGCTTCAGAGACTGGAGAAATAATATGTACAGCACTAGAGACATCACCCTTGATTTAGAGGGAGGCTCCTTAAGGTCAAAGTCGCTCGAGGAGGCATGTTCCAGGAGTGGGCACGAGGGAGCAAAGGAAAGAAGTAAGGAGAAGAGGGATAATCTGGTAGAAAATAAGAGGTATTACCTTTGTGGCTATAAAGCGAATCTCTAAAAAGCAGACATGTATTGGCTTTATGAGATACCAATGCAAAAGACACACAGGAAGAATTCTGCAATGAGAACAGCAAGCATAAAAAGATACCTTGCTCTCGGTGAGGCAAAAACCAGTTAGAATGACTTTGTGCAGAGTAGCCATACTGACTAAAATTAAAGATCTGTGTTTTGAAAGCAGAAACTTTAGCAAAGAAGTGCCATGTGTGTACAATGATATAACGATGATATTGCCTATCATATAGACAAGGTGAATGTATATGAGGACTTTAATTTTTCAGTGGACATTAATAATTAACCTGCTCATTAGGCTTATTAGAGAGAATTAGTCCCTAATTGGAACAGAACCACCACAAGGCAAATTATTAAAATAACTGATGGAACTTTCTTGGCTGCTCCAGATAGTTATATGTCTAGTGTGAGAAAAGAATGGAGAATTTTCGATCTCAAAGAACTAGAAAGTGTGATTGCTTTGATGCAGTCAAGTAAAGATTGAATTCTTTGAGTACTGAAGTAGGGTTTAATACAGACACTGTGAAGAGAGAATATTTTAAAAATAGATATGTTTTTCTGGTGGGAGATAATAAAGGAGGCTGTGATGCGTGGGGAAGGGGTATATGGGAAGTCTCTGTACTTTCCTCTCATTTTCACCACGAGCCTAAAAATGCTCTAAAACAAAATAGAACCTTAAAGAGAAAACAGGTATGTTTCTGTGTTTTGACATAACAAGTTTTCTACCTAGTATATGAGGCCACCGTATGGCTTGTCACTGTTGATGCTACATTAGGTAAGAAGACCACAACTGTGTTTATGTATATGAATACATTCATGTAAATTAACTTTTTCAAACTATATTTGACATGGCTTTGGTATCTTGAGGTCTTACAGATTTAGTAACTAAATAATGCTATCTTTCAAAAAAATCTATACTTGAAACTTTCCACTTGGAAATTGAAAAATAAACTTTGCTAAATATAAAAATAAGTGATACTAAAGATGATTGCATCCAATATTTTATCTTAACTTTTCACGCCCATCTCAAATATTTACAAATACTTTTAAGGCATTATGAACTATGGCTCAGCTCTTTTTAGATTCTGGGATATCTTCGCTGATTTATCTCCTAGAATATTACAGAAAAAAAAAAATCAAAATAACTCTTTGAAAAATGCCTGGCTCCATTGATTTTGTGGAGAGGCTCTTGCTTGGCTGAATTTAATTTAAATGTAGTCCTTTGTTATTGCTTCGAGAGGACGACAGTCATTTCTAACAAGCACAAATTATTCAGAGCATGACCCTAAATGCTGTATTTCAAATAGCAAAAGAAAACAAGCTATCCTCTAACCTACTTCGCATCGCAGGAAGAGGGGCTGTGTGAAAAGAGAGCTGAGAAAGGACAACCTGACCCAGAGAGATTAGCCCTCCCAGTTTTAGTGGGTCTCTGGATGAGCCAGTTGCACAAATACAAGAAGATCAGGCCAGCATCCTGGAAGGAGGGAGGGGAGTTGGTATCACCCTCCTTGGATAGATGTTTGCCAAGTTCTAGTTAACCCACTTACAGTAAAACCATTGTGGACTCTTTAGTAGAGCAAGCCTCAAATCTACATGGCATGCACGATTTTTTGATGGCCATGGCCACAGCCAGTAACTGCAATTTAGTGGCTTACACATTATCATGAAAGGGGGCGGGCAAAGGCTCAAGAGCAGTGGATTGTATGGCAATAGGAAATAGGACACATTTTGTGCAGTCGCCAACTCCTTTGCATTTCTGAGGATGAAATGCCCCCTAGATCAAAGTGACAAAGTGGTTAGGATATTCACGGGACGGAGGACAAAAGGAGTTCATTTGCTGCCAAAAAACAGTCTTCTGTTAAGTATTTAGAAGTTTAATAACAGTACTTACATGAGAAGCAGAATGCAGGAGAGTAACTTGAAAGTGTGCACAGTTTAACAGAAACTGGTCATTCTTCTTCACAAAGCCAGGCAATTGGTGATGAGGCTTAACCTCATTCACTCATTCATTCATCAGACATATATTGAGTACCTACTGTATGAGGCACTGAGCTCGGTATTGTAAGGAATGTAAATATGCTAAAGAAAAGCCTCAACCTTTACGGAGCATGGAGGCTAATATAACAATATATTTAATACACGTACAAATCGAGATGTCAGGCTACCTATCGAGCACTTGCAAAGAAAGTAGACAAAAACTAGTTCTGCAATTTTAGCCCATCATTCTCCTCAAGAGGATAAAAGGATTGTAGTTAAAGAGGCAAAGGGAGAGAATTTTTTTTGGAGGGAGCTGCTGGAATTCTATGCATTTTCCTCTCTACGTGCACTTCCCCTGCTAATAGAGAAGTTGGGGTGGTGGGGTGGGTATTCTCTTTGTTTCATACTGAATGAAAGATATTTCAAGAGAACCGCTTGGGGAACTTGGCCTGCATCTCTTTATATGGGGCTGCAAGATGCAATGCAAGACCCAAGCTTGAAAAAAATCTCCAGGCAAGAAGCTGGATGAAGCTGCCTGTGGCGTATGATTTGAGGGCTGTATGGAGAGCAAACTGTGCCTGTACTGATGGCAAAGACAAGAACGCATAAATGTTTCCCAAGTACTTCACGATGTTCATAGCCCATGGGAAACAGCTATGTTAGAGCTGTTTAAAGTTCTTTACCCAAGAGGGCTGCTGAGAGGATTGTAGGGTTTAAGAGGAATAGAAGAAGATGACGGGAGTGGAAAATAAAGGTGCCTTGCACCTACATCTGACGGAGATCAGCACATTTTATTTAGTAGTTATAACACATTAAGGTGGAAACCCTCAGTCTCATTAAGAAACTTAAACTGTTAAGGGAGAAATTTTTTTTAAGTCACTTAAGACTTGTCATACATCACTAATGTGTCACTGAATAAAGGCTGGGTCTAAACCAACATATCTATAAACCCAAGTAGTCAAATGAACAGTGAAATTTTAAGTTATTATTCAGATATTTAAGTTAGAGAACTTTAAGTTTTTGGAAAGTTACAGTATGGAAGTTTGAGAAATCATAATTTTTATCTACATGTCTAAGATATTAAGACATGATAGAAATAAAAATGCAGACTCAAAGTCAGTCCAAGTATATTTGATTCTTTAGCATAAAAAATCTTTAGGGTGATGCCCTTTAAGAATAAATCATATGGGGAATTATAGAGGGTTTGCATCCTCTTCTGTAGAGGAGCTGGGATGGGGTAAAGGTAGGAGAGAGAAAGTGGCTTCTCTCATCTTAGCCTTACTCCTCCAAATGGGGAGGTGAGGACATTCAGAGAGCCAAGGACAAACCCTGCCTCCGTGCCCAGCTTCCTTCCTTCTTTACCTCATTAGCAAGTCCCCCTTCCCATTGCCTTGCTCCTCTAGCCCCTTGACTGCCTCGCTGAAGAGGCCATGGCCTTACTAGTCCCCTCAAGGATGAGGCCATGGTGTGCCGTAGTCCATAGACAGCTAAAGCATAATCCAGCTCTCTCTTCTGAGGCCAGAGACATTAAGTGGCCCATTCATCATAGTTCACTGGTAGGTGACAATGACAGAAGGAGAACCATAGTTTTTTGCTTCTCTAATTGGGCTCTTTTGACTATATTACCTTAGATGGAAGGTATAAAGGAAGGAGCACGGGGTTACATATACACACACACACAAAGGTTAAATATTGCCCTGCCTCATCCCACATAGTAGTTAGTTAGAGGCCACAGTTTCAAGAAATGTTATTTAGTATTAGGCAGCAACCCTTCAAAAAATAAAAGTAATTTGGAAACTGCAAAGAAAACTATAGAACCACTTCATATGCTATGAGGTTACACCGTATGCCACGAATCAAACAACTGAATAAATAAGCTGGGACTGTCATGAAAGTCCCATTAATGCTCATGTCATCACTACCCAGAAAAATCGCTCAATTAAGTAACTTCTGAAAAATCACGTCTATAATCTCCAATCCACTGCAGTTCTTAGCGTACAAAAATCTTATGTGCTTCGGTGCCCAGTACAGACGGATGTGTTAGGCAAAGGGCCGTAAGGTTGTATGTACAGCCTCGCAAGAGGTAATTTTGTTCTCTGTGGGGCTCCTGTCTCATCACGGTGCATGGGGTCTGTGTCTTCTAGGAACTATTCCGATGCTAGAGTCAAGACTGGCCAAGTCCTTACTCTGCAACCTCACAGCAGGTGCCTGCAGGCCTTCACAGAAGGTCCTCGCTTTGAAAGCAAAAGGCTGAACAGAGCTGCTGCTAAGAGAATCTCCTACACTTGGGGATACATTCCTTTATCTGACTATGGGGATAAAACCAAATGGCTCAAATAAAACACCTGGTCTCCCCCTGCCAACTGTTCTTTCAATGGCAAAAAAAAAAAGCAATTTTTTTTCATAACATGAATAATTTTTTAAAATGTACCAATGAGATTTTTACGCAATATTAGAAAGAAGGACTGTGAATAGTTAATTCCCTTTTTAAGAGATTTATGGATTTCAACCAGTTAAGCCCCAGGGTATGACTACCTCATTACTCCTGTGCACTCAGAATAGATATGGAATAGGTTGGGTGTGACCAATGAATACCACGTTTTGCCAAAAACTTGTAAAGAACAAGCTGTGGATGCAGAAGGATATGTACCAAGTGTTACCTAAGTGGAATTCACATTTATGAAAGGCAAGCAGCATCTGGCAGAGCAAGCGACCCGTGTTTAGAGCCATTCACATATCTGCCACGTTGCCAGGCTCCCAAACAAACCACATTGTCTTGTCCCCATCCCGGGCCTCTGCCCCTCAGAGTATTTCCTCTTCTTTCTCTACCACACGGAAACTGCCGACCTGCTCTCTCTCCGGTCTCCTCTGTGACTTGTTTTTCTAGCTGTTCCTGGAAATGGATATATTCTCATCCACTCTTACTCTTGGGAGGCACATGAGCAGTGTGGAAGTTTACACCTACTGTTTCCATTCAATTCTACTCTTAAAGAGTTCTCCTAAAGAGAGAGAGCTAGGAAGGGCACAGGAGTTCTTCTTGACAGAAACACTCATTGGGTGAAAAAAGGAGCAACTGGTCCGAAGAATTCCATCGATAAGGATTCACATCAAATGAGCCCCTACTCTATGCTGGGCACTGTTCTAAGAGCTTTACCAGAAACGACTCATCTAATTCTTTTCACGTTCTCATGACCAAGATGCTTCTAGAATCCCCATTTACAGAGTAGGCAATAGAAATACAGAGAAACAAAGTCAATCATTCAGGATTAGAATGCTAGAGCCAGACAGTTCTGCTCAAGAATGAAAATAAAATTAATTGAACACTCAGTCGGTTTCATTAGTGTTAGTTATGTGCCAGGCATTGTGCTGTGTGAGTTATAGATATTAATTTATTGAATGCCAACAACAACCCCTTGATGTCCATTTATACAATGTTCTATATCCCATCCAAAGTTCGGAAATATTAAACAATGGAGCCAGGATCTAAACCATGGTTAGAATGAAGAAAGATTTATTTCTTCTCCTCACTGTTGCCCCTGCGAAGTTATGTATAGCTAGTCCCTACAGAGAGAGGGTAGAATGCTGATGACATGAAGTACCCACCATTACAGGTGCTCAGGGAGGGGCCAGACGCTTACTTGAATGGGACGGCCTCTTAAAGTCATTTCCCTATTTCCACAGATCTAGGGATAAATGTTTATATTCATTCGCATTTTTTTCATGTCTTTCTTGTCTTCTTTTCCTACCAGGTTTCTATTTACTCACCTTGAGGTCACAAACTGCCTTTTCTTTTTCATGTTTATCTTCTCACAATATCTGGGTGACATATTCAATAATTCTACTGCTGCTGCTGCTATGGCTGAGAAGTTTGGGATGATGAAAGGCCCTGAAAAACAAGTCCGAATTGTCTTCTTACAAAACAGACATTTCTTTGCTCAGTGTTTTCTGCCCAGAGCGAGGATCGCATTGTTCAGACTTGTAGTGGACTGGGTGCTCCCGAAACAGTGGCGCCTCCACACCCATGCATTACCTCAGGGAGGTTTTCTTCCTCTTCGGGTCTGGAATATCTCGGTTGATGGTAGTTCTGATATACCTGGAACTTTGTGATCAGGCACAGATGAAGAAGAAAAGTGTTCCACGTTGACGGAAAGTCATTAGGTTCTGAATTCATTATTGCAATGGACTGTTTCTCCAAGAGGGAGGACATCATAACAAATATAATAATAATAATTAGCTAATATGTATTAAGCATATACTATGCGCCACTCTAACTGAGCACTTCACATTTATTATCTCATTTAACCCTCACGTACACGAGAAAACTGAAATATGGACTGAGATCCATCATCAGGTTACAAGTAGGAAACTGAGACTTCGGAAAATTAAATAACTAGTTCAGGGTCTCACGTTCAAGAGGAATGGAAATAGTATTTTAAAATAACTACTACATCCGGGAAGCCGGCCCACTTGACCACTATCCAACATGGCCTCTCACCATCCAATGTGAATGACTGACAAAGCATCACTAAGTTGTGCCAACACAAGTGCACCTATGGATGCCACTCACTAGCACTTTTACGAAGGCCTTCTGTGTAGGGGTAAGTTCTCACCTGACCTAAATTACTGCCACACTGACTGCTAGTTCAAATTAACCTTGACTCAACTTGACATTTCCTGGGTAGACTTTTACTATACTTCCAAATGTCATCAAATCCGTACACTGTATTCAGTGTACTTCTTGAAGCCCATCTTCTGTGGGAACTTCTTCTCTTATATGCTTATTTATTTATGTCTAGTGATCCTCAGATTTATAGTTTAAAGAATTGGAGACAGGATAGTGTGTGTATGTGTGTGTGTGTGTGTGTGTAATCTCAAAGGTCTTGCTTTAAAAAACACTGATTTTTTTTCTGTTGTTATTACTTAGGGAGAGGGTGTTCACTTTTGTTTTATCCCATCGAGGCTTATCTTTTTTAAAGTATTTAGCTTCAGAAACATGGTAAAATATATATTTTTTTAATTTTGGCCACTTGCTTTTTACAAAATAGCTTTAGGGTATATTTTGTGTCACTGATTACTTCAAACCATGGAAATAAAAAATAATTATTATTTATAAAAGTACAAGAACCAATTAGATGGACATTTCAATATATAAAACATTAAGACTATCGAGACAATACCAGGCTAACTAAAGATAGAGGGAATTAAGCCTCTAAATTGGCTTGAAATGATAATATTA
>NW_011888813.1:3252161-3269458 GCF_000151845.1 Pteropus vampyrus
TCATTGATCCCAAAATAACAGCAATGAGTGCAGTGCTGATGCATGTACCATAGACCACGGGCTACATTAACAGAGACAACTGACTCGCTCTGAATTTTACAATCTGGGAAGCCCTATATCTCAGCCAGTTACTTCTTAAAGCACCTGGAAGTTACAAGCAAGTGATGTAACATGTCCTCTTAATAACACGCCAGAGACAAGATTAAATATTGGTCTTTCTCATGGACATTCAGCCAGGAGTCAAACGCTGCCTTTCCCCTTTACTATGGTGAAGTAAAATATTTGTGTCAGATGGTTCCAGTATATTTCATCACCTTGGTGTTTTCCTTTCACAGAAATTCTTTTGCCAGAACAGATCAATGGTGTTCATCCGCTGATGGCAGGGTTCTGAGGAACCAATAACAGATACTACCCTAAAATTTTCGCTTGCCTTCTTCATACACTGGAGTAGCAGAGGGAACTGTGCTGTAAGTGCCAGGGAGGAGGAGAGTTTTTGCATCCTCTGCAGACATTAGAAGTCTTCTCATACTGTCTCATGTGATGTCTGTAACTGCCACTGGAGATGGCACAGAGAGGGGTGCCAGCTGGCAAGCTACCTGCTGGCTGGCTCTCTGAAACAGGTTCAACTACTTAAATCAAAGTTAATTGCCAAGGCAAGATCATCCTAATCCCGCATCAGAAAAAGATCGAAACCCTGACAGTGAAAGGAGTTGGCAGGGACTATGGGGAGGTGCTTCTGCGTGCAAAGATTCTGGCTGAGCAGATGCATCTTTTGTTCAATAGCTATATCTTACTGGATCATGTTATGGTTAAGTTGTGTCCACTCAAAATTCCTATGCTGAAGTCCTAACCCCCAGTACCACAGAAAGTAACCTTATTTTGAAATAGGGTTGTGGCAGATATAATTAGTTCAGACGAGATTATACTAGAATAGGGTGGGCCCCAAACCAAAATGACTGGTGTCCTTATAAGAGGACACAGACGCACAGGGAAAACACCATGTGACCATCAAGGCAGAGATCAGGGTGATGTTTCTATAAGCCAAGGAATGCCAGAGATTGCCAGGAACCACCAGAAGCTGGAGAGAGGCATGGAAGAAATTTCTCTCACAGTTGTGAAGGAACCAACCCTGGTGGGCACCTTGATCTTGGACTTCTAGGCTCCAGAACAGAGAGACAATGAATTTCTGTTGTTTAAGTCACCCAATTTGTGGTACGTTTTATGGTAACCCCTGATAAACTAGTATAGACTACTTTTCCAAAGTTCTGAAAGACGTAACATAAAGCTCTAGCAATCTGTATATTCCAGTAACAAGTTGGTGGAATAGAAGAAGGTTTGTATAATTCATCACAGTGAATATTTCTCCTTATTGGGTGACATTATTTATTTCTACCCAGTGAATACCATCACTTGAATTCTCAAAATAAACTAAAACAATAAGCAAAACTAACTCATTAATAAAATATAGGTCTTTCTGCACAATTCTTTCAAAAGCAGAGTGTCATTTTCAGCGTGGAGTTAAGACCAGCTAAAGACTTTCCATGACTCGGCTGGTGCACTGGAGAGGTATATTCTTTCCTTTCCCACCACAAATATCATCATGCAGCTGTGGTGTATCAGACACTCTGATAGGCCTTAGAGACCCAACGGCAGGCAAAACTGATAGCAATTATTTTCACAGTGAGAAAGACAGATATCGAACAAATAGGTCCTCAAATGGACGCGACTCTTAACTGTGACAACTGCAATGAAGGAGAAGTATCACCATACTTGGTAGGTAGCTATTTCCTGTGGGCAGGCAGGAGCTGGGCTTACCCTGTATTCCAAGCGAAGGCTAAAATACTATGAGTTTTCTCCCATCAAAAGAAAACACTGAATATTACATTCAGGGAACCAAACCACTGTCAAAAATAATCATCTTCGTAAAACATAGGCCCCCAAAGAAGGAGGAGATAGGAGCTGAAAGTGGTAAGGAAGAGAAGCAAAGAGGCAAATGGGGCACGGGGAGAATTAAAGAAATGGGAAACTCAGGACAAGATGCTGGTCCATCCTTATTCAGGATTCACGAATAGAGAGTGAAGACATACAGCCAGGCTGTGAGCGTGGCGGTGGTGAATGGCATGCGGTCAGACATGAGATTTTGTGCAGTTGAAAGCATCTACCCAAAACAAAAGCTTACCTTTGTTTGCAGCTCTGTCCTTTTTAAACTGGAACATCACTGTTCAGAATGCTCCTTGCTCTGTGCAGTTGTGAACACTTGAGCCGGCTGCCAAACGACGTAGCTGGTCACCAAAGAAGCTGCTGAATGCTGCTGAAGAAGGAGAAGAAAATCCATTGAATCAGTCCTGAGCACTGCAAATGCAGCTGCCTCTCTCAATTACTTTGTCAAGTCCCATTATAATTGTAGCTCTGATCACATGTGAGGTTTTCCCACCAGGGATACAGAGCCAAGATCCTCAAAGTGCCAGCGTGTACCCCAAGGCCACCATGGACAGGTCTGCAGCTGCTGTGTCACTTGCCCTTGGTGGAATTTAACAAGATAAACTGCTTCCTTGGCATTTATACTGCACTTAGCATGGGTTATATTTACACCTCTTGCCTGCTGGTGATGACCAACTTGATGATCTACTTCGAGATCTCTCAAACAACCTAGGCATAGCGGATTTGAAAATACTTTGAAAACAATAAATGCATAAATGCATGAACCCTACTGTTTTTTCGAAACAAATACTCAGGGAACACCTCTCCTGATAGCTGGAGGCTGGGTCGACTAGTAAATGATACCACCGGGGAGGAGAACTCCATCGTGGAACAGAAATAAGCTGGCATCCCAGCACATAATTCTACCATGACCCTTGATTCATTCTTGTCTGTTTGAGCTTGCATAATTCAGAAGCATGGCTGTCATAGTTGGAGGTATCAAACTATCTTGATGTAACTAGTTGCATTACTATAATGCCTGGGTGAATAATACAAGAGAAAAGCTATTTTGAAAGCTATTAAGTTATATGGCAAAGCTGACCTATGGCACATTTAGCATCCTATTTAAAAGTGAGTGGGGAAAAGATAATAAAAATGTATCATCTGTGAACAAAAGAAAAGTGGAATGTTCTGGAATGGGGGGGGGGTATTGGTGGCTGGTTAGAGCAACAGTTCTCAAAGTGTGGCCCTGAGACCAGCAGCATCAACCACACCAGGGAATCTTTAGAAACACAAATTCTCAGGCCATCCCTGCAACTCTGCTGTGGGGGAGCTCAGCAATCCATAGTTTAACAAGCCATTAGGTGATTCTGAGGCTCGCTCACATGTGAGAACCCCCGAGGCAGGGCGTGAAGACCGAAGCGCAAACGGGACAGAATAAACCATCCTCCCCTCAGCAGGACTGTCAGGGCAGAATTTCAGCATCTCCAGGGAAAAGGACTGTAACCCCGAAATCTGTAAGTTATTGGAGGGTCTAACAATCTAATGATGATGATGACATTTGTTGTTGTTGTTGTTGTTAAAGCAGACTGATGGTTAAATGGTTTTTCAACTGAATAAGTGGCAGACACAATCCCTGCCTCGTGACATTTGCAGAACTTCTACTACAAGTTTACTACAAATAGTGTTTTCATTCCCAAATTCTTAAGCAACTGAAATCAGCCTTAAGACCAGGCAGCTGAAGTTTTTGTGGTCTGGCAAGTATTTGGTATGACTCCCTTCACCTGAATCTGAGCGTTTTCTTTCTGAATCATTCACTGAGCGAGAAGAATTTGAAAAGGAATTAATAAAACACATTCTTTGAGGTTGGAAAACTATATTCTCCCATGATCATAGAATGGCTAGGCTGGTACAAGCAAATGACATGTAGATCAGAAAAACAGAATACTTCTACATTGCGTAGCCTTCTTAATTACTGTATGTACCTAGGGAAATTCCTAGCAGGGGTCTCTGGTGAAAGAAAACGTTGAAAGGACTGAAATCCAGGAAAGGAAATATGCACTATAATAAAAGTGTAGAGTTAATGTGGTTTGTCCAGCCTAAAGCTAAATGCCAGAGATATTTCTCCATCTTCCTCATCTCAATATTACAAGCAACAGTTAACTCTAGGGTATTAACAAGAGTTTTATGTAAATAAAAGTTGGCTTTTTTTTTTTTTAATCTTTCATTTAGCATACACCCAAAAGACATTTGTGTGCTTATTTTAAAAGTGACATCTATTTGCTAGTTCAGTTCCCTCAGGCTAAAAAAGTAAATGGATGTTTTGGCAAAACATTCTAATTAGCACTCCAGTTGGGTATACCAGCCATGCTTAAGATACATTTTATTTATTCAGCATTCCCCTATGATGGAAGATGGTGGATGATTAATTTTGAAAAGACTGGGAATATTCTAATGAAATTTCTCTTTTGATATGCCTAACTTTTTTCAAATATTATTGTGAACCTCATATCTCTACCACAAATAGACATTCCAAAACTCTTTAAAAAAGGTAGTAGCCTCAGAGCCATCAAATCAATTTAATTCCAATTTGTAGATATTGTTTCACTGAAAAACTAACATTTACTCCACAAGGCCTGCCTCTATGAGTCCAGATCCTGAATTCAGTTTTCTCCTCAAAATCCTTTTTTTTTTTTTTTTTTTTTTGGTACAGCAAGGGTGGCAGTCTATAGTCATATCTCTGCCCAAACTCTTGAGAGCACTAGAAAGAAAAGTACAAAAATAGTAACTTAATATTTTCCACCTGTAGCTATAGCTCTCCTTCAGTATTCGCTGGTCTCATGCTGGCAAGACTCATAGGATGCTGTCGAAGCACCTGAATTTTGTAACTTTCTCAACCTTTCACTCATCATCAAGAATAGATAAATAGTATACTTCTTGTTTTAAGACAATGCAATTTTAGTCTGGGATCCCATATCAATTCTGATCATCAACCAAAGGTCTAGTCTAACTCATTCATCAGTGATTTTCAAAGCTAAGATGAAAAGGGAATTAGTTTGGGATACTCCTGATCTCATGACTGCTGCTGATGCAAAGAACCCCTCTAAAAAGAACCAGCCCAGAGAATGTTCAAAGGAATTTAAAAATTTGGCTGAGGCTAATTTCCTTTGGGACCTAAAAAGCTGACCAGTTATTTGACCTGATACATAGCCAGCTTTACTATGATCTGCTTCTTAGAGTCTGTAGACAAGTACCTTTGCATTCGGTTAAGGAAGCCAAACACCTCAAACAAAGAACAACTCGGGTATTTAAAGAATTAAGACTATGTGACACACACACACGCATGCACACACACAGTCTAGGAACCCAAATTCTTACAGTGGGGTGTTTCTCAACTGCAGAGGTATGGTGCCTTTTTGTTTGGTACTCCCTTCTTTCCATGATCAACTAATGGGATTTGACAGTAATTGGAGTCAGGTCAATTTTGTGCTTCAGGTTTTTGTGCTTTGTTACAACAGAAACCTTTGAAAGACAGACATTTCCAAACCTTTTAACCATGATTGCATCTTTTTTTTCAGACAATATACAGTGCTATAGGTTTTCCTTATAACAAAATTAACGGGAAAGTCCTTTGGAGTAGGACTGAAAGAAATTGATAACTACAAAGTTGAACACAAATAATTTGAGAAGAAACCAAATTTTGTCCTTGACAGCAGTCATTTTCTTAATATTTTTCCATAGATTCTGATTTTATCTACTGATATATTTGGCATAAATGAATGTTTTCATGAACACTTCATTTTGCCCTCCATACCATCTCCTGGTTACATCACTAGTTTATGTAAGTTACTATCTGCTTAGCATAAAAAGATGTGGTTGCCCTATCTAGTTACTAAATTTCTTTCTAAGCTCTAAAAGTCTCTAATTCTCCTGTAAGAGGCTCAGAGATTCCTATTCTTCAGGATATTTCATGGACTTTTCCTACCAAGTCCAAAATATTCCACTTAATTCAATTTAAGTCCATTTACTCACTCATTTAACAAATATATATTGAGCATCTACTGTGTTCTGAGCATTTTGTTCATATGAAATTTTACACATTTCATATTTGACATATTTATTTTTTAAAGGGTTACATATACTCTTATGTAGCACATTATCCATTTTGTTCATGTGTGTCAGCATAGGTATACCCAACTTGGCCTACCCTTAGAACTACAGACATCTTTAAGTTTAGGAGAATATTTTATCAATTTAGGCACCATTAAAAAAGGAGTTAAGAGACAATCTATACATCTGGTGTAAAAACAATAATGAATAGTTTATTCAAACAAATTAAGGGAATACTATAGATATTTTTCTTAAAATTTCCAGATAGGATAGAAATCAATACTTTAAATCCCTGACTGTGAAAAGAACTGGATGGAATGAAATTCAAGAAATTTGAGGAATATATTTACTGGCAAGTTATTTCTCATTAATCATAAACCATTACCAATTATTACTTAAATCTGTATAGAAATCTAGTATAAGGTTAGATCAATTAGGCAAATAAATTCAGATTTCATTCTGATAACATTTTTATTAAATCCTGCTAGGCTTTAAAGTCCATTACTTAGATTTAGAATTCTAGTCCAAGTGCTGTGAAACTCTATAAAGTGAGCTTATGACTTATCAGCATTCCCAAGTATGCCAGAATATTATCTTTTCATTGTTCTCCAGCCTTTATCTTAGGTATAGAAATTTTAACTACATCAGATTTAGGAAACATTAGATAAATTACTATGCCTGCAAAATTCTCCCCAACTGACAGAAAAACATCTGAATTTCTCCATTAAAGGTGACTTCTTTGGGGTTCGACATTGCATCATCTAGAGTGGTCTGATTACAATAATGATGCCCATACACTGAGTGGCTATCCTAGACACTGTAATATGTGTTTTACATACTTTCCCCAAAACATCCCTGTAAAATAAGTATTATCTCTTTTTTTCACAGATGAAGGAAGTGAAGTTAGGGTGGTCATATAGCTAATAAATAACAGAGTCAACATTTGGCCCCTATGCTCTTCCACTGTGTCACCTTGGGGCACTGTATTAAGCCATTATCACTTTTAGTGGCCTATCATTAAAATTTTTTATTTTATTACTCTTCCAGATGGATGAAAATTGTGAGACAAATATTTATAGTAGCATAAAAAAATATATCAAATGATACATCTGGGAAATGATGCCTTTCTCAGGGTGATAGTAATAGAATTGGTCTCATTAGTGAAGAGTGGCAGAATGAGATATATAAAAGGCTGCAAAATTTGGAGAAAATTAATATAACAATCATTATTATAGCTAGCATTCACTGAGGACTTAATAATGTACAGTCACTGTCCTAAGTGCCACACATATCGTAACTGATTTAAACCCCTAAGATTAGAGAAATGTCTCAGATTTGGAGAAATATCAGGGAAACGTGGGGATAGGAAAAATAAGTCTTGCCAAACAAACTGTGTGCCTCGAGGACATTCCTTTGCATAGACAGCTACCTTAAAAAGCTACCTTGTGACTATCTGGACACATCATTCTTTTCTAATCTAGGACCCACCCCCTTAAAAAAAAGTACTTATGTAATAAGCAGGGACAGATCCAGGTTTGTTAGGCCTAAAGGTTATGTAGTTTAAAGGATCCTTCTTTAAGAAAAAGAATACAAAATTGCAAATACAGAATCATTCGTGAAAGTACATAGTGATTATAACTAAGTGTTATTAGATTATCTTATATTTTCAAGTTTTACAAAAAACGTGATCATGTGGACATATTGCCAAGAGCTCTTGCCAGAGACTTGGGAGAGGCTCATGGCAGTGAGGGGTCTTAAAGGTTATGTTTCATTTGATTCAGGGTAAACTTACCTCTGATAATGAGCAAGAGTGATGTGAATACATTTATCAGGATGTTGAAAAAGAAATCATCAATGAAGCTGCAAATTGAGGATATCTTTCAAATTAACGAGAAATAGCCCAACTATTTAAGTTAAAAAATTTATAACATCTAGATCTCAGGAACTGAGATAAATCTTACAACCGATCACCCAGCTGGAGACTGAGATACATGTAATCAGGTTCAAAAGTGAGGCAAAAGGTACTTGCCTGGCAGAATGACGGAGTGGCATATTGTTACACTCCTTAAACCCCTTCTGGGAAATAGCAGCCACCTCTCCCTCCTGAAAGTGTCAAAACACATCAGAGTGCTAGACAAACAACTCAGACATTTACCACATTTCCATTCTTGGATATTGACCCAAGGGATAGGGAGGGGCAAGGCTTGGTGAAGCAGTGAGCATCCTGTTACACATAATCCACCCAACAGTACAGAATTCATTTCTTAAATTGCTATCACACCCTGGGCCCCTTTGTTGTTCAATAATAGATGGACTCATTTTTCTTTCCACCTTGTAAAATCCACTTAGAAGGGATTGAATGCAGTCAGAGAGCATTAAAAAATTCCTTAGTGGGACCACCCATTAATAATGTTACCCTAGAAGAGATAAAGACAAACAAAGTATAGATACAAGAATCAAAGGGATCAGGTGAACAGGATCCTAATGGCTTTCATAGAGAATGATCTAATGAAATGAACTGGCAAGGTTTTCCTTTCAAAAGCAATCTTGAAATGAAAGAAAAATATCTTAAGCAGAATGAAACATACATTTTTAGATGACAGACACAGACTGACTTCCTTATTTGCACCCTCAGATTTTTAGAAGGCTGGAAAGATTGAACCTTTCCCTGCTGTTTGTTTGATTTGGTCTGAGCTGAAGCCAAGAGATGTGGTGATGGAAGTTTGGAAAAACAATTAAAAAGAAATGTATGCAGTGGTTTTTCTGGGATCCTAATTAACGGACCCATTTCTATGTAACATTAGGGAAGTTGTAGGCAGTGATTACTATCTCTTTAAAGTCCTAATTAAAATGTCAAAATGTAAGGTAGAATGTCTTCAAAGCTGCATGTAATTTGATTGTGTTGGCTTATTGGAAAAATGGCCTTGGAAATACAAATAAACCAGCCACTAAAGAGATCCCAGAAGTCCAGGCTTTATTCCAGAAGTATAATCTGTTGAACCAATAGCATTTCATAACTAACCACTCACCAAATGGTAGACATCCAAATGTCAAAGCCAGTTTCATAACATGGTAACACATAACATGCTGCAGAGGAATGCCTCACCGTTGCATACTTGGATTTAAAAAAGGTGTTTGGGGTTAGTTCCTCTACAAATACGTATCACCCAACTTTAAATGTTCTCATTTGATGAGCTTCAGAAATGGCCAGCACACTACCTACTCTCTAAATTGGTCTGCTAGAAATTTGGAACTCTAAAAGAACTCCTGCATATTATGACAGACTTCTGCTACTTTTAAGTGTCAAGATCTCGAGCAGAAGAGAATCCCTATCACATCTGTGCGTGGGCATCGGTAAAGTCGTCCTTTATTTAAGAAGGTGATGTGGTTATGACACTTTGGAATGCAAGTAACAAAAAAAGCCAATCACAAAGTTACTTAAGCAAAAAAGATATCTGTTGTATATAATAAGTGCGGCAGTTGATTAATACAGCATTTCAATGACATCGGCAATACCCACTTCCTTTCCATTTTTTTCATACTGCCACTCTTTGTGTGCCAACTATTCCCCTCATTCTCACACTTTGGTTGCTTGAGCTCTAGGCATCATCTCTTCATATAACCATACCAAAAGGGAGAGAAACGGCCAAGTTGCTTCCCATACACCTCCTTTTATCCTTTTCTAGACACCCCTCAGCAGACTTGCCATCACATTTTATTGCCCATAATTGCAAAACATGCCCATGCCTAAACCCAACACTGTCAAAGGGAATTACTATGACTGGATCAGCTTAATTAAGACCCATCTCCCACCCCCAAACTAAGGGACGATCCAGTCTCCCCTGATGTGCATATTATACTTCTACTGTAAAACAAAGCATAATTTCATTTGCAAGGAACTAATGGAAGAATAGTTGCTAGGTAGGCAACCAACAGTGGCCACCCAATAGGTGATGAGTCTAGTGCACCATTGTCAGCAACTCTGAGTTGCTTTTCCAACGGTGAGCATATTTATACAGACATGTTTATACACATTCTCTCTTCTATCTCCACTCATGACAACATTACATAAAACGACATTTATATAAAATACCTGCCAAGACTTTTAGCTATGAATAAGAGGAAAATCTATTTCTACCTTGGAATTCATATATTCACTCACTTGTTTATTCGCAAATATAGATTGAGCATCTACTAGGTGGTGGGCCCCCTGTTACAGTTCTAATAAAAACAAGTCAAATGCGGTCTCTAATATCACAGAGCTTATAATCTAGTGTGAAGAATACATAAAAGTAAACAGGCAGTATAGTATCATAGTTCTTTGGGAAAGTATAGAGTACAGTAAAGTACTTTAATAGTACTGTGTCATAAGTGCGCTGGCAAATGTTCGGGGCGCCACATAGATGCACGTAGAAGATGCACCTCACCCAGTCTCCTAGAGGGAGAAATTCCTGAGGTAAAAAATAAAGAAGGATAGGAGGGTGGGTTGTAAGTAGAAAGAGTTAAAAGGAAATGAATAAAACCTACAGCCTTGGTTCTCATCTAGTTACTATTAAATAATTAATTCAAAACTTCTTAAGAATACCTATCCCACTAACTCCTCAACGGTACCCATACCACAGGGATTCTTGATTTGGGGTATACAGATGTAATTCAGAAGATTAGTGAACCTGGAGAAGAAAAAAATACATCTATATTTCCATTAACTTCTATCTGAAACTTAGCAGTTCCTGCGACAAAATGTGGGCAAAAATAAATAAATAAATAACCCACAGTAGCATTATCATTACCCATGATTTTGTCAATAACAGAAATCATAGCTATTTCATATTATAGTTGATGTAGCTATCTCATAAAAGTGTTCAAGATGATGGCACTTATAAGAACTGCTGCTAGAGTTTATTCTTTAGTGTTTATTTTAAAGAACATGTTTTTTAAAAAAAATGTTACTGTATTTCAATATAATTGAGTTTTTTTACTCTATACATTTTATTTGATACATCTAAAAGCAATAGTCTGAGAAGGGGTTGATAGATTTCACCAGGCTAATAGGGGTACATTTCTTCCCAAGTGAAATTTAGAACTTGCACATGAGAGACTTAGAAAAGCTGTGAATTTCTTTCCTGTCCAATTAAATTTTACATTTGATTTTCAGCAATGTTAGCCTTGTGGCTACAAAAAAATAAAATTTTCTTTTAGGGCTGCAGTAGAAGCTCTCTGAGTCTCTGAGTTTGCTATTTTCTTTCTGCAAGAATTCCAGTGCAATCGGAAAGTTCATCCACACCAAATACCTTATAGTCATCATTACTGCCATAATGGTCAAGTCCAATAGCTTCTTAGGCTCTTGTTTAGTAGATACTTCATCACAGTCAATCGTAGGTGATAATTTAATTAAACGACATGACATTGCATGTCATGGATTACTGGTACATACTTTCAGCACTGTGTTCAAATCCAAGAACATGATCAAACAAATTCTCAAATTCTCATTTGGAGTGTCTAGTTCCTGAAACCACTTGAGGAACCAATTTTCATATCAATCAGGATCCAAGCAGGAGACAGAAACCATATCAATTATTTGAACAGAGAATTTAATACAAAAATTTTTAGTTCCAGGTAAACTTATTAACTAAAAAGGCAAAAATAACACTATGACAGAATTCAGTAAACTTTATGTACGAATTGCCAGATAGCTAATATTTTCAGCTTTTCAGTCATATGGTCTTCATCACAAGTTCTCTTTTAGAACAAAAGCAGCTATAGGCAATACCTACAAAAATTTGCCTACCACTGCCTTAGGGTATTATGGAGGTATCAATTGGAAAAGGCGGCCCGCACTTCTTGGTCTGGGAGAACAAAGGGAAGAGGTGATTTTTTAAAAAATTTAGAGGTCTAGAGGAAAGACCCAGTGGAGCTGAAACTCAAACTCCTCTGAAGCTGGTGCTGATGTCTTTGAGGTGGTACCATAACTCAACTCTGCAAGTATTGGAAAAGCTGCAAAATTAATTCAGCTGTTGTTATGGGAAGCTACAGCTGATGGTAAGGAGAAAGAGTATTGCACAGTAAGGAAACAGACAGGAAACAAACAAGAAGGAGAAAAATCTCTTCTCCCTCTTTGTCATTTCTAGCTAGTACCCTCCATTGGCATAGCCTAGCAGGGAGCCAGGTGGCCGTGCTGAAATGTGGTTGGCAAAGTCTTAGCCTTAGCATCACAAACTGGATTTTAAAAGAGTGGGCTTGAAGCTAAGAAATGATAGCTTTATAACTGGAACAGAAGTTGGTTTTTAAGTTTCACCAGACAACTAAAGAATATGCCGCACATAAAAAAACAAGTTAGGAATGAATGGGCTCAACATTTTCCTGAATCCTAATTGCTGAATGAGCCCATTAAGTAGTCTACATAAACTATTTATCTCGGTAAACCTTCCTTTTTACTGTCCTGAAAGAGAATTAAGCCTCCCTTGTTATCAGTTTGAAAGAAGATTAAAGACTATAACTAATCAGTAAAGACAATGACCTGACTCAGGTCACTTTTGAAAAAGAAAGGGCCACCAAAGCTTAGGCAGGTTCTCCTGCTATTATTATTACCGCTTCTAGGCATATGCAGATGGTTCCATAATCTCTTCAAAATCTACTGGGAAATTAAACAGAATACTAAATCAATTTAGCATTTTTAATAAAATAGTAATGTTTTTTAATAGAGTCCTTCATTGCTTTGGGTGGCAGAAATGGACTGAAGACAGAACAGATGATAATTAGTAAGTTATTTTATTTTTGGAAACGAATCCCTAGTCAAAAAGACCACAGATTCTTTGCCCTTGGATAATCGCCACTATTAATAAGAACAGGGATTCTGAGGCATAAAAGAAAGCACACTTCAGGGTCCATTAAATATTCCAGGTTCCATTTTAGGACGTACCAAACAACACAGTGGACAACATAGTATTTTGAATTTTTCTTTTTTATCCCTCCCTCCCATTCTAAGTCTTTGAAGAAAGAAGAAACAAAAACCTTTACAAAATTATATTACCTTCTTTGGGAACTATCTCTGCCTAGTGCCATTCAACTTTTGATCACTTTCCTATCATTTGCATCCTTGTAACATTTTGTCTCCTTCAATATGGCTTCCTCCATCAGCAAGCATGTGCTGTGTATTAACTGCTCCAGTTCTCAGCACTGTCCGGGGTACAGGATTCTCAGAATGGCCTTCATTGTAGGAATGTTTATGGTTAGAAAAGCAGAATGGAAATATATGAAACTATCGGATCCAATAGAATGTGAAATGAGGTCATTTCTTTCTCAGCATCCTAGTTAATAGACTTATACCTTGGCAAATATATATTTGTGAGCCGAAGTATGTAGCCTCAGGTTTCAAGTTAAAATTAGGATTTAGACTGGGCTTTGAAGGATGAGTAGGATCTAAACAGAGGGAAGTGGGGCTGAGAAAACAGCTGAGCAAAAGCACAGAGCAGAAATAAAAATTCTGACTTTGGTAAAGCAAGGGCTAAAGATCTGAGAAAAGAACTGTGTGACATTAAGTTTCATGAGTGTTTCTGGGAGCTCTTAAAAATGATGAGTATAGTATGAACTTGAAGCAGAAACATCAAGTAGGCAGGATCAGATATGCTGAAAGTGGAGTTTTGAAAAGATCGATTATATATATTACATTATATATTATATCTATTATATAACATATTACATAATCATATTATATATATATATATAATATATATATATTATATATAGAATGGTTAACTACCAGGAGGGAAGGCCTTGTAAGGAATGCCAAGCAAGGTCTAGCGTAGGGGTCCAGACATCGGTAGGTGATATTCTTACTAGAGTAGTAGCTATGAAAATAAAGAGAAAGGCTCTCAGAATCCAGAAATTAGATCAAAGTGGAAGACACACACTGGTAGTTGATTACTTTGATAGTGTCTTTCTCGTACCCTGGGTCCCCTACTAGTCCGTCGACCTTCAGCATGCCCCTTCCCAGCCTATGCGTGGACTGCTCCAGGTCCAAAGGCAGCACCGTGCCTCTGGAGGATGATGATGAACTCTTGGGTGTCATGCTGATCGTGCTGATCCGCAGCTTTCAGTTCTTTTTTCATTGCATCCCCCCCGCCCCCAACCCCACTCCCCGCCACACACAGTATTTACACCAGCCTATCATGTCCTGAAATTTTCCTTTCTTTCTCCTAAACTGAGGGGACAAATATGCTTCCTGGATTATAATTTGAAGGGGAATAAAGGGACACTGGAGATCATACCTGGCCACTTCATGCTTTCTCCTCAAGCCCCCAGCTCATTCAGAACATTTGGCTTTTGCACAGCAGGATATACTCTTGTTTGACCTGACTTCTCTAGCCACTATCCCCACTGGTCCTTTAAACATCTCTACATACTATATAGGTACTCAGTGTTCTGGTTTGGCCTTGGTCTTAAGCAGCTCAGATATATAAAGCTGCACGATACATTTTTTACACTACATCATTATGTATTTTTATCTCACTAGTTGGAATCTAAAATCACCAAGCAAGAGGACCTTTTGCTGCCTAGGTCGACATAGCATAGCCGTTTTGCATCTCAATAAATAGTAAATGAACTAATCTTTTGCATGTTTATGTTCCTTATTAAGAAGCTGGGGATGCAGATGTAGATGTCTTGATAAGAAACCCTAGAACTTACGAACTTTAAAAGGCATGGACTTTGCTAACAGGTGAGTAAATTTTCATAAAAGCATCTTTCCCTTTTAATGTATGAGATAAATTATATATAGACATGAAACCTCAGGCTTCGAAATGTGGCATTTCAAAAAGACTCTTACAGCATTCCTTGGAAAACAACTTTGAGTAAAACAGAGCTCAACACAAGGACTATGTCTTTCTCTTTTTTAAAAACAAAATGTCATTTGTTCTTGAGCACAGTGATCCCCAAACAGAAATTTATAATAAACTCTAATAGCATGAAAGTTCAGACTGTTAACAGTTAATAATCATTATCTTTTCCTGTTTGATTCATCTGGTGCAGATTTTCATGAATTTTCTTTGGCCCCTTTCCTGTTCTTTCAAATGGCTCCTTGCCTTCCATTCTTTAACTCAGCTTGTTTCTCATAATCCTACCTCTGCAAACTGTCTACTACACACACCCAATTTCTCAGTCAATTTGTGTGTATCTAGTTGCAAGATTTCATTATTTCTCGTGATGATTGTTTAGACAAGCTAAAGATATTCATTCAATCCAGCTATAAACTTAAAAGAAACCAAACTTTCTACCAACTTTATTTACTCACCAAGCCCTACACTATTAAACAATGTATTCTTAAGGGCCAAATTCCTGATACTCTCTTCTCAGCCTGGAATACAAAGAAAAAAAAGAAAGACTTGAAATAGCTTTGATAACTAGATATCATAGAAGTAATCAGTATAAAGTACAGTTGAATGAGGGAATGTAAAAAAACAATAAATAAAAACGTTATCAATGGATACGTATACATGGTATTTTAAATTATCAAAGCATAGTAAAGGAAAACACTGAAACATCCTAGATACAATGGGGATGTTTAAGAATAAACAATTTGTTGCAAAGAGATACCAGTCACTTAAGTATATTCCCTAAGCACTTTCAGGTGAGTGGTTCTGTCCTGGGTCCTCTGAAGGTCACCCGGAAGTAAAAGCTGGACTCTGTTCTAAAAGAAGCTGACTACTCAGTTGGAGGGAAAACATGAGTACAATAAATATTAAATTGAATTAGAAAAATCTATGCCTTTTGATCCAGATATGCTACTTCTCAGATCTTAGCCTAAATAAACAATTATAGATACAACCACCTGAGTTTATAGAATCATTTTTAGAATAACTAACCTTAGAGAAATGACAAGAGAACATACAGCAGAATTGTGTGCAGGCATTACGGTGACATACAGAAGACTATTTAATGACACGGAGAAATGTTTGTGGTTATATTGGGTGGAAAATCAAGCTAAAAATTAACAAACTTGGTATGATTGCCTTGGTGTTAAAAATATATACAAAAAGTTACTTACATGAAATCCACAACTAACATCATATTTAATGGTGATTATCAGAAACTAGACAAAGACGTCCACTCCTTCCACTTCTAAGTGACATCGTAGGAGAGGTCCTCACTGGGGAATTTAAATAAAAGCCTCCAGATTGGAAAAGAAGAAGTAAAACTATCTCTATTTGCCAAATGTGATCCTGTATATAGAAAATCCTCTAGAAATTTACTAAAGAACTATTAGAGCTAATCAATGAGTTCAACAAGGTTGCAAGATATATAAAAATATGAATATTAATTATTATATTTCTATACAGTAGCAATGATCATATAAAAAATGAAATCAAGAAAACAATTCCACTTAAAATAGCATCAGAAAGGATAAAATATTCAGGAATAAATTTAACAAAGAAGTTGTAAAACTTAAACTCTGAAAACTATAAAACATAATTGAAAGAAATTAAATACCTAAACCAATGGAAAAGCCATTTGTGTTCATGGATCAGAACATTTAATATTGTTACAATGACAATATTCCCCAAATTGATCCATAAAGTTAATACAATCCCTATCAATATACCAGCTGACTTCTCTGCAAAAATGAACAAGCTGCTCCTAAAATTCATATAGAAACACAAGAGATAGAGTAGCCAAAATAATCTTGAAAAAGAAAAATAAAATTGGAAGGCTCACATTTCCTAATTTCAAAACTGTGGTACCAGTATAAGCACAGACATAAAGACAAATGGAATAAAATTAAGAATACTGAAATAAACCCTTTTTTTATGGTCAATTGATTTTCAACAAGATTGTCAAGTCTACTTGATATTACTATTCCAGCGGTTTAAGTGACATATAGAAACATTACCTTTACCCTCGTCCACTTATAACTTTAATAAATGTTTTCTCTACATATGTTTAGAACCATATCAGACAGTGTAATAATTTTGTTTCAACCATTAAACATAATTTCTATTTAGAGAACTTCCTTTAGTTATTGATTTAAGGTAGATCTCCTGGCAACAAATTCTCTATTTTCCTTCATTTTATTTTTTTCCCTTATTTATGTATGCATGTATGTATGTATGTATGTATGTATGTATGTATGTATGCATGCATGTATGTATGTATGTATGTATTTAAACAGTAAGGCATATATATATTTACACTGTGTGTTCACCTCCCATAGTTAGATTTCTTTCTGTCACCACATATTTGACCTTCTTTACCCTGTCTACCTCCCCGCTACC
>NW_011888813.1:3269508-3271371 GCF_000151845.1 Pteropus vampyrus
CAAGATGACATCACCAAAAAGTGGTGCAGAGAGATAAAAGAAGTCCAAGGATTAAGCCATAGGATACTTCAAATTTTAGACATTGATGAGATGAGAAAGAACTAGCGAAAGAGATGGAGAGACAGTAGCCAGAGGTAGAGTAGGAATATCAGGTACGCGTGGTGTGCTGGAAGCAGGGGAAGGAAAGAGAATAAACAATCGTGTCAAATGCTACAGAGCAGGCACATAGGAAAAGAACCAAGAGATGACAACCAGATTTTAGCTGTGCTGATGACCAGGAGAAAAGGAGTTTCAGAGCAGGGGTTGATGCCAAAGCCTGATTAGAATGGGTTCAAGGTAAAAACGGAGAGGATACATTGAAAACAGCAAGTGCAGACAACTTTCAAAAGGAGTTTTGCTGTAGAGGGAAAGAGAGAAATAGGGAAGCAGCTGGAAGAAGTAGTGAGGTCATGAGAATATTGTCTGGTTGTTGCTGTAAGATAAAGAAATAAGAACACGTTTTATGCTGATGGAAATATTCCAATAACAAGGCAGGAATATGATGATGTAGAGAGAGAAAGGAGAATTGTCAGACCGATGCCTTTGGGTAGGAGAAAGGAATGGAACTTACTGCACAAAGGAAGGGGTTAGACTTAGCTGTGAGCACAGATAGTTTACCCACAGTAACAGGAGAATGTAAAAAATTATTAGTACAGGTTTAGGACATATATAGAAATAATCTGCAAATAATATAGTTGGCTTTTATAAAATTAAAAATATTCTTATAAATGTATAAAGTTGAAAAAACACTGGCAAGGTTTATCAAGAAAATAAGAGAACATTTTTATAAGCAAAATAAAAAGTAAAATAGAAGACATAACTAAAAATGTTGCAGATATTTCAAAGATAATAAAAGAATGTCATGGCCAACTTTATGACAACATATTTGAAAGCAAATTCTAGGAAAATGCAGCTTAGTAAAATCGACCAATGAAGAAACAGAAAATTAATGGTCTTATGACTGTTTTTAAAAATTGAATCTGTGGTTTAAAATTTTCCTACAAAATAAACTTATACTTAATGATGAAGCATTCAAACAATTTCCATTGAGATTAAAAATAAAAATAAGAAGAAAATAAGCTATTATTTAGATTCATTAATGTTCCCTTTTTGTCTGGTTTCTTTCACTTGTAGTTAATTTCACATCCTAGAAATCCTCATACTGATGGACCTTCACAAAGTTTCTCATTCTGGTCCTGATTTTGCTGCCCCATGATAGAAAGTTGTGGTTTTAATGAACCACATTCTCCTCAAAGAGCCTGTTGCCCAACACCACCTTTCCTTTTCACAGACTTTGTTTAGCCGAATAAAGCACATTGTTACAAAATCATGGCTACGGATGTGGTTTCCTTCTGAGCCATATAGGCTTTGTGTTATTCTATTTCTATAAACTGCAGTCTTGTGCACCAGCTAGCTGATGTTAGCTTTTGATCTCAACAAAGAGTTGGTGGATAGGTCATCCTTATTCAAGCGACTGCAAGAAAGGCAATTCAAAGAACAAGTTGACAGATTATCAGGAGAGACAACACAAGTAGCAAAACTTCTAATAGATACATCTCCTCTAGTGCAGTCAAACAACTAACGCTGACTCCAGTATTTTCTTTATACTTGGCATTTTTATCAGCATTTTACATGTATTGGGTCATTTAATCCTTAAATCCCCACGAGCTTGATGCTATTAAATATTTTTATTTTATACAGAGGAAACGGAGGCATGGAGACAGTACAGTCACAGAGGAAATGGCACAGCACAAGAGAACATGGACTCTAGAGACAGATATACTGAAGAATTCCAGCCCTGAAATTTTAGTATTGCCCAGTTTG
>NW_011888813.1:3271421-3275030 GCF_000151845.1 Pteropus vampyrus
TGCTACGAACATTGGTGTGCAAATATCTTTTCGGATATGGGTTTTCAAGTCTTTGGGGTAAATACCCAGTAATTTTCCTTCATTTTAAAATCATCTCTGATTTTCCCCTTCATTCTTGAAGTATATTTTCTCTAGGAATGAGATTGGAGGTTGAAATCTCAGATTCCTAGACCCTGAGGGTTGCATGGAAAAGAGCAACAGCACCCCTGGATTTAAAGGATCTTGGGGTGTTTAGTGCTCACTAGAATGAAGCCCCAAAACACCTACTCGGCCAAAGATTTTTTGCATTAACACTTGTAAATAGGGAGGAAGTCCCAATTATAATAACTCATAATAAATTTACCATTATTCCTGTGGTATTGAAGTTTACAGCCCAATTTAATTTGATTTAAAAGGAATAAAGTAATATTATATGCCTTACACATCTAGCTTTGTAAATATACTGCACAGTTGTTGTTTTGTTTTTTAATTTTTACCTAATTCTGGCAGAGGAACAGAAACTCTTGACCCCAGAACAATTATATTTACTTTCTTTAATTTTTCTAATGTGTTTAATTTCTAGATCAATTTCTAGAGCCTTCTATGATAATTATATGTACTCGTTTTTTTTCTTTTTTGGTCTTTCTTTTAAAGCTTTAAAATAAATCAGCTCTTCTTACAAAGCTAGCATCATACACTGTGGAACTACTTTGGCCTCGTATTCAAAAGAAATTTATCAAAAGCAACATGGGTTTCAAATGTGACATTTCCCTCACCTTACACTGGAATGTCATCTGTGACTTTAAAGGTAAAAATTCCTCTTTGTATACTCTTCCTTCCATGGTCTGGGAAATGCAGATATTACCTAGTCAATATGAATCTACTTCTGTAGTTTGACAGACATAGTGGACATTATTGGTTCCACCTGAGATATCCGGTGTACCATGTCCTCTTCCTGAGGTTGCACCTTCCATTGCTTTTTTGCTGAGTCCTGAGACCTCTGTTCTCCTCTTCTGCTTAAAATATTTTAAGCTATTTTTTGCTCTCATTTTTTCTAATTATTTTCCCAATTATCAATTTTAAAAATGTGGGGCACCTAAAAGATGTCCTTAGTTGTAAATATACTCTTGACTTACAGATATTCATCTCAAATCTAATCCCGTCTCTGTCTCCCAACGCCCAACCTGTACACCTTTCCTACTGAATATGGGAATCTCTCTGGGGATACAGCAGATGTGTCTCAAACGCAATATAGACAAACCTGAAACCAACTGTTCCATTAAAATCAGTGTCTCCTCCCGTGGTTCCCATCTCAGGAAAGGGCACCATTATCTAGCCAGTGCCCACGCTATCTTCTTACCCCCTCCTAAATCAAAGTGCTACCAAGACTTAACACCTAAATAATACACAAAATTCTTTCCCCTCTCCTTCCCCACTGCGACTTTTTTCGTTTAGCATCCAATCATTTCTCGTCTAAAGCACTGTTACTACTGCCGCTTCTCCTTCTCTCCTTGTGCTACGACTGCTACTACTAATAATAAAACAATAACAAGAGCCAACATTCATCGAGCACTTTCTATTATCCAGGCACTGTTCTGAGCGCTTAACATGATTTGATTAATTTAATCTCACACAACCTTAAATGATAAGTTCTACTTTTATCCCCATTGTACAGATAAGGAAACTGAAGGCACTGAGAAAATTATATATATTTACCCCGAGTGTTACAACTAGTGAAGGGAAGGTTAGGGAATCAAACCCAGGAAATCCAGCTCCAGAGTCAGGAAACCACTGCCCTGTTGCCTCCGAACTCACCTTTACTCCTACCCTCCTCCAACCTTTGACTTCCAGCCTCCAGGACTGTGAGAAATAAATGTGGTTTAGGCGGCCATGGAATTTTATTACAGTAACCTGAACAGACTGATACAATGTGTGCCTACAAACACAGATATATACGCACATAAACATATATCAATCCCGGGGCTGTCCTCAGGGAAACTGATTTAATTTGTGCTGCACAAACACTGGTGTTTCCTGTTGCTCAGAACGCTTGGAACTTCTAGGTTTTCTCTGCCTGGGACAAGTGTATGTTCTGAAGCCCACAGATTTTTACTATCCCCCAGAGCAGGACATCATTCTTCTTCTCTCCCCTTCATCCTTCACTTCTTTAGTTTTGGAGGCAGTGTGTGCTAGGATGAAAAAGAAGGTGGACTTTGGAGTCAGCCACACAGGTCTTGTTTATATTCCCACTCTGCCACTTCATGGCTTTGTGAGCTTGAGTACATCACTTCATCTTTCTTAGCTTCAGTTTGTCATCCAAAAAATAATAATTAAAAAAAAAGAATAATACCTACTGTCTAAATAAGTCAAAACTAAATTAAGTTACACTAATATGTATATATATATATATATGTATATATATGTATAAACCTAGTATAGCACATACAGCTAAGCAAATGCCATTTATCCTTTAAAGTAAACAAGCTTTCCTCTCAAATATCATATTATAAATGTAAAGGCTTCCACAAACTTCAGAACCATAACAAAATAAAGCAAAGTGTATTTTTGTCATTTCTGACAGATACATATAAAAGCAATAGAAAACAGAGCTTTTTTTTTCTTTTAGAGAATGTTTCCTCAATGACACAGCACAGAATATCTACATATTCACTAATAAATAGTATTAAGCTTGACACTCCAATTATTAAAATATCAAGTGAAAACAGAACCTAAAATAATAATTTTAGAATGGGGTTTTAAGGGAGTTTGAAATATGTTCCGAAAACACAAAACAATATGCTTTAAGACAGTCTTATTTCCGTGGTGAATGAACACATGGACTTATATTTTATGGTTATTTTCCCCAAAGCTAAGGAAAATTTTGAGAGTTTAATTCTCTTTCATTTTGTCTTCTCACTCTGAGTCCTCAGAAAGTAACAAGAGGCATTAGACTACCTTCTGAATAAAAGGGTATATTACTCTCACTTTCATGAAAGACAATTTAGTTTTCTTCTACAAACTTTTAAAAATCAGCTTTTTAATGAATAATTTATCTACAATAACATCCACCAACCTTAAACGATCAATTTGTTGAGATTATCCAATGATGTACACAGTTATAGAAATACCACACAGTCATGATACAGAATATTTGCATCACTTCAAAAAGTTCTTTCTCCTTCTGCAGTTAATTCTCTTCCCCAAACTCCAGACTTTAAAATATGCTGGTCTGCTTTCTATCACTGTAGTTTTGACTCTTCTAGAATTTTAGGTAAATGCAATCATATAGTCTTTTGTATTTGGCTTCTTTTATTTAGCATAATGCTTTTAATGGGTCTTTGATTTGTTTCCAGTTCTTAGCTATTACATACAAAGTTTCTATGAATATTTCTGTATAATTTATTGTGTGTATATGAATATGTTTTTATTTCTTTGGATACTTAGGAGTGGGATTGCTGGATTATATGGTGGGTGTGTGTTTAACTTTATAAACAACTGCAAAACTGTTTGCCAAAGTGTCTGTACCATTTTCTATTCCCAAAAGCAATGTGCGAGCTGTGTGGTTATTTCACATCCTCACCAACAGTATTGTCAGTATGTTTTATTTTAGCCATTATAGTGTACCTATAT
>NW_011888813.1:3275080-3281595 GCF_000151845.1 Pteropus vampyrus
TCACAGAGGAAATGGCACAGCACAAGAGAACATGGACTCTAGAGACAGATATACTGAAGAATTCCAGCCCTGAAATTTTAGTATTGCCCAGTTTGCTTGCTGGTTAAATAGACTTTTGTGAAATAAATACCATAAAATAACAGCACCAGCCCACAAGATTGTTGTGTGGCTTAGACAGATACAATGCATGCAAAGTGCTTAGCAGAGTGACTAGTCCAAAGTTAATAAATGGTAGCTACAATAATCATTATCATTATTATTATTACCATGACCAGGCTGTTAATACTTTCAACTATTATTACCCTGAGTCAATTACTTGAAAGTAAAATATTTCCAAACATCCTAATCAAAATGAGCTTGTGTCACTTCTAAATATTGGACATTTACGAAGCATGGCAGATTAATAGTAATTGAAATACATTCTGATTTTCCACCAAAAGTGTTCATTTATACCCCGTCATTAAGAGTTTTTACTTACAACATTTTAAGACAACTAATTTTCCTTAAAACACATACAGAAAGAAAGATGCCTAATATTTTAGTCCAGTGACAAATGTGTTCCCCACCTGCGTATTATCTGACAGTTAATTCAACTGCTTGATCAACAAGTCCTGCTTTACTTGTTCAGTTCAGCCAACTCCCATTTCTTTTACTTTTTTCAGCACATAATGTGATAAATGTTTCCACTGCCATGTGCTTCACAGGGTAACTGTGAGGTTGCCAAGGCACACACACATAAAAGTCTCACCAGGAGGAGATGAGGAGGAGGGTAATACAGCAAGGCTGCCACAGCATTCTGGAATTCTTTATGGCTAGAGAAGGCTTGCTATTGAATACAGTTAACCTCATGGTAACTTTTAGTGTAACTGCTTCCTCCCCCATACATCTGATCACAACCAAGGATATAAGGTGGAGACCACCAGCTTGCCACATGCCCTTGCATACCATTTGACAAAATCAGCCTTGCTATTTGCATCTCTCCCTACCCCCATTCCAGCTCAGGATTAGTGCAATGACCTTTTGTAATTGGATGACACGAATTCCTGTCTGGAATCTTATTCTGAATTGTAGTTACAATCATATGACTGTAAGAAAATACTCTGGGCTGTTAACATCAGGCAGCTGGAAGGGTAAACTAAGGTAGGAATCCTTGTTCTACAGAGCTGCCCTTGGCTCTTTCTTTGTAAGAGAACAAAACTGGAAGCACTGTCTAGCCTCGTGGGGAAATAAAGATGAGCAGTTGGCTACTGTTGCCCATAATCATCAAGTCCTTCTCAAATACCAACGTGGAAGATGGTTCTACTAATTTTAGCCTGTTCTTGGAAACAAGAAAGAGTGAGCAGGGACCTTAGTCTAGGCCCACTAATCTCCGTTTTTGGTTTATTGCCCCAGTCATTGGCATTTAGGGTCTATCACATCACTTGCCTATCTCTCCCTCAATAATATCTGCTCTGACACACACAAACACCGAGCCCTCAATAACATCTGGCAATACTGTGATGTCTCTTTTGTTGACTCACTCTTCCATTCATCATGAGTAGTACGCCCAGCTCTCTACTGTCCTTAAATCTCTAGCCTCCCACACCTGCCCAATCCTTTTCAATCGGGGACCTCATCTTCCTCTTTTACAGTGAACACTGAAGCCTTTGCAAAGAGCAAACCTAAAAGGTACATGCATCAACACATGTCGTATCCTTCCAGAGTGAAGAATAGATGATCTCTTTATTTAAAAGGATAATCTATCCATCTGTACCGTGGATCCTCTGACAGTCCTGCCTTTTTAAGAACCTAGTCCTGTGGATGCTCAACCACATTAATTCATTTTCATCCTTTTTCTCTCTGTGGCCTCTTTGCCCTCAATGTTTAATCATTCTTAAGTTTCTCTTCTCTTAAAAAGAAAAAAAAAATCTTCAACTTATTTCTCCCACCCATTACCACTCTATGTTTTTATTCACAGTCACTACTTCTATTTTCGTCCCTTTCGTCCCTTTATTAGCTCCTCGGAATCTTGTCTCCCAGCCTACCACAAATCCCCTAAAACAGTTCTCGCCAAGGTCAACAATGACCTCAATATCACCAAATTTGGTCTAGCTCTGTTTACCTGACTTTTCTATGGTATTCGACACTCTCCTTCCTGTTTGAAATATTCTCTGTTCTTGATTTCAGGTCACGTCTATCTCCTGTTTCCTCCGACCATAGATATCTCTACCTCTTTTCGACTTCCCCAACTCATCCTGCTCAACCTCACCAGTAAATGATGGAATTTCCTAAAACTTAGTTCTAGGTTCTCTTCTCATATAAACTTCCCTAGATGATTCCAACTGCTCTGCACATATTCATTTACCATTGATATGCTAATTAAGCCAAATTAACCTTGCTGCTAGCCTTCTATGAGGTCAATATCTATACAGTTAACTACACATTCATCCTTGTTCACACATTTCAGAGGCACCTTAAATCTAATTTGTCCAAAACCCATCTCAATTTCTTCTTCCAAAACTGTTTAATCTGAATGTTCCCCCATCTAATAGTACTACTATATATCCAACTGTTCACACAGAAACTAGGAAATTATTTTTGATACCTTCTTCTCCTTTAACTGTCACCTCCGATCTAGAATCTGTTTCTCCTTAATAGAGAGAATCGCTATTTCTCTTTGGTCATGTTGCCTTAAAGAACTTCTGGTCCTAGGAGAGAATTATATTAAAATAACACTTTCAGTTCTCTTTCCATCCCTCCTTTCCTCACCCTCCTCAGAGGAGAAGAAATAAATTGCCTTATTGATGAGTTTAGGAGAAGGAGCCAGGCCATTCTGTATTTCCCTCTTTGGCTGTTTATGTTGCAACAGTGGGCACATTCTAAAACACAGAGAAATAAACATAACCAAAATATGCAAGACTGGTACATTATAAACTGGTACATTCTAAAACACAGAGAAATAAACATAACCAAAATATGCAAGACTGGTACATATATAAACATTATATATACATTCTCTCAATAATGTTTTGTACAAACAAAACATTATTGAGAGAAATTAAAGAACTAAATAAACGGAAAGACATCCTATGTTCATGGATCAGAATATTTCATTATTAACATCTACCTCCAAATGATCTACAGATTCCCTACAAATTTTATTGAAATCCCAGCTGGTTTCAATATAGAAATTGACAAGCTATTACTAAAATTCCTATGAAAATGCAGAATAGTCAAAATAATGTTGAGAAAGAAGAACAACATTGGAAGATTCATACTTCTCAATTTTAAAATTATTAAAGAACTATGGTAATCAAGACAGGGTAGTACTGCCACAATGAAAGACAAATAAATCAGTGGAATTATTAATTCTAATTAAGAATTCCGAAATAAAACTTCCTGTTTATAGTCAATTGATTTTCATCAAAGGGACCAACACAATTCAATAGAGGAAAGAATAGTTTTTCTGATAAATGGTTCTGGAACAATAGATATCTGCATGCAAAAGAATGAAGTTGAACACCTACCTCATATTATATATAAAAATTAACTAAAAGTAGATTAGAGATCTAACTGTAATTGATAATTTAAAAATGGATTTAATAAACTATAAAACTCTTAGAAGAAAACAAAGGCATAAACTTCTATGACCTTGGGTTAGCAATGATTTATTACATATTACTCCAAAAGCACCAGCAGCAAAAGAAAAATTGCATAAGTTGGACTTCATAGCAATCAAAAACTTCCATACTTCAAAGGCCACCATGAAGAAAGTGAAAAAGACAACCCACAGAGTGGGAGAAAATATTTGCAAATTATGTATATGTTATAAGAGATTTCTATCTAGACTATATAAAGACAATCTCTTACAACTCAACAATGAAAAGATAAATACCAATTTTAAAAAGAGCTAAAAATCTGAATAGTTCTCCAAAGAAATTATTCAAATAGCCAATAAGCACATGAAATGATACTCAACAATATTAGTTATCAGAGAAATGCAAGTTGAAATCACAATGAGATACTATTTCATGCTCACTCGGATGAATATAATAATAAAAAAAAAACCAGACAAGTGCTGGTGAGGGTGTAGAGATATTGGAGCCCTCATACATTGCTGGTAGAAATGTAAAATAGTGCAGCCACTTTGGAAAACCATTTGGCAGCTCCTAAAATATTAAACAAAGAGTTACCATATGATCCAGAAATTTCACTCTTAGTTATGTCTCAGAGAAATGAAACTATGTGCACATGAAAACTTGTACATGAATTTCATAGCAATATTATTCAGCATAGCGAAGTGAAAACAACCTAAATGCTCATCAACTGATGAATAAACAAAATGTGGTACACCCACACGGTGAAATACTATTCAACAATAATAGGGAATTAAGGACTAATACGTGCCACAACACAGATGACCCTCAAAAACATTAGAGTATCTGAAAGAAGCCAGTCACAAAAGACCACGTATTGTATAACTTCACTTACATTAAATGTCTAGAACAGGCAAATCTATAAAGACACAATTACTTCATGTGCAATTATGTTGAAAACACTGAATTTTTCATTTTAGACAGGTAAATTTTATGGTATGTGTACTACTTTCCTATCTTCGAAGTAAGCAAACTCACACATCTCTTACCTTTAGTACCCTGTCAAATCTTTCTAACCCAATCAGAAAAGGTTCTCTGCTTTTAAGAACTCATGTCATGAGACTAAACCCACTTGGATAACTCAGGATACAATACCCATCTCGAGATCCCTAACCTTAATCACATCTGTGAAGTTCTTTTCATCAGAGAAGATAACATATTCAGAGGTTTCAGGGTTAAGTTATGGACATCTTTGAGCATCTGTTAATTTGCCTATCACACTTTGTAAATTGTTATCTCAATAAATGTTTTTTTTAAAAAAAGCATGTGCATTCTGCCCTTCTGCTTCCAGGTGGACTCATACCAGAGTCAGAGCCCAGCTTTGGCTTGCAGAGGCGGTTTGGAAGCCCATCTCTCTCTCTCTCTGTCCCTATGATGGGGCCTGCACAGATATGAGATACCAATCCAAGGAAAGTGGATCTATGGGCTATAAAACTCCCTTAGTGGGTCATTTCACATTCTAGACTTGGACAGAATGCATTAGGAAAGAATTGGTCACACACCTAAGCTTCCCTTGAATGATGTAATTGTCTCATGGGTCAACTTTCCTCAATTTATTCCAAACTCAGAGGATAGAGAAAGAGGATAAACTGCTGTCCCCAGAAGCTCAAGCATTAATTTTGTCTTCTGGATAATGCTCATAAACATCAATTTTACTCCATCTTCACTGTCACCACCTTACTTTAAGCCTCAATCATGGCTCAACAAGATTATTAAAATGACTGCTTTGCATATTTTCTCTTCTTCTAATCCATTCTCCTAACATGCAGCCAAAGTAACCTTATTAAAATGCAAATCTCACCATGCGATTCTGCTGCTTAAGCCTCCACTTTGCTTCTCATTACTATGGGGATAAAAAATTTTAAATGTCCCACATACTTTGGCTTCCAACCCCAGCGACAGCCTCCACTTAAGCCATTCGTCTCTTGATCATCACATCTCGAAGCCCTCGTGTGCTGCTTTTTTTTCCAGGTGATCTTCCTGTCCTCTCGGTCTTCACCTGGACAATTCCATCATAGCCCACAATGTCTGATTAAACTTCCCTTCCCAGAGCTCCCCTCAAAGAAAACTTACCATTGTGCACTTTTCTTTAGTGTCTTTTTCCTTTGAGAAACTTATTATAACTTTTATTTAATATTAATTAATATTATCCATCACTTTCAATCCCAACTGGTACATTAACACACCATTACTAGTGTAAGAAAGAAAGTCACAATGGCGTTCCCACTGTCCCATGACTATATGATAACTGAAGAGAAATCACTCTGGGAAAGATGGCACAACTCAAAAGACTTGTTCTGATATAATTTTGTACCCTTTGTCAGGTGGTAGAATATGCATAATAGGACTATGCAGACACCCATAAAAAATCATAAATAAGTCCATGAAAAAATAGCCATATTATAGAAATTAATATTTCAATATTTCATATTTGTTTTTTCTGCTATTTTCATAACACAATAATAAACAATCCAATTTTTAAATGATTGAAATCATGGGGTTAGAAGGGACTTCAGATTATCACTAATAATCTTATTATTATTTATGTGGTAGCATATAAAGAAGCAGAGTAGACAGCGAAAAAGCCTTTAAATTTTAAGTCTCAACTATGCCACCTGGTAGCTGTGTGACTTGAGGTAAATTATTTAACCTCTCTTAGCCTGCATTTCTTTATCTGTAAATAAGAACAGATTATAATACCTAACTCAAATGGCTATAAAAAGTAAATTATGATATTTTGAAGCAATTAGCACAGATTGTTAATGTTAAACACACACAATAATGTTAAACACAATAATTCTAGATTTGTAGATTTCATGAAAATTTTATATATAAAATATATGCACATTACGTATAAAATAGATTACATATGTAATATAT
>NW_011888813.1:3281645-3283304 GCF_000151845.1 Pteropus vampyrus
AATATTAACATATTTAATCTTTTCCAGCAATATTACAGTTAATAAAGTGTATTTTAAAGTGTATATGAATTTCACATATTTTATAAATTCATTCCTAAGTACTTCATACTTTTATTCCTATTATAAATGATACTTTTTACATATCAATTTCCAATTGTTTACTGCTTATATATTGAAATACAATTATTTTTTTGTGCATTAACCAGACACCCTGCAACTTTGCTAAGTTCATATTAGTGAGCAATTTTATAAGGTTTTCCTTAAGATTTTCAAGATAAATATATTTGTGGTCTGAAAATAAAGCAGTTTTATTTACTTCTTCTTCCCCAGAAACCACACTTAAATCTCATATAACTTTATTTAACAACTCTTTACCATTACAGCTCTTGAAAAATTAAACTGTATTTGGACAACCCCTTTTTTTCAGAATAACATTTTTCATTCCAAAGTATACTAGATAAATACACAATAAAAGGTGATAGTTCGACATTATACTCTTACTAATTTTCTAGTCAAGGAATATCATATGGAAGCAAATATAAATTGTGTGTTTATATAGATGAATGCAAAATGTTTTGCTTACATACATATGCAGACATACAGATGTTTGGCTTTTATACATGCATGCAAAGTAGGAGGAATGGAAAAGTAACATCTTCTACCACTCTTTTGTCTATATTGGATGTGTGTTATTTTCAGCTGTGTTTAAGAATTTATTTTTTATTTTGCCTTAACAGTGATTTTCTACACTATAACTTTTTTTAAAGCGTAGCTCGATTGCAACATCAGAACAAGCCCCAAAGTATTGCCAATTGTTTGCTGCAGGATTTCTGTTTGTTTCCTAACTATTCTTATTCCCATGAGTATCCCCCTTAGCAATGCTTTTCACCTTGGTAGCTGCAGTCTCTTTCAGTAATAGCAGCTGAATCCAGTTCTTCCAATACTGGTGAAATCATCCTCATCACCCACTTCCTGGCCCTCAACACACACACACACACACGATGATACATACACACACACACACACACACACACACACACACACACACACACACGATGATGGCACCAGCTAAGCAGAGACACTTTGTCAGAAGTCTGAATCTCAGCACTTGAGTTCATTTCTCCAGCTTTAGGGATTAAAATTTCCAACCTCTCCCCTTTGTCCCCTGCCCCCAGCACTAATGGTGGTAGCTGCTTCCTGCAATTGCTACCTCTGTGACACCTTAGAGTTTTCTCTCTTTCTCCTTCTTTCTCTCCTTCTCTCTCTCTCTCCTTTTTCTGTTACATACATAATAATTTTAGACATAATTAATAATTCACTAAATTAAATAATTTGTTTAAAAACTGATATGCTTTGTATTTGATGAACCCTAACTAATAAAGATATTGTCACTAGGAACAGTCTCATGAAACAGACCATTAACATAGCACTTATGGTTAATTTTGTCATTTTTGTGGGCTTGCATGAGTGTTAAGCTACTTGTTAATGGGAAGTGGATTGTTACTGATCCATGACATGCATTGGCATGTGATTAATCCAAGCATCACTTGCGATTGATTGTGGTGACTGAGCAGGTCCTTGGGAAACCAAATGGTTACTGTCCCTCAGTACTGTGGTGTGGGATCCATCCTCTGAGTCACTGGAACATTTACAGAGAGG
>NW_011888813.1:3285919-3297216 GCF_000151845.1 Pteropus vampyrus
ATAATAAAAGTCTTTACAAAGATATTCATCTTATTTTTGATTAAAACTTGAAAAAAATCCTAAAAATTCAAAAGTAAAATTCAACATACACACACCACACACACATACATGATAGAATATTATAGAATTATGTTCATAAAGAATTTTTAGTTATATTATATTATAGGCATTTTCTCATTTACAGTAGTCCTCCCTCATCCATGGAGGATACATTCCAAAACTCCCAGTGGATACCTGAAACTGCAGATATTACCTAACCCTATATTGTTTTTTCCTATACCTACATACACACCTATGATAAAATTTAATTTATAAATTAGACGCAGTAAGAGATTAATAACTAATAATAAAATACAATTAAAATACACTGCAATAATAGTTACATGAATGTGGTTTCTCTCTTTTCCTCCACTAATTTTTTAAATTTTTATTACATTTATTGGGGTGACATTGGTTAATAAAATTATATAGGTTTCAAGTGTACTATTCTCTAACACATCACATGTATATTGCATTGTGTGTTTACCACCCAAAGTCAAATCTCTTTCTTTCTCCATATATTTGTCCCCTTTTCTACTTCCAATAATTTTTTTTTTATTTTTCAGTCTGAACATATTCCCAAATCTGTGTATCCATCCCTTACCTCCAGTAAATGACTTGATATCACTCATTTCAGGGGATCCCTTGCTGAAGTCTGCCTATAGGCTCAGTACTTTCTGGCATGACACATTCTATCAATTGGAACACATTTCTGTTCATGTCTTCCACCCATAAATTTAATGCCTTTTCCATCTTAACTAAGCACTTATACACTGTGGCCGTAACTTTTGCAGTTGGAGGTGTGACAGCAAAAATAGCACAAATTTCTTTTTCCTTCTTCACAATTTCATGAATAGAAAATTCATTCTTACCATAGATCTTAGGAACCTTAGCACACAATTTTTTTCTTTCCTAATTAAGTCGAGAACTTTCACCTTTTCACTTAAAAAAAGCACTTTATAGCTTCTTTTTGGCATATCCAAATTGCTAGTATCATTACTCTTGTCCTTTGGGGTCATTATAAGTAAAATAAGAGTCACTTGAACACAAGCACTGCAATACCACAACAATCAATCTGATAACCAGTGTGACTACTAAGTGACTAATGGTCAGGTAGCATATGGAGCATGGATATAATGGACATAAAGGGATGATTCACATGCAGGATGGAGCGAGACTCATGAGATTTTATCACACTACTCAGAATAGCGTACAATTTAAAACTTGTGAATTGTTTATTTCTGGAATTTTTCATTTAATATTTTCAGACCAAGGTTGACCATGGGGAACTGAAACTACAGAAAGTGAAACTGTGGATAAAAGTGTGCTATGTTCTAGGCCGGAAGACAGCAAACTATAACAGCCCATGGGCCAAACATTCTGCCCTCTGTCTGTGTATGGCCCATGAGCAAAGAAATAATTTTTATATTTTTTAATTATTAAAAAATTTCAAGATAAAAATATTTTGTAATATCAAAAAAATACATGAAATATAAATTCCAGTGTCTATAAATAAAGTTCTATTGGAACACAGTCAAGATCATATGCTTCTGCATTGTCTGTGGTTTATTTGGTACTACACAACTGCAGAGATGAATAGTTGTGAAAAGAAATGATATTGCTCATGTTGCTTAAAATATTTATTGAGTGGTTCTTTATAGTAAAAAAATTTACCAAACCCTGTTCTGGGAAATGGTGCTATTTGGTGATGGTCTAATCCCAAAGGTGGTTCCTCTACGCTATCCCGCCCCACCTCCCCCGCCCCACTGATGTTCATACGGAGTGGAGGTGAAAGGCAGCACATCAAAGTGTTAACGGTGGAAAATTACCTTTGAGAGAACATCATCTGAGCTGTGACAGACATTTAATATTTTTTAAGTGAATGAATGCATACAGAGGGATTCACAATGAATCAGTGTTTAAAAGTCCTATGTCGGTCTGTCCCTTGCCACTCCATTGAAGAAGCCAACAATTGCTTTGGGAGCTTTTGGATTCCTTACTGTGGGGAGATGCCCTGGTTTAAGAATTTCTAGAGTCATGGAATAATGGGGAAAGACTCTTCTCTCACCGAAATCTGGTTTCTGAGAGGGCTTTCCTGACCCTACTGAGTTTGACAGGCCAGCCTGACCAGTGGAATTAACCATGCTTCAAGCAGGGGCTATGAAATAAGAACTTCTGGTATATTAACTTGTCTCTAGACTTGTGCCACTAGCCATACGTGGCTATTTAAATTTATATTCAAATTATTTAAAATTAAATAAGATTAATGTTTTAATTCCTCAATCACACTAGCCACATTTTAAGTACTCAATAACCACACATGGTTAAGGGCTTCTGTTTTGGATGGCTCAGAGTAGATCATTTCTATCATCATAGAAAGTTCTATTGAACTTTCTATTTTGCTCCAGACAGTAGGACAACTCTTTTATGCAATTGATGATATTGCATAGGATTGAGCATTTTTGCCTTACATCATCTGTGTAATTTATTAAGCTAAGCTTCTGTTCCCAGTATTTTCTATGGCAACATATCTCTAAATTGAGAAATCACTGGGACTGAAGATTTGCCATCCAAAAGCCTGTTTTCTAAATTTCGAAACTCTATGTGTATCTCTCTTACCTAGGCTTGTGATCCAAAACTTAGAAGTGGCTCCTCATCTCACATGAGAAACTCGAAGGCTGGTTTTTCACTGAATATAATTCTTATTATGCAATTATGCTATACCAAGGTCTGTGAGTGTACATTAGCAATCATTTATTTCTCTGTGATGTGTTTAAAGCCTTGTGGACTATAAATCAAGTAATTATGAATGTTTTCTGGCTTGCAGCTTTACTTATACCACTGTTCTCTACACCCAGGGCCTTCTGACCAAGCCTCTGAGAGTACTTCACATCTCTGTACTCATTAGAACATCTCATTCTCCTAGATGGATGACAGGGGTTAAGTCTACTCACAGATGGAGAGACCAAAGGAAAGAAAATTACAAGGTTGCTGTGTGACATTGACCATTCTAAGAACTGAATCCACGAAACCAATAGTAACTGACCCAGTCCTCACAGTGATGATTTGACCTTTGAAGAACATTCCTTACCCGAAATTCCTTTACAGGCTTTTTTGTTTTTTGGTTTTTTTTCCAGATCCATTTTCTGCATTTATGGAAAAGAGCAATTCTTTTCCTTTCTTTTTTTTTCTTCTTTTACTAATTAGAAAAGTGGTTAATGTTCATTTAAAAATTTTTAGCAAGTATAAAGGAGAAAAAAAATCCAGAAACCAATTGCTAGTTAATTCCGCTTTTTTTTTTTTCTTCATTCAAGAACTATTTAGAAATGCAGCTTTCCACTTTACCTCTTGGTGCTTACTTTTCTCGCTTTCTATAAATCTGAGAGATAACATAGTATGTTGGAAACAGCATAATCTTCGGCATCAGACCAACCTGTGTACAAATCCTGGCTCTGACACTGTGTGAAGTTGGGTAAATCATTTAAACTCTCTGAGTTCTATTTCCTTATATGTAAAATCGGTGTATTTATAGTAGCTCTGCAGGCTTTCTAGCAACAAACTACAGAAATGATCCCTGAAAGTATAGTCTTTCTGTAGGTTTTCTAAGGATTCAAATAATCTCTGCTATTTGGGGCACTATCTAGGCTGTTTGGGACACAAGACAATGAGTTCCACCCAAGTCGTTTCTCTGCACCAACTTGGAGCAACACAAATGAGCAGAATTTTTTTTTAATCATAAAAAGAAGTTTGGAACAGGGAATCAGGGAATGTGAGCCCCTGGGGTAGTGCCCAAGTTTTTCCATGATTCAGGGAGGGAAGACAGATTTTTTTCTTTTTCCTGGGCCAGGCTTGCAAATCCCCAAGTATGCCACCAACTACAAAACATTCCATGTTAATACACCATTCAGAGCAATGATTGTTAGGTTCTCAAGTAAAGTTGTAGACTCAACACAGAAGAGGATGTATGCAAGGCAGGTAGGGCTGTGTAATCTTAAATTACAGTTAGTTAAATGGGAGCCTTTGAGAAATGATTAGGTTTATCCATAGTATTTAGAGGTCTCTCTTGCCAACTCACATACTACTGCCACAATAGGGATGAAGGAATCATGGAACCTTCTATACAGCCTTGCCAATTCTCTTTTTTTCCAGGCTGATTATTCAGTTTGGAAATTAACCCAGATTCCTTGTTTCTCTTTCTGCTTACTTTCCTCCACTGTTTTCTGATCAATTCGCTTATTAGAAGCTCTGCCAGAGGGTAGAAAGGAACATGTTCAGGAAGCATTGAGTCAATGTTTCATTGTTTTCTAGTAACACAGATAAAAGTTATTTGGAAGACTATACTCTAAGACTGTCCTTTGCTCCTGATTATGCAAATGACAGATCAATCAAAGCCCTGGTAGAATTATCTTGTTTTCTACAGCTACATGCCATTCTTTAGAACTGGACATTCAAGAGCTATCATCTCCTTTTTCCCTCATTACCATGGACAAATTAAAATCTGGGTATACCAAAACTCTCCCAGAGGCTGTATATTTATTTTTAGCTGCACACATTGATCTAAAACTAGTTTAGAAAAAAAAAAAAAGTGAATTTTATCTTTCAACTAATGAGAACAATTTATAACATATTGAATAACTTAGAGGGTTTCCATTGTATTGTAAAGTCAGCAATTGATATAGCTTACTTTCCTGCCTTACGACCTGATTTTATGAAAAGTACAGTTGTTTGGGAAAAGTTTTAAGAACATTGTTTTCTAACCACCTCACCACTATGCAATATTTATTGTTACTGCAGAGATATTTTTTCCCCTTAGGCCCAGCTTGAGATTATTTTATGCCCTAAAACACATCACAGTATGCCCTGGAGCGTATCTTGGGAATCAGAAGTGAATCTTTAAATCACCTAATTTTACATTTCAGTAACTATGGTTTGGTCAGTATCTGTGCAGAACACACACTGAGGCAGAGGTTAAAAACACAAAGACAAAACCTCAGACTCAGTGGAATAAATAATTTGACTTTAGGTGGAAAGAGTCTGTAATTTTTGTCGACTTTGTCTTTCAAAATACCCCTTTCAAAAAATATTAGCACCTCAACATACATAAAACGACACCCTCCTCTAACCAAAGTATTTTTAAAAATAATTAGTCACTGTCTTTATTACATGTGAGTAGTCAAATAAACAAGATATGCCTGCTTCTAAATGATTTATCACTTCTAATCTTTATTTGTTCAATTTGAAGATTATTGCTTTTCATATAGCCAGTGAGCCCTTGGAAGCTAAAAATGAGATCCAGTTACCAAGATCTAGGTAAGCTATCTATTTGGAATTTTTTTTTTTTTTTGAATCCTCAGGTATGCAGATCCAACTATGACCATAAAACTACCTTTATTTTATTCTTAAAATTATAAAAAATGTTCATGGACTTTGGCAAACAACAAAATTTGCCATAGGACCTTCATCGGTTTAATCAGGCCCAGTTTTTTGTCCTGAAAAGTGGATTTAGAAATACTTACTTCATAGGATGGTTGCAATCTAACACAGGTCTCAGTGTAAACATCTGAGAATTTTGCCTGTCATGCAAGAGACAATTAAATACTCTCTTTATAAGCAAACTGGAAAAGTTAATTGAATACCTTCTTATTGTGTTATAGGCAAGACGGCCTCATTTGGAAAAAGAAATGCCTCTAGGATATATCGGGTTTTCTGAAGTGTATAAAGAAGCAGGTTTTTTTCTTTTTTTTCTTTTTCTTTTTGCTTTAGTTTCGATTTAGCTGTGTTTGAGGTCCTCCTATACACCACACATTAAGCTAGGCATTGGTATTTATTTCCTTCTGGACTACAGCAGCCGAAGCTGACTCCCTATTATTATCCATTTCATCCCCAAATCATTGGCCCACGTAAACACTGATGATTCCATAGCTTCCGTAAGTGATGGGTTTGGGAGAAACCAATTTTGGTTAAAAAGGTATGGGGCAAATTTGGAAGACAGGACACTTGCTAAGAGACTGCCACCTGTTGTAATAATTTCTCTTCTATCTCTGGACTGGGTCATTTTAGGAGATATAGCAGCTATCTGTGACTAGCATGAAGATAAAATCCAGGGATGACAGAGGGCACTCTTTGATGATACTCCTTGAGTTGCTAAAACAACAAACGCTGAAGTCCGCTCTTCTGCTAGATTTCTTATATGTGAAATAAAACATGTCCTTGTGTAAGTCAGTCTGGATCACTTGGATTTAACAAGTCAAAACACCATTCTAACTAAAACTGTTCCCTTGCTTCTACTAGTTCCTTTTCCCTCACAGTTCTATGGTCGACACAGTAGCCAGAGTGATCTTTTAAACTACTGTCTTCTCATTTCCTGGCAAAAAAAACCATCTGGTGGCCTCCAATAACCCTAAGAATAAAATCCCAAATCAGTACCAAGGTTTACAGCCTTCCATAAGCAATTCTATAGCGGCCTCCAGGAGAAAGGACAACAGCATCCAGTGTCATCTCCTATCCGCCTTGCCCGGTCTAGCTCTGCTACACCCACAGTAGCCTTCTTTCTGTTCTTTGAATATAGCTCATTCCCATCTCATGTCCTTCTCTCTTGTTCTTCCCTCTGTCTGAAGTGCTCTTTTTCCATTTTTATTTTATTGTGTTCTCAGCTCAAAGTCACCTTTTCAGAGAGACCTTAATCATCTTATTTAAAAAAAAAAATAGCTTGCCTACTTAACTCAACTCTCTACTTCATTATATTATATTGTTTTCTTCATTACATATGTCACTATCTAAAATTATATTATTTATTTGTTTACTGGGTTTGTCTGTCTTCTATACTAATATGAAAACTTTATGAGAATAGAGAGGCCTGTCTGCCTTGTTTTCCCTTACATCTCCAAGGCCTTGCACTGTGCATAGCATATAATTCCTATCAAATAAATGAAAGGCAGAACTATTGTAGGGATAGGAGTAACTCAGCCTGAGATAAATAGACAAAGCAGAATGAATAATCAAAGGCAATAGGAAAATAATGTTTGAAAGAAATCTCAATAGAGTAATTAAAATGGAAAAAGTACAAATAGAAACATGTAATATAAAACAAATGGCTAGAAATACCAATGGCTAGGGGTCTGGCTCTGAGAAAAGAAAAGTAAATGGATGTTACTTATGCACAACAGCAAATCTAAATACAAAAAGAAAGACACGGAACCTAGGTCCCAAGAGGAGGTAACCTCGGCTGCCCAGGATATTAGAAGGACCTGAGATCTAAGTTGAAGTACTCCAAAGATGTAAGTTTAGTTATAATTGGTCAAAAAGTTTAGAATTGCATATTTTCTCCCTTCTTTCTGGGAAAAGAATGTGAACTATTAGAAAGAGATAAGAGCTCTGTCTCTAGGAAACTGCTGAAAATTTAAAGGAGTATGAAAAAATAGGAGGGGCACAACCTTTAAAAAGTACGTCTTTAAATAGTATTATGATGACATGCTCTTTGAAATAAATAAACAGAAAAAAGGTTTGAATCAGGAAAACGAACAGAACATACAAGGAAAGAGAAGCCATCTGAAATGTAAAGTGGTATCTTCTCTGTTCACACAACAGTATTGCTAAAGTTAAGTCTTCCAAAGCTTAGAAATTAGACAGTTATACAATGGTTGGGGTCGGGGGAGGGCAGAATCAGCTATAACAGGAAGTACTTAAAACATGCTTGAAGGGAAGAACAAGATGTGAGAACTTTGTAATAGATATTAAAAATATATGCGAAAAAGGTGTCAATGCAGAGGTAAACTCAAAAGCTATAAAACACTGAGAGATCCCCATCTACATAAGCGATTAGAGAGAAGAAAAAAGGTGAAATTCTAATGGACTTCAAACAATTGGAAAACTAAAGTCGATTTAAAGAAATTTATGATGGTCTTTCAGAACAGTTAGGCCCCAACCAGAGTTCATGATCTATAACTCTGTTTTTGCATAAAAGTTCACCATTAAGCCAAGGACAGCAGCGTGATCATAAACAGATCAAGGAAAAAGTATATGAAGAACAGTAATCTTCAAAACAAACAAAAACCTTTAAAAAAAAAAAAAAAGGCCTTACCTGGCAGAAATAAGAAGAGAGGAAAAACATAAAGCCATCTGTGCTGACCAGATCTCCTTAACTCAATCACCAGGAGAAGTCTCCCAGGACTGGAGACTGAATTGTGAGAGGAGGATAGGAAGGACTGTGGGGTCCTGAAAATTTTGATCTTTTTCTACTATGTAAGACATGCAAGGCTATTTTGACTAAAATAATGGTAACAGCTAACATTTTTTAGTACTGACTGGTTATCACTGTTCTAAGCATTTTATATGTAGAATCTTATCTCTCAGAACACTACAAAGTAGGTTCTCTTTCTCCTCCAGTTTATAAGAGGAAAAAGTATCTTATCTGATTTCACAGTGTCTGGGAAAGAGTAGACCCCAACATATCTATTGAACAAATAAATTAAGGAACGAGTGAAAAGGATTCAGAATGAAGTAAAAAAAAAAGAAAGAAGAGATAGTGATAAGATAGAGAGGAAAGGAAGAGGGAAGAAAAGAGATGATTCTGGAACAAAGATCAAACAAAATTAAGACAAACCACAAGACCCCAAACAGAAGATGAAGATGAAAGTCTGAGGATCTCAATAGGACCCTTTAGAAAAACAACAAAATGACAACAGGCATAATTGCATAAAATACACCAGAAATCTCAAGTGGCTGTAACAATGTCTAACATGCCAGACAGGATGTAAAAACACACAAGTCTAACCATTTGGGGATGTGCTACATTTACCTTGGGTATAGTTTAGACAAAGAAGAGAAGTAATTCACCTTACCAGAGAAGATGTTTGGAATTCTTTCTTTCAAGGTAAATAAAATACAAAAGAAAACAAGAAAGAGCGAAAGAAAGAACAGAAAGGAAGGGTTAAAGGGAAGAAGAAAGACTAACTTTATTATATGTACATTGACTACTGAGACCTGGATATATTCCACAATATACAGTTCTGCTCTGAAGGGATTGCAAAAATAAAGGTAAAAACTAAACACACTGAAGCATGCTTTTCTCTACTATAGAAATTTATATGAAAATTAACAAGAAATATAGCCTATTTCATGCATGTTTGTTCTGGAAGAAAGGATCACCATTCTTATTAGGATTTTAATATAATGAAGCAACTCTTCATTTCAAGATCTCGGAAGACTAAAATGCAGGGATTTCCCCCAGTAGAATACAGAAAGATGGTGAACAGGATGACATAAGCTTTCAAACTGTGCTAACAGTATACAGAAGAATAGTAAGGGAGAGATTAGAGGATCACATCTCTGAGAACTTGGTAATGTGTTTAAAAGACGGTTCTTAAGGCCATGATGAAAGAAAATATTTAGAATAGCACAAAGGCTGTAAGATACACCCAGAAGGTTGTCAATCACCACAGTGACACTTACCTCTCCATGCCTAGGCTTGACCCAACTAAAAGTAGAACTAGACTGATTGTCTGACATGGGATACTGAAAAAGACCATCTCACATTCAAGATTTCTATTGTCCAGTACCATTTCTACAACCAACTAGTTGTGACCTTGGCAACTTATATAACCTCTCTCGGATTCCGTTTTCTCATCTGTAGGAGGCAGGAATTAATTTTGAAGATCAGAGAAATTGCTTCTAATTCAGAAAGCAATTCTATAGGGGCCTCTATTAAGAACTGGAATAGTAACTACTGCAAGGAAAAACGTGAAACAGCAAACAGGACAAGTTCCAATGAAAAAGTCGATTGCTTCAAAGATGGACAATTTCAACATAAAAATCTCTTAATGGTAGTCCTTTCAAAAGTGGCTCATGAAATTCAGAAATATTTAAACTATTATGAGATAAATAGTACGGCCATAATTTCAAGTGCCTGTGAATTTTAAGTTTTTTTTTCCAGTTTTAAGAATTATCCTCCAACCCTTGGAATAGCTTTTCCTCAACCTTAATTTACAACGATGATATATTGTCTTAGGATAGAATTTCTTTTTATAACAATAATATGATTTACCTTAGTTTTAACTGTTCCCACACAGATTATGATGTTGATCTTGAGTTATAGGAAGAGATATGAGATGGAGCCCATCAGCTCCAATCAACTGCATAGTTGAAGAGCAACACGATTAAGAAGAATACGCTCCTGGATGGATATTGTTTTTGTTTTCCCAGCATCCCTTCATAGGAGAATCATTTATCCCTCACGACATGAGTTCTGGAATGGCTGCAATGGCAGGACCCTGCTCCCTTTTCCTTCAGATAGATACTTTTTCTCCTGGGAATTTGAACCTTGATCAGAAACACATAGTCACATAAGCAAATTATAAAGGAATAATCCAACAGATGTGCCTTGGAAGGAATATATATATATTTTTTTCCAGCTCTTCCTTGATTCTGTGAGCTACTCTGTACCTAAGCTAACCCGAGTCAGTTTCAGTTGCTTACAACCAAAGAATCCTGATGCCAAAATACAGCAGTGCGAGTGTTCCTAATCAAGTTTCTTGAAGGGAAACGTCAGGATAACACATTCCTTAATCTTTCGCTAAAAGAAAGAAAAGAGTAGCTCAGCTCTAGAATAACAGAAATGAACTGACTTATTTTACTAATGAGAAAACTGAATTCCGAAGAGAAGAGACTGATCTGAGATCATACAATTATAATTGATGGACCTGGATTCAAAACACCTGATGCTTACATGTAACACTTTTCTCCAAACACCAACAGTTTTAATCAATAATCCACAAATAAGTAATTATCTCATAATGGAATGCAGGCTCTATTTCTAAAGAAAAAAAAAAGATTACTAAAAGTAATCGTTTTGTTTTTAAAGTTTTTAAATGTTTTAATAGGAAATATATTCATACAGCTCAAAAAAAACATTAAAACATACGCAGCGAGAGGTCTTTCTCGTACCCCTGCCTCACTACCCTTCTTCATCCTCAGGTAACCACATTGATTCACTTCTTACATATGCAAACACAAAAATATTTTTTTCATTTCCTACACAAAAGGCAGCATAATCTACCAACTTTGGTGTATCTTGCTTTTTTTAAGCAGCAAGATATAGATTTTTTCAGATCATTACATTATTTTTATTTTCGCAGGTGTATAATAATCCATTCTATGACAATACTATAATTTACTTAACCTTCCTCCAACTGACATTTAGATTGTTTCTGATCTTTTGTTGTTCAAATAATGTCTTTGTAAGTAATATCAGTTGGTAGCTA
>NW_011888813.1:3298671-3334435 GCF_000151845.1 Pteropus vampyrus
AAGACCCCAAACAGAAGATGAAGATGAAAGTCTGAGGATCTCAATAGGACCCTTTAGAAAAACAACAAAATGACAACAGGCATAATTGCATAAAATACACCAGAAATCTCAAGTGGCTGTAACAATGTCTAACATGCCAGACAGGATGTAAAAACACACAAGTCTAACCATTTGGGGATGTGCTACATTTACCTTGGATATAATTTAGACAAAGAAGAGAAATAATTCACCTTACCAGAGAAGATGTTTGGAATTCTTTCTTTCAAGGTAAATAAAATACAAAAGAAAACAAGAAAGAGCGAAAGAAAGAACAGAAAGGAAGGGTTAAAGAGAAGAAGAAAGACTAACTTTATTATATTTACATTGACTACCGAGACCTGGATATATTCCACAATATACAGTTCTGCTCTGAAGGGATTGCAAAAATAAAGGTAAAAACTAAACACACTGAAGCATGCTTTTCTCTACTATAGAAATTTATATGAAAATTAACAAGAAATATAGCCTATTTCATGCATGTTTGTTCTGGAAGAAAGGATCACCATTCTTATTAGGATTTTAATTTACTTAACCTTCCTCCAACTGACATTTAGATTGTTTCTGATCTTTTGTTGTTCAAATAATGTCTTTGTAAGTAATATCAGTTGGTAGCTAAGCCATATTTGGGGGGAATAAGTTTCCAGAAAGGTGTTTGCTGGGTCAAAGGGGATCTGTGCATTTGAAAATGTGATATATATTGAAAAGTTGCCCTTCATAGGAGTTCATGTAGGTTTGTATGATACACTCAGGAATCATAATATCTGTTTCCCTACCATTTCTCTAACAGTGCATTACCAAAGAATCATTGTCCATTTCAGCTATTTGAGGGAAAATAAATCAAAATAGTTAATTTTTTTAGTATTGAAAGAATATTTTATATCAGTTTCACTTGTAGGTTTTCTACCTTGAACATGCAACAAAAAGCATAACAGACAGCTCTAATCAATCTATGGTTTTAAAGAGTCACACACACTCAAAATTTTCTTCTGAAATTATTTTTGTCACATGAGAATCCTTTCTTTCCATCAGCCATTGCTGTAATTCTTGAAGCCAGTGAATTGCCAAGGATCCAGGCTCCAAATGATTTTAATCACAACTCCACCTACCTGGAAACCAGACTTCTGGTGACTCCAGCCATCCAACTTGAAAGTGGCACAGGCTTCCAGTAAACAGCCGTTCCAAAACCAGGCTACTTTAATCTTTGCAGATACATCCTCAGGGCAAAGTGAGGGCCTGAGATTCTGGGTAAAAATGATTTGGTTCACTTTGCAAGCTCACTTGTCTGAGCTCCCAATTAGAGGCAATCCAGATCTTCTCCTACTTCTCTGAAAATTCACCAGTAACACCAGCAACCAGGGGGATCTTGTTAAAGCCTGCTACAGATCAGCTGTGTGACCTTAAGGAACTCCCCAGCCTCTTTTTCCTTCTGCCTTCTGATATAGAAAATGAGGGGATTGAACAGGGCTCCTTTTGTTGTAAAATTCTCTTTCACAGACCCTTTCTTGGCCTCGACCCATCCTTCCACTCTTCGAATGTTGTAATCTCTACATTCTAGTCTCAACTCTTCTCCCTACATTCTTTCTCTCTGAGAGTTCACACCTCCTTACAGCCTTGACTATCAGCTCCAGGCAAATGAAAGTCAGTATTACAGATCTTATCTCTCTCTCTGTTGGCAGATTGCATAGAGTCAAGAATGCTGAGAGAAACTCTGTAGCCACCCTACCACCTCTTAACCATACAATAACCAAGTGAGAAGAGACTTACTCTTAATGATTGGAGGATGCCTGTAGAACGGGGAGGCTAGTGTTCTTATTCTCTGTTTAGATGGTTGCCTAGGTAGCTGACTTACTGGTCTATATTATGCTTCCTTAAATAAAAGAATTGGTGAGAGAGGTGAAAGTAGGTGGCAGAGGAGCTCCTGGAAACCTACTTTATGGTGTGGCAAGGATGCCAAGTTTCTCCTGGGGCATCTAACTGGGCTGGAACTATTCTTGGAGGTATTTACCTTGGCTAGGGCTTTTCTTGCCAATACCCCAGGCAAGGGGGCCCAGGATTAAGAACCTATACTATGTAATATTGGGGGTGGGAGCTGAGTGGGCAAGGTAGAATCAGTGTGGGAACTCCTAAAATGGGTCTAATATCATATGGAGAGTCCTAGTCCTAGGCTATTTTCAAAGAACTTATATATGTGACATATTATAGAATCAGCATTTGGAGACCCATTATACAAATAGCACAGCAGGCCAGTTTGTATTGTCCAGAGAAGCAAAGACAAGCTACAGAAAGAGAAATACAACCTGAACAATTGAATCAAGAACCATCTGCCATTCCTCTATTCTTTTCCCTAACCACTCCTCTATAGCAGAGGTCATAGGCCTTAAAAAGAGAATAAGAAAACCAAATCATGGCCCCAATTCCCACCCTACATATACTCACAAAAGGCACACATTGTTTGGTACAGGAGTGGGAGAGAAATAAGTGAAAACCACCACTCTTTCTCTTCTGTCCCTTTGAGCCCGGAATCAAGATTTTGATCAAGAAGGGAAAGATTTGAGGTAGAGTTGAGATTGGAGTTTTAAACTGGACAGTCTTTTAACACCTAAAAGCGACTGGGAAGTTATAAATCTAGCTAAGATGTGGTAAAGGTATTTGCTACCAGGAAAGAAAGGAGGAGTGAAGATAGGACAGCTGGGGAAAGTGTTTACACAAAAATAATCCCTGTCTCATGTTTGAGCTGACCTAGTGGAAACTGTTCAATAAACTGCAGTTGTCAAATCAGGCTCTTCCACTTGCAGCTGTTGACCTTTGGCAAGTTACTTAACTTACTTTTGCCTTATCTACGAAATCGATTCATGAGATAGACATCTAAAACATTAGAATAATCTCTGAACACGTAATTGTTCAATTCATACTAGCTATCATGTGACTAGTTTACATGTGTCGTATTCATCTTAAAATCAATGTACCTAAGGATAAGTGGTGATGACATTATTGTGGAACATGAATTCAAATGTATTCAAAGGTATGGACTGTGAAAAAGGGGAGGTCAAGAAAGTAAAGAACTTGAGAGTATATGACTTATCTTATACATTCCAATCCAAACTTTAAAAACAATCTATGCTGGCCAAACAAAACTATTCTGCAGATAAATTCTGCCTTGGAGATCGCAATCTCGAAAATAATTTCAAAATCTCATTCAGTTTTAACATTCTACGGTTACTAAACTAGTCTGTTTTTTGTCTTCCTCATTTTGGCCAGTGGTGCCAGGATTCAACCTGGACTGGACCATTTAGTCAGCTTTGATGCCTTTTCCTTATTGCCTCTTTATTCTGTCAGTCATCACATACCATTCATGCTCCCATTCAACAAACTGTTAGCCTCTTCTCCAACATAACTTCTGAATACTCCTTGTCTTTGCCTACTTCCACTCCTGTATTAGTGAGCTATTGCTACAAACCTAGGATCTTACAAGAATAGTGTGTATTTTTCTTGCTCATTGTTTTGGGGGTTAGCAAGGGCAGATTTGCTTCATTCTGTAACTGGCTGGGTTCCAAGCTTTGGGTCAGGAACAAATTGACCTCATACATTTTTCACCCTCCTTGGACCAGCAGCTATTTAGGGGCAAGTTCTTTTTTTTAAAAAAAAAAAAAAAAGTTTTTTAATTAAATTTATTGGAGTAACATTGTTTAATATTATATAAATTTCGGGTGTACGACCTTATAATACCACATCTGTATACTCTATCATGTACTCACCACCCAAAGCCTAGTCTCCTTCCCTCACCATGTATTTAGGGACAAGTTTTTTTTATGGTAAATGGCAAAAGTATAAGGGGGTGAAAAAAAAATCACAATGTCTCTCGCGGTCTTAGCCTAAAACTAACACTCTGTGACTTCTGCCCACATTCCATTGGCCAGAGCAAACCACACAGCCAATCTCAACATCAGTGAGGCTGAAAAATATACTCCATTCACTCTAGTGAAAGGTATTGCAAAATCATATGGCAAAGGGTATAGAATTATATGGCAAAACATATAATTCTAACAAAAAGAGGTCATGGATAATTGTGAACAATGAATGAATGAATAAATGAAAGCCCATTCTTGGTCACAATTATTCAGGTCTCTCTCACACCCAGATTATTCTTAACCTCCCCGCTTCCCTATGCCAAGACACCACAAGGATAGAGACATGTGGAGCAGACCTGGACCCAACCACAGCCTGGAGCCAACGCCAGCTCAGGTGACCTGCATCCTGACACAGAGCTACTTGGCTAAGCCAGCCTAAATCAGCAGACCTACAAGTGTAAAAATAAATGTTTGCTGTTACAAGACACCAAGTTTTAGGGTGGTTTATTAGGCAGCATTTATATGGCACTAGCTGATTAATATAATGCATTTTCTCATATTTTTTTTCCTATGTCCTTGACATGACTTCCACACTTTTTCAATCTCCTTAAATCCTTATTTAAGAAGATATTTCAGATTGACTCAAATCTTCTTTTGGTATCTTCATCTCATCTCCAAAAATATCCTCAGAGGCTCTGCTACTTACTTTAAAAACAGTTGCTCTGTGTATTTTTGAGAACTTTTTAAGTATTCATCTTTCAGCAAAGATTTTTGAACACCTACTATGTGAATAATGACAGAAGCTGGGGATACAATGGGGAAACGGGATCCATCTTCAAGGACTTTATAGTCTAATAGGAACAAAACAGTAACAATTAAAAAGGACTACGAATGTTCTAATTTTCAAAATAATAGTCTTAGATGCTCAATTAAATTTCAAGCTAGGGCAAAGAGTTAAGGGCAAAGATTGTTTTATTCTTTCTTGATTCCCTATGGTACCAAACAAGAGCTTTTCTAGAGTAAGTATTCAATAAACAGTTGATTGCTTTGTTGTTAAATGGCCACTGCCTTTGTGTTATGTCTAGCAACTGAGTCTTTAGTTCCCAATGAAACATTTGCTGATTGGCTATCATGTGCCAGGCATTGTGCAAGGCCCAGGTGGCCCTGGCTGTCAAGGCATAGTTTGTATGAGATTGGCTTGTAAACACATTATTATGATAGCCCTTAAGATACACAAGAGCACAACTGGAGCAAAGAAGGGTGACCAACTTCATTTGAGGAAGTAACTTTATCATTATAATTGCATCTTCAAAGTATAGAAGTTTTTCAGGCAGAAGGAAACAGGAAAGGCTACTCTAGGTCATAAGAACATCATGTACAAAAGTACAGAGGCATGAAAAAGCAGTTGGGTTTGGAGATTAGCAAAGCATTAAGTTTGGATAGAATTTAGGTTGGGTGGAAGCTGGGTGATGAGAGATGAAGCCACAGCTGAACTGAGAAGAGCGTTGTATGCCAAAGTAGTGAACTGAGATATTATTCTATAGAGATCAAAGAACAAATAGAACATTTTGAGAATGGAAGAATTGTGACTGGATGCTTTTATTTATTTTGGGGTGACCACCTCATAACGATGTGGAGACTTGAATAAATAAGAACTCAATTATAGAAACACAAGTTAGGAAACAGTTCCAGGCCCAAAATGATAAAGTCCTAACTAGGCTAGAGGGTGAATTGGAGAGAATTTGGCAATATTGCAGTCAGTAGATGAGAAATATAGAGGAGTAGGAGGTAAACCAAGTCTGCATTGTGTCTAAGTTGGGAGCCCATGGGAATAGTGATTTTAGAGGTTATGAGTAGAAAGTTCATTCTTTAGTAATATAAAAAAATGGAATGCCTGTGTACACTACTTGTGTTATATAAACTAGAAACTACTTTCACATCTTCTCATTAAAAACAAAGCCAAGTGCACAGCTAAATCTTCGTGCATCATGTAGGTGACTGAGAACACTTGAGAACCACTATTTTAAATAACCCAAGTACTACCAGCATTGCTTCATTTTTCATTTGAATGTCTTTAATGATTCATTTATTCCTGCTTGAATAAGTGCGTTTTACTTTGCATATTGTGCCTGTGGAAGATGCTGCTAGATGTTCTCCAGTATCTCTTCCCACTTTCTTTTAGTAATTGAACCCACCCCTCCACCCTCCAACCCTCCTCCTCTACCCAGTAGGAACATGGCCTCGCAGCTACAGACTACATTTCCCAGCATTCCTTGAAGCTAAATAAGTTCATGTGCTAAAGTTCAAGACAATGGGGGACGAGTGGAATTGATATCATTTCTGGGTCATCTCCTTAAAGACAGTTTCCCTAGACTCTCTCTTATACCCTCTTCTATGGACTGTAGCACAGAAGTGATGGAGACCCAGCTTTGGTAACACTGAGCATGACCTCAGGGAATAGCAATGCAGCAGAAAGGAAGAAACCTGTGTCCTTTAATGACCCAGAGGAGTCGATCTACTGTGCCACCTGGACCAGCAGGAAGGTAATGTGAGAAGTATACGTCTATCTATGTAAGCCACTATATTTGTTTCTTTTTGTTTTGTTTTGTTGTTGTCATCATAACACCTTAAACTCCACCCCATGGAATGCCAGGTTTTACCTTGTTTTTCAAGGAAAAAGAATTGTTTCAATTGTGAAAATTGCCTTTAGGACTTTTTGGAACAAACAGATTTTTAATTATAAAAGTCTAATGTGTCAGGCTAAACTTTCTGAATACTCATTATCACACGAAGATTATTACTAAGGGCTTTTCCATTGCTCCTGATTTAGTAACAGTATTTAGAGTTTTAATGGCGAATACTTAATAGTCACCTTGGTTGGTTTTGATTATGATTATACTGTTGTTTGTAATGAAGTAGGAGTTTTCCACTTATTTTACTAACTGCCAGTGAGCTCTGGTTGAGTACACTAAAGACCTTTCAGTTTGCCCTATCTCTGTTATTAGATTTAACCATAAATTAAATTTTTTAAAAAACAAGGATCTGAAAAGAGAATGTCTAAAATAAGTGGTTTGCCAAGTTTTAACCTTGAAATAATAGTGTCAATTTGTATACCGTAATTACTTCCATTAAAAAAATTTTTTTTCGACTAAAGGGCAGTATTGAAAACATAATTTTATTATATTGCCACTCTTTTGGCAATTGGGATGAAATATGATTCAAGATCCTAGTTTTGCATGTCTCAGTAATAGTGTGTCTTGCAGCCATCGGTATTTTTATTACTAGTATAATGAATAGCTATGAGATGGTTTCGTTGTCAAAAAAAGTCAATCAAAAAGATAAGTAACATAAAAGAATTAGGGCACAGGCTGATGGTGGGATATAGCATAATATAGGCAGAACATATAAAAGTTATCTTACATGGCCATTTATACAATTTAACTCAATCACACATAGCACCATCTCTTATTAGTTGACTTGGAAAATTACTGCACTGCTGATCTTTCGGTCACTATCAATAATTCCCAGCTTCAGAGAGGCTAAATCAGCTTCTTCCTCTCTCCTTCCCAGTAACCAGTGGCAGCTGTTATAGTGGAAAGAACTCTTGGCTATGAATCAGGAAACTTCATTGCTAGCTCTGGCTTTCCACTTACGAAGTGTGAATTTGGGCAGGTCATCTAACCTCTGTACAGGGTGATTATGAAGTTCAGAATAAGATCATCTATGAGAAGTATTTTGGAAAATAAAAAGCTTTATACAAATAAACAAAAAAAAGTATGTGTGTGTGTGTGTGTATGTGTTACATAAAAAAAACTAACGTTAAAAATATAAAGCCACCTAATACATGTATTTGTTCATATATACATAAGAACACATATACACACACAATTTGCTAAATTAAAAATTTTACTATTTAGGGTTTATGTCCTGGCTGCTTCTAAAATGAATCAAGGCAGTTAGAGATCAACACACAATGCAAAGGTGCAATGAGAAGCTTTAAAACAAAACAAAGTCAGTAGAGTTGACATTTAAGAAGTATTTTTAGTGGAGCCCTCCTGCTTGTTATTGATGGCTGAAAGCACAACAGATAAGGAGATTGTGCAGTAATAATAACGTATTCCTAATATGTTATTGAACACTCCCCTCCAAATAAAAGTTAGAATCTTGACAATGACCTACATCTAATCATATAGTTTCACCCATACCCCACTCCTCCGCCTGCCCTTCCCTGGGTGATAACGTTAACAGGGCAGATCAGCCAGAGTTTTCAGGAGTATCATCTGGGAGATGTCAAGTTCCCACAGTGGGACATAAGGCACACGTTAGGCTTGCACCCTAAAGTCAGCAGGATTGTTATTGTAACATCTTTTGAACTTTTTTCTTAATGATCACTTTTAATCATGAGATTAAGGAACAAGACAACAATCATGAGAATAACTAATCTTTCCTTTACCTAATCCCATACCACTTGTTACTGAGACCCCAATAATCTTCTCTCCTAAAATAATTTTAAGTGAGCTACATTTCTTTATATATACATGTAAATAAATTAGAAATTAATTTTATCGTGAGGTGCAGGGTAATGCAAGCAGCTTTGATCATCTGCGCAGACAATACCATTGTGTTTTAAAACCATCCATCGATTCCCTTTGATCTTTATTTTAAAACAAGGGAAGTAAAGCATTGCATTTTTGGTCCTCAACATGAACAAATATTAGACTGTATTTTTATTGCACAGATTTGTATTGATGGTCACCTATCTCAAACTGAAACTAACAGAATAATCACTAGATTAACACTGGAATTAGCAAAGAACGGAATTTGAAATTCTCTCCCTCTCTTCAGCCTTAAAAGAAAAAAACATGTAAAATGAGTTAGAAGTCTCTGCACAGAGGGCATTGAAACGAAGAGTGAATGCTAACCATTGCATCCCACTGCCATACTTTGTTCTGCTGCTATGGTTGCCTATATCTCTTAACCAAAGCATCACTCCAGGAGCATCTCCAGGCATTAAAGTATGATCACAACTGCGACATAGGTCTTCAGAAGCTGGGATTTCTTCTCTAGACTAATATTTCTATTTTCACAAGAAAATAGTTCCTAGAGAAAATTTTGCAGCAATGTATTCAAAGTTTGACACCTTAGAGCCATAATTTTGCCTGTCTTCCAAAGGAGACTTCTAAAAGCCGAGACTCATTTAGTGTCACAGTGCACTTGCCAAGTAGGCTGCAGATAGCACAGGCCCTGTTTTACAAATGGAAGCCTGATTGTCATCCCGGCCTCTCCCAAGCAGAGAGAATCAGAGGAGGCAGTGACAGCCGCATATTCCACTCATTTCTTGAATGTGCATTTGTGAGCTCACGCATCAGGGGCAGACTCCTTAAGCAGGTGCAGAGTAAATAAATAAAATACATCGGGAACCCTGGTCCTTGTAACTGGAATTTAACCAGTCTCGCAGAGCAACTGCAAAATGTATGCAAGTAAGCATAGTCCAGTTGAGCCCAGACTCACCTGACCCCTCTTGTCCTCTTAGAGTTGTAAATACCTGCCCAGACTGGCAGAAGTCAGCTAGAACAGAGACTGTGGAGAGTGAGGGAGAAGTCCCAAACCCTTAGTCTTTATATGCCCCCACTCCCCTCTGTTCAAACATCCTCTTCACTCCGATTGGCTTCTGGTTTCTTCACTGCCCTTGCCTTGAGTGTAGTGTTCTGCACTCAGCTGCACTCAGGGGTAATGTCTTCAACTTTGCCAATGCATCCACGTAGGTTCTGGGCATGTATGTGTATTTCCAGTGATCCAGAGTGACAGCCAATGGGAGGCAGCTTCTTGTAACTCCTTTTCCTGGAGACTTGGCTCTCCCTTGAATGGCTTGTCTTGGCTCCTCTAAAAGGCCAAGGGAGGTTATCTGTTCTCTTCACCTGTAGGTTATAAACCATAATGTGGTTCTGTTTTAGAAGGATGGTCTGCATGACTGGCAGATCACTGCCAGGAAGAAAACTCAGGTTCCATATTTGAACCCCTACCTCATCCTGCAAATCAAGCACCCCCCCAAAGGTTATGATCCCATTATTGCCTTTCTCTTTGTCATCTTCCTACCGAGATTAACAATATCCAATATTCTTTCTTAATCTGATTTTTTCCTGTTTTCTTCTTTATAAAGTTTTCTTTATAAAGTTTCTTCTGATATAGTTGAAGCTATAGGTTGTCTTCCTGGAAAAAAAAAATTGTTCCTAGTTTTCCACTCCATATTATAGAATGAACACATGTGACTTTCAAGGAGGAGTAACAATGGAGCATTTTGTTTACCATTTTATCTTCATTTCTTGATTGCACCAATGAATATTCAGGTCAAATTCTGTCATAATAGGACAAAGGAGTTGTTTACAAATTCTCTTCTTGAGGTGAAATTTTATTATTAAGTGAGAACAAAAGAGCGGCTTAGGAATCTTTCAGCTACGTGGAGACTTTGCTATTACAACAGCATTTGCTGAAATGGCGATTGCCAATGCACCACTGTTGACCATTTCTGATCACCAGAATGTGACAGCATGCTTACCTACAGGCAATTGAACTTCACAGCCTTGGTCTACACAGAGACGGCAAAAACATCTTTTTAAAATCATGTTTAATTGCATTTAACTGTTTTCTACCAAATAGATAAATACTGGCTTTCCTCAAGATCTTTGTTTCAGTGAAATTTAATTAGTAATGATATTTAATATTTTCAACAAATAATTTACAGCATACTAAATGTAAGCTCTTGAAATCTTGAAACTAACAAATTCCTCCTTCCCAGTTTCTTGGGATGGAGATGTACTGAATGTTCTCAGAATTTTCTAACATCGAGTTATTTTTGATTCAGAACATTTCCACTGGTTGCCCTTGAGTAGACATGCCGTGTTATCACATTACCTTTGGAATCTCTTTAGACTGTGACCCACATTCTCAGCAAGGCAACTAGATATGAACACCTCCATTAACCTTTTTTTTTTTTTAAATGACATCTCCCTTGAGTAACTGGTCACCTTGTAAGGTCTCAATCCATTGAGTTGAGTACATGTGATACATATTCCAATGAACTGTAGGAATTTTTTTTCTCCATTTAGAAGTGCCAAGAACTTTATTAATATTTGATTTGTGAAGTTCACAATACTGCCCTAGAGAATTATGTTTCTTGATGTTTCTTGTACTTTCTTCCCATTCTGCACCCCAATTATACATGCATGTGTGTGTGTGTGTGTGCAAACACGCACTCACACATCTATAGTTAAAAAAATGTTCTAGATTGTCTCACCTATCTAACTCACAATTCAAGCTTTGATAAAAGAAAAAAACATGAATGGGGCAAAAGTTACAAACTTCTAGTTATAAAATAAATAAGTCATGGGAATGTAACATACAGCATGCTGACAATAGTTTATAATATTATATTGTGTATTTGAAAGTTGTTAAGAGAGTAGGTCTGAATGTCCTTATAAGGAAATAAAAATCTGTTACTATATATGGGAATGAATGTTAACTAGACTTATTGTGATGATCATTTTGCAATACAAATATTGAATCATTATATTGTACATTTGAAACTAATAATAATGTTATATGTCAATTATACCTTAATAAAAAATTGTTTTCCAATCCAAAAAAAGAAAAATTTTATTAAGCTCTTAATGGTCATTATTGTTCTCTGTAAATACAGATCAGGGAGGCTATCTTTCACAATCATCTTTTTTATATGGTCTATCTAAAAAAAAATCTTGTGAAGTCAGTCTCCTTGTCTTCCTCTCCTCTCTCCAGGTACCCAAATCAGTCTTCAGAAGTGTGTTTAGCTAAAAAGACTTCAAATGTTCTGTCTACTCCCAAGATATCTTCATTTTAATCAATAATAACTCTTTATGAATTTCTAAATGGCAGATTTCCAGATATCCTTGATGAGGACAGGAAGAATTGAAGTGGAAGCATTGCCGTTGCTTTCAAAGGAAGGGAGAAAACAGAAAAGTAGGAAAATGCATAGCTTGCAATTTTAATGAGCAAAATTGTACCAACTAATAATAATATTTTCATACATTATTTCTAATCTTTACCCTGCAGAGTGGGTATTATTATTAGCCCCATGTTTACAAATAAGGACTCTCAATTGTTATGTGATTTGCCCAGGGTCAGACAGAAGCAAAGCAGCAGAGCCAGGGTTCAGACCAGGTCTATGGATGCCCGTGACCACCTACCTGTGCCTGCACATTTTCCTAGACTCTGTCTCAAGGCTTTGGGGAAAGATAAGTGAGAACTCAAAATCTCTAAGAATCAGCTCCAAGTAATTTGTACAGGATAAGAGGATGAACCAGAAGATATACATGAAAAACCCTAAAATACCCCTCCCTCCATCTTTTTAAAACTCAAGGGAGGTATAAAAGTAAAATAAAAAGAACATGGGCCTAGAAGTCAGAACACACTGGGTCAAATTTTGTTTCCGACAGTTATTATATTAGCTCTTATCTTGGGTTAAATTTATTTTTTCGAAGCCAAGTTCTCTCATGTAGAAAAATGAATGTAGCAATATCTACTTAATAGGGCTACTGTGAGGATTAAATGAAATAATTTATATGTAAGTCTAAAGATAAATAGCCCACTCATAGTATAATCTTAATCAATTGTTCTTCCTAACCCTGTCATTCATCATTATATACATCATTATTGAATGTATGGGATTATAACAACTCGGTATGTCAGAATTTATTTACAACCTTTAAATAGCTGCAAAGGAAGATGCTTTTCAAGTCTGTAACAATGTATTCTTAAATGAGCACTAGACAGCAGCTGTATTATCATAGCTAAGAGCATGAATTCTCTTAGAGAGAATTCTGTATCCTAATTGCCGGTTCAGATCATGGTTCTACTCTTTAAAAGGTGTGTGATCTTACCACATTTGTCTAATACTTCTTTCTGTGCCTGTTTCCTTATCTGTAAAATAGGAATAATAATGGCACTTACCTTGTGAGAGTCTGTAAGATTCAAATTTATTAATACAAGTAAAGTGCTTTGTATATGTCCACTTAGTGACTAGCACTTAGTAAGTAATCCATAAGTGCTAGAAACACAGCTAAAACAGTCATTCTCAATTGGGGATGATCTCTCCCTTCCCAGGGGACATTTAGCAATGTCTGGAGACATTTTTGATTGTTACAACTCAGCAAGAGGATGGCATCTAGAGGGAAGAAGACAGGGATGCTACTAAATATTCTAATACACACAAGACAATCCCATAACAAATAATTATCTACTCCAAAATGCCAGTAGTGCCAAGGCTGAGAAATACTGAGCTGAGAAAAACCACTCCTGGTCAACAGAGAGTCTGAGATAATTTCCCCAGGGAGCATAAGAGGTCACCAATCAGGAACTGCTGGAAAACCAAATATCCCTATAGAAAATGCACCCCATTTCATGTCAAATAAGCTAATATGAGAAAAGTCAAAGTAATTATTGGATGTATGGGATTATAACAACTCAGTATGTCTTAGAATTATGTTGAAATGCTCTTTTAAAAGACTAACATTTATTTCTCATTAGAATCATTACTCTAATATTCACTGAATAAGAATTCCGAGTGTAGATGAGTAAGGATGCATAATGGCTTTAGAAAACAGAGGTCCCATAAAAATCAACACTTGCAAATTTATCTAGATTCCTTCCCCCACAGGATCTAGCAAGAGAAAATGGTCTACCTATAATCAATACTGAGTAGGATAAAAAGAGACATAGATTTTCATGTTCCTTTATATTTCACCCTCCTCATCCTTGCCCACATACTTTGCGGGTAATGAGATTATTTAAATAAAGCTAAAGGTGAAGAGATCAAAGCATCTCTTTCCTCGAAGTCTCAGGATCTCTGATCAATTTAGCAGGATCTCTAGCTGAGACGATTCCTTATCCACCTTCTCTGTGAGCACCTCTATATCTCCTTCAGCTTTAGCTGAAGATGGAACATTGGCCACTTGAACTAGAACCTACTAAGCCCATGGGGTGGCTTTTCCTTACCAAAACATAGGCTTCAAAAATCTGAGGAGGAAAATAGGTGACCTTGGCAGCAGAGATTGGAGGGCAGGGATCGGTCACAAGCCAAGGAATATAAGAAGCTACCAGAACTTGGAAGGGTCAGGGAATAGATTTTCCCCTAGAGCCTCTAAAGTAAGCACAGCCCTTGATTTTGGCCTACTTAAAATGATTTTGGACTTCTAGCCTCCGGAACTGTGAGAGAACTGTCAGCAGCCACAAGTAACTAATACACTGGCCGTGATGGTGGACTCTCTTCTCACAGGCCTTCATTATGCTAATCTAAGAGGGGAAAAAGAAAGTGGAGGATGATGAAGAAGAATGAATCAACAAAAGGCAAGCAAGAGATAAAAGAAGAGTGAAGAAGAGGAGGAAGAGAAGACAGAAGAATCAGGAAAAAGGGGAAGAGAAGTAATTAGCTGAATGCTACAGGTCACATGTGAATCATACTGGAGAGAAGTACATGCAGACTCTAAATTCCACTTCCATCTACATAATGGGCATTAAGGCTATGCCCAGTTCTGGAACATAAGAGAAATTTGTCTTTAAAACAACTTAAAGACAAATTCATCCAGTGTTTATGTGTAGCTTACTGCATTTTTTTTCATCAAGGTACCAACGACCTCCTTCTGGTTATTGGTAACCCCTTAGCCATCAAGCTCTTTGACCTGACTTGCCAGCACTAAACAGCCTTCGAGATCCTGCTTATAACCCACTTCCTTCACAAAATCTCCTTGACCTTTTCTGAATTCCTATTATACTCACAGTAAGTATGTCTGTTATTTCTGCCCCTCTAAAAAAGAGGCTAGAAATGCTGCTAAGCACCCTAAAATGCATGGCAATCCTGTACTACAAAAAATTATAATATTTTATACCCCCTCCAGCAATTTGCACAGAGTTGGTAGATTAAATAGAGTCCTGTGGTGACCGACTATCCGCTTTTCCAAGTGCAATAATACTGACGGTCTCATTGCCTTCATCTTCTATCTACTTATCAGATTGTACAGTGATGGCTGATATTGAGAGTTATGTCCCTAAGGCATAAATCATAAAATCATAAAAAATAGATCGACATAATTCATTGTCTTGCTAGTTAAGAACACCTACCAATCTATTTTAGAAAGATTTCCAACTGGAATAGTTGAGGCCAGAAAGCATTTTCATTCATCCTAAATTTAACCCCAAAATGCAATTAACAGCAACCTCTCATGTCCCAAATATTCACAGCATCTGAAGATTTACTTTATTACCAGAGAGTAACAGGTTTCTTCTAAATTTATATTCTAAAATATAAATTTATATTCTAAAATATACTGAAGGTGCCTGCCTTCTGGTATTTATTTCTCAACATGTGACAAATCTTAGTATAAAAGTAAGCCGATCTTTTTTAATTGATTATATGTTCCTGGCTTAAAATTTCCCAAAGGAAGTTCTGCATTTGAGGGCATGTTTATATTTTTCATGTTGCTCATTTGCATCCAGTGTAACTGAAATTTAAGCTCAGTTCAGTAAATTATCCCATAGTAAGTAATCAGATCACTGCCCATGTGCAAACCATTATGTACACACATGGCTAAAGAAGCTAGTCAAGTACATACAACTGTTTGCGAGTATCTTTCATGGTTTTAGATTTTAATGTTTATTTTTCAAGCATAAAAAGACCAGAGGCACTTTTTGGCATTCTCATCATGTAAAAGCAGTGAATATAAAGCATATCATACAATTAAAAATAACAAATACACAGAGAATGGCAATAAATTAAATAAAACAAGTAAATGATGTACACACTTCCAAAACAGAAAACCAAGACTTAAAATATTGTACACCTTAGTGAAATAACAGCTGCTCTTATTAAAAACCATATGTTCCATTAGTACGGTATTTTGTAATTTATTGCTTTTCCCACCTTGGAAAAATTATGTTACAGTTATGGGCCTATATTAACATTTTTTGGGCCTTTTATAAGTAACAGCTTTTGCAACTGGACACTTAGCTATCCATTAAGTCAGTTGCTTGAGAAAAGCTTTCAATTTTTTTGACTTTTTTAGATTGCTCCAAAAGAATGATTCAGAGAAATCATAAAAAGATTAATTCATAATGATGAAATGATGAAATTCATAAACTATAAATGAACCTCCCCAATCAGTGTGTTATCTATGTATTTAAAGCATGATGGAGTCACATCACTCACATGAACACAGATTTCTATTTGGATGACCTTAATTCGTCCAGAATGCCTAGGATCAAAAGGCCCACACACCATGAAAAGACTAGTTTTCAAGTCAAGAAAAAGGTCCTTGTCTAGACTGATATTACAGATTCCTTTTTTCCTCTTTCCAAAGAGAATTCTATAGGTTGTAACCTATTTTCTGGTTTGTTAATGACAAAATGCTTAGTGTTTTACTAGCACTTTCTGAAACTCTTAAACTTCACTGTCATCCTGAGGGAACTCTGTCCCTGAAGGGGAAAATCATTTTCTTCACCCAGGGCCTTTTTCCTTGTATTAATATTAATATCCCATGAGAATATTAGCTCTGGAGGAAAGAATTTGATGGCGAAATTCCATATTTACTCATGAAATCCACCCCCAACTTCCCCTCACACATTTTAAGAGGGTAGTCTGTGTGTGGTGTGTGTGTGTGTGTGTGTGTGTGTGTGTGTGTGTGTGTGTGTGTAGGGAGGGTGTTTCCTACTGAACCAAAAGTCATTTTTACTAGCAGAGGCTCTTCTTTAGGGAGACTATACTTTGTATTTATTAGGACAGAAAAGTATTTAATTAAACTTATTTGGCACTGGCTAGAGTGTAGAAACAGGAAATGGAGTCTGTTCAGTCCTCCAGTTCTAACTCCACCTGGCTGCTCTCTTCCTGCCCCCTCATGGGTTAAAGGAAGGGTCTATCCAAACAGAAGGCATTGTCCAGCCTCACGAGACTTTAGCAGTGTAGTGGGGTTGACAGTCCCCTTACTTTCCTGTTTAAGGGGCTTGTGAAAGAAAAGAAACTCCTCAGTGCCTATGATTCTTTAAAAATGATTTTTAAATGGCTGTTTGTATATGTGGCCAAGTGACAAAGCACATGAACTCTGAAGCACTCTCTCTGCATTCTAATGTGGGCTCCATACTTACTAATATCTGATCCTGAATAGGTTACTCAATCTCTCTGTGCCTCAATTTCATCATTTTTGAGGAATATATTGAGAATATATCAAGAATTCTCATATACTGAGATACATTCTCAATATAGTTCAAGTGAAATATATCTCAAATGAAAATGATAATACCAACCTTAGAGGGTTGTTATGAGAATTAAATGAGTTAAAATATGCAAAGTATTTCAGAATAGTGTTGACACATAGTACAAAGTATGTGTTAGGTATAAAATACATCTCTTTTCAAATACATGATGATTTGAAGATATTTTTGTAGTAATATAGTATCTATATCTATCTATCTATCTATCTATCTATCTATCTATCTATCTATCTATCTATCTATCTATCTACCTATCTATCTATCTATCTATCATCTATCTATCTATCACTATCATCTATCTATCTAATGAACTGGCACTTAGTAAATATTTGATGAATTAATATAATCTAACATACAATCTAACACAATAGGGTAATCCTAGGGTCTAATTAGCTTGTCACTGATTGTTGCATATTTCAGGTGATTCATTGCTGTTTAGTAAATGGAGACAAAAATCTCAGAGTTCAGTAGAGATTTTTATGAAGTGGATAAGGCCTAGATGGTGGACAAAAGAAAGAAACATTTATGGAAAACCACCATGTGCCATGTTCTGAGCTTGGCACTTTTCATGTGCTATTATATATAAGCCTCCTAACAACTCTTTTAAAGTAGACACAATAAGTTCCATTGTGCAGGTGAGATAAATGCTCTCACTAATGTCAAGTAAACTACCCCAAATCACACAGCTAGAAACTAGTGGTGGAGGTAGAATTCTAATCCTTTTTTTTTTTTTTAGCAAAACATAACATGGAAAAAGGAGAAAAGTAGGTTATATAAGTTAAGTGATTTCACAAAAGGGTCATTATTGACTAAATCATTAATAAACAAGGTTTATAATTCAAAAATGGTATGGTATCTCTTAGAATTAGCTTTAAGGTAGAGATTCAGACTACACACTGTCCATTTTTAATCCAGTGGTGAAAGCCACTGCACATTTCAATAGTGGACTCATAGACTGTCAGAGATAGAAAGTGACCTAGAAGACCATTTAGTCCAACAGCTAAGAGACATCAGAGGTGAAATGGCAGGCTCAATGTCATACAGGCAATTAGTGGCAGAAGCAGCCAGAATTCCTCCGGACCCCACACTCCTCCCCTTTCAGCATGCAGAATAGCCAACTGGGACTCCAAGGCTTTAAATCCAACCATTTAGATGCATGTAAATTCTAGTTCATTTTAAATACTCTAATTCATCCTACTTTACCACCTAAACCTAAAACGAATACTAAGGTGATTTTTTAAAATTTTGGGGAAAATATAATAAATCATAAGAAGTTCTCTAGTGGAAAGTAGGTAGAGTTTATTTAAGAGCTTCTAATTTTAAAACCTGACCAAAATTCTAGTATGTACCCTGCCAAAGGAGAAGAAAAATTAAGTATTGTCTGCATGGGAGAACAGCCTTTTAAATGGAGAGTGATATATTTCTTCAGAGAGAGAGGAATTAAAAGGATCTTTATTTTTCTTGTTAGATTGCATTCATTCACCAAATATTTACAGAGGACCAAACAGCAATAGTTGCAGGAATCCTACTTTTCTTGCACATTTCTCAGTACTCATTACAGTGCAGGGTTTTTGATAGCCATTGATATACTAGTTCAGTATATTAAATGACTTCAGGACAAAAGTCACTGAGGTTATGGTAGCGACTACTCATGTCCTGTGGAAGTGGAAGGAGGAGGAGGTGGCTCTTGGCTATTCCAATGTTTGTGTTGTACAGAACTATGCAGCATAGTATGCACTTTCTTATAACATCAATAGTACTGTCAAGTCCAACAGCTTACAATTTCTTTCACTGTGCAAGCACCGGAAGTTGATCATCGATAGCACCATCTCTCATCAGGCTGACAAGCGTCAGGCTGGGTGATGGTGCCCATACTAAAAAAAACTGTACCATCCAGCTATCTCATAATACACAGCTATATCATAGGGCCTAGGAGGCTTAGATAATGAGTTATAAAAAATAGTAATAATGTGAAAAGCACATTATCCACTGCTTCCACACACTGCATGATTACAAAACTTTACAAAACATCTGAAAATGCCAGACTTTGGAAAGCTCAAACTTTTTGACTCTAAACTTCGAAATATGCCAAACATCACTTTGGTAGAAAGAGGGTTTTAGGTTGCAATAACACCATGGAGAGAGAGGAAGAACTAAAGGTAAAGACAAAGAAAGATGGAAGTACATGATTCTATGTGATTTTTATAACAGACATTTAGCCCAAGTGAGCAAATAAATTGCTAACTGACAAAAAATTGGCATATGAACTAAGTGAGTTTCTCAAGCCAAACATCCTGAAATAAAGGAAGACAGTGGGGTGAATAGGCAATGAAAGCACAATCAGCCACAGATTAGCTGGATATTGGCAGGCCTATAAGGCCCAGCAAAGATTTAGCTGCAACATTCCATAGGGGTTGTAGCACAACTTCCTGAGGATGATATGAAAAAGTCAACAATGATGGAGCGATTGATGCTAATTAATCATCTTCATCTCTCTACTTTCCTTAAAATACTGTATCGCAAAATCGACTTGGGATTTAAGGGACCAACATTACAATCTCAGATATTTTTTTCCACATTAACCATACAGTGGAAAAGTCCTGGTGAACTATATGGTGATGACAGGACTCTCTATAAAAATCCACATATATGAGGCCAACACATACTCACGCCTCAACTGTATACTTACACAAATACAAGGGAGATGGTGCATGCAATGATAACACAGATACTTTAATGATATCCATTATGGGAAAATCTGCACATTTCATGCTCAATAAATTAGTCATTAATATTGGTGACATAGAGATGTTATTGGGTTGGTGTGATTTTTATGCCATTCATAGCACTGAAGGCATGGTTTAAACACGGGCAGAAATTCCAAGAATAACACTGTGATTTAAAGTTTCATGAATACGATTAGGCAACTGGTCTTTTAAGGGCTAACAGACACTGCAAATTTGGCTATCAAGATCAGTTAATAAACACCTTTTGCTCACTGTAGTAAGTAGGGAAAGATGGTTGAGTGTAGGTGTGGTTAGTTTAGTTAGCAAATGCATTTTGAACACTTAAAATGTGCCAGCCACTGTGCTAGACAAAACACAGTGCCTTTCATCAAAGCATCTTGCAATTTAGAAATGCGGTAATTAACATTTAGAACATCTACAAATAATGCATCAAGTAAAGATACTTTCTAGATACCATTGAGTGCATTTGGCAATTTTCTATATTGCTTTCAAAACCTAATTCTGGATCCAATATTGACTGAAAGAATTAAGATGTTCAATCTAAGATGATATTAATATCACACACACACACACACACACACACACACAAATAAATCTTGATTCCTATTACACACATTTTTCTATATGCTAGACCTTTGGCTAATAATTAGGAAGAAGCACTGCAAATATTAAAGGGTTGATGATTTACTTTGGTCTGACCCTCCTAAGTCCTTGGATTCCAAACATTACCCACATGGATCTTCACACAAATTATGTATAACCTGGCGATTAGCTTCCACATTACCAACAAAAGGTATGTAATTAACCTGTTAGTAAAAACAATGTTGTTTTTGTAAACTTGATCAAACATTTGTATAAAGTTGTAGTGTTGAGATCAGTACCAAAATGAGTACAGATCTCACTCTGGTGATTGCCAGTTAGATGAGCACCAGTTATCACGTTAGGAAAGTTGGTAGGTTTCAAATGTGTTCTCTGCACATGTAGGAGGACAAAAGAAGATTCCTTTCACATTCATGCTTTCAACATATTTCAAACACCTGAGTTACAGACCTGAGATTTTAACTTATTCTCCTCGAGATGCCTACTTTGCTTACAGTTCACTTGAAATCACCCCCTTAGAAAAATCAACAAATACTAAGTAATTAAGGGTAATGAAATTTTAGCCTGAACATCTATTTGCATGAACATTGCATGGGAAAGTTTTCCTTCAGTGGCTCTGTGGTACCAGTGTCTGAGACTGTACATCCCACTGAGAACTATAAAGAGTCCCAAAGGGCAAAATTTAGGATAGAGAACATCTGACCTCAATAATGGGCGTCAGGATAAGAAATGCATAACACATGGTCACAACTCGAAAACAGTGATCTCGAGGTTACTGCAGAGGATGGCAGCTGTTCAGTTGGACATCTGGATCTCAGTAGCTCCAGAACTGGATTGTTCTCACATGAGATCTGTCTAGGAGAAGTTCAGCCCATCTTTGGTAATGGTTCTGAGAATTTGAATCTAATCTCCATCTTCACAAGATTTTTGCTTCTGGAAAGTAAAGAGTTGCCCAAAAGCAAAACATTCAAACAAGAAAGATCATTTTTGGGTTCTATAGCTTTGTCCAAATTGATCCTTCACCTTTAGTGTTTACACTCAAAAGAGATGAAGGTTATGTGAGGGTATTGGCTGTCTTCCTGTATTATTTGATATTATTGATATATAATTTTTAACCTACTTTTTAAAAGTTCAGTTTCATTCCATTCTCTGAGAAGAGCAATGAACAGCAAGATGTTGATAGGCAATGAAAGCTTGGCTGGCATATGCAAGTCTAGTTTACTATGCAAGTCTAGTTGTATCAATTTCAAGTGGTGTATTATATAACTATTATGATTGGTAACTAGGAATTATGAAATATGTACGTATTTAAACATAGGTCCAAGATATCAACTTTATCAGTGCAGCAAAAGAAGGAATTATGTTTAAATTCTTGAAAATTACAAAGTTGACATTGGTAATATATACAGAAGCATTGTTTAGCCAATTAAACAAGACATAATATACACTAATTGACTGATGAATGACTCAATGGACAGACAACTGAATTAATGGAAATAATGTTTCCTTGGGTGGAAGGCCACTAGTTCTAAGTAACTTATGAATATAAGTATGTTGTTGGTATAGTCCCTGTTCAATAGTGGGCAAGTTTTCCAAAAGAGATAGCAGCAGGTGTAATCAAATGCATTTGTATATTCATGTAGACTTTTCTTTCCCCCTCCAATATCTGTATAACCACTTGGTACGAATTGAAAATAAAATAATTGAAGATCTTTTAAACACAGTTTGAGGGGTTATGCTGTTTGTTCTATTTGCTGGAAATTGCTATTTATGCAAGACCTATATGTTTCAGTACTTTTTTCAACGGCAATTGGCTGGTCACAGGGGGCGTCCTTAGCAAAGACTTTGATTAGGACGTAGAACATTGCAGTTGCTCAATAACTAAGCACTAAGCACCCTTCCAGAAAAACACACTTTTGTGAATGTATAACATAGTGTACTATTTAAATCAACTGTTCAAAAATTGAGAGTTCTTGAAAAGATTTAGATAAGATACTTTAGAACTGGAGAATTCTGTGTAGATTTTGATTTTCTCTATTCTCAAGCAAATAAGGGGAAGGGGAAGCAACTTGATTTGAAACAAATACTTCAAATTATCAATTATAAAAATGGTGAGTACCAAATGTAAGCTAAAAGGCCAAAACATATTATACATGGCCCTTAATCAACAGTCTTTCAAGGACAAAGAGATGGAATGATACCATAAATCCCTGATCTCAGATGTAGACAGTAAGGAAAAGTTGGATGAGATTTAAATGTTTAACGGTCATCAAATGAAAATCTTTCTTCTGATGACAAAGCTGGAGTCTGGAAATGTTACTCTGAAACATAGTTATGACTATGAGAGGGGGTATGGACAGGAAAAATGAAACTGTATATGAAATGGTAACTCAGGACCAACGCCCCACTGAAGATGTTCCCAAGGGCCTGGGAGGGATGAAAAAGCAGATTAGAGATCAGCCTTACAAAAGTTCACACCCTTTTGATAATCAAATACAAGTTCTACTCTTCAAACCAGAGATAAGATCTACACCTATAGGTCCTGATTTAATTGAGTAACCTGATGATGATTCGGATGAATGACCTGGTGGAGGGTTCTGACTGATAGATGTCTGCTAAGCAGAGCAGGTGGGGAAGTGACCTCTGGTAGTAAATCAAGGATCTTTAGAAGCTGCTTTAAGTCCTTCACTTGGGTGACCCTTGCGACTGGAGTCATAGCTTGGACACCTGGGAGAATACATGATATTGGAAACCAAGTTTTAAAAGGGCACTCTTGTGCATCACCTGGAAAAGAAACTATGTTCTTGTTTTTGTTTTGGACTCAGAGAAGGGCATAATCAAAAAACCTTGAAGGCATCACTCTTGAACTTGAGCATTCACCCAAATCACCTGGATGACTTGTTACAACATATACTGCTGGCCCCACCCCCAGAGTTTCTGAATCATGAGGTCTGAGGATGTCCAGAGAATTTGCAAGTTAACCAGCTTTCAGGTGCTGCGGCTGCTAGTGGTGGTTTGGGGACCAGTCTTTTGAGAACCAGTACTTTAAAGAATATCAGACCAAAAAATATGCATCTTACTCACAGAAAACTATGATTTGTTCTCAATGGAATCTAATCAGTAGGTTTACATGCAGTTAAATTTTTTAAATGAGCAATGACCACCACTGTTAATTTGGAACAGTCAAACTAACCTCACAAAAGACTTCTCCAATGGAAAAAATGGGAAACTCTTTCCACGGTACACATTGGCTTTATTGGCTGTGGTCTTAGTCAAAGCACAGAATGAACCGTGGCCAGCAGTGTGAGGTCTCTCAAACTTGCAGCTGTTGGGAGGAGGCTGCTCTGCCAGTGACTCTGGGCAGGAAGTGCCTCGTTAGAACTGATGCATCTATTTTATTCAGTTCAGGAAAAAAAAAAAAAAAGGCAAAAAATTCCTAGGTTTCTCCAAACTTCTTTTAACCGCCCGACCTCCCCAAAGCCACCATGTCAGATGGCTTTGCTGCCATGGCTGCTTGACTTCTGGTAACTGAGCTTGAGGTTCAGTATGATGGGAAGTTTTCAAAATGCTGAGCCATAAATCAAGCCTGTATCTTCACTCACAGTGGGCTTAATGATAGCATAAATAAAACAAAAATCCAAAATGACAGACAAGCACGGGACACTCAGACTGAAAAATATCTGAAAGGAGGCCACGTTGCATTCGGATCCAAACGTCAGCTAGCTTTCCATAAAGAACTTTACAGTTTAGTGCAACTTTCACCAGAGATATGACTTTACAGTGCACATCAGGTTCAACCGGATGTCTCACAATGCTGCTTTCCAGGACCCCACGTCAGATAAAGGATGGAGTGCTACCGTAGTTTTTTCTCTTTCAAGTAAACAGTTTAAGATGTGTGTTGTTGAAGGCTACTCAGCTTTCTCTGTGTTCATATCATTTTACAGAACTTCTGCCATCCTTCATTTCCTTATCCAGCTAAGTGCTCAGCAACAATAGACAAACAAAATCTAAACTAGAATTACCACTACCCTGGGGATAACACTGAATAAGAGTTATGCAGTGTGATCTGATAATAGCTAGCTTCGAGAACTGAAAAAGGAAAAAAAAAAAAAAAACCAAAGCTGGTAAAGGGGATATATTAGAAATTTAGATTTTAAATCCTATGTACAATGTGACACACATTTTTAGAATTGCCCTTTTGGCTTTAAGGTAGAGAAAGTGATTAAATAGGTTCCCCTGATATATGAAGTACATATAAATACTGCTCTAAAAAGTAGCTGTGAATCAGCACACAAAGGATAAAACAATCTTGTTTTACCAAGAGAAGCCTTTCACACGTGTTTAACAGACCGGCCCATATCCTTAGAAAAACCTCGTGTTTCATGTATTAATCTCACTAATTCTCTGTGGTTGCCATTATCCTGATGTCGTAAAATGCATGCACAGGACAATGGAGCATGACCCCACTCCACAGGCTGGCCTTAACAAAGGACATCAAACTTGCTTCCAAAAATCCTTAGGTGAGTGACTGTGGATCCCAGAGAAAGAAATGAAAGAGACACTTAGAGGGAGGAAATATTTTCAATTGAAATACGGTATTTCAAGAACAAAGGGAGACCCACCATCTCAAAGTACACGTTTTAACATTGTTGGCCAAGTGTTTTGGGCTTTTAAAAGCCATTTGAACTCTTGGTGGCTTCAATGATTCAAAAATACACCTGACTCTAAACTGTAAAATTTCTAAGAAAAAAATAAAAGGAAATTTAATGGAAAACCTGATACTATAAAAATTAGAAGTCCTTAAAAATATATATATGATTTTAAGAAAAAATACTAAATCATTATTTAAAGGACATTGTCAGTTAGTGACCAACTGATGAGCATATAATACTATCCTCCTTTCCCTCAGAATAAGATACTTTCTTACTTTTAAATTATAACATCTGAACTGTCGGTAGTTTAACATCCACTAATTTTGTTTAAAAAAAATATTGCCTCAAGCCAGCTTTCTGATCTTTTATTTCTAGTGAAGTATACAGCTAAGATGACAGAGAGCTCCAATATCTAAGGCCAAATTGTAACTTTTGTTTTTATTTTAATAATGCCAGTCAAAATGCTTTACTAAAGAATGAAAAATGAGAGGGTGTCAAGTTGTAGAGATCTACTGAGAGATGACAGAAGACAGTCTGGGCATGAAAGTCCAGTATCTGCCAGTTTTAGAAACACAGAACATTCACTCTAGAAAATGGCAATTATGTAAATTCAACTTTTTAAAACATAGCAAGTTATTGTTAAAATTATTATTATTGTATGGCTCTATTTTGACTTTAGTGGCATTTTTTTTCATGTTGCCACTTATATGCTCTAACGTATAAGATCCTACACTTTGAAAGGTGGAGGTTATCCGATTATATATTGTTTCAACTACCCTCCTGAAAGGGAACTAACATGATGCTATGTTTCGAAATCCAGTCTATTTAGAGAGCAAGGCAGCAAGTTCACATCAACAAGTGTCACATGGCTTTGTAGCACATCAGAGTCAAGGTGTGTTAGGGAGGAAAAGATACCCAGCAACAGAAGTATTCCTAGAGTTTCGACCATGAGAGTAGTCAAAAACAAGAGACACTTAAATCCTTTTCTAATCGGCTGGTCCTGAAAGAAATGCAGGTGCTACAAACTCCAGACAGTCTACCCCTTTGTTGTTGTTGGTTGTAGTGTGACTAGATTTCAGAGACTGACAGTAGGGGATGACCTGGTAGAACAGTGAGTGCGCCAGGCTGGGTTTGGATTTACGTAGGAGCATGTTGGCATAGGCGTGGATAGAGCAGGAGACTGAAATGGGAGCAAATGAGGTTGGAACTTGAAGGTCAGCTGGTTTCACCAGAGCAGAGCAGAGCAGAGCAGAGCAGAGCAGATTGGTTCACTTTGATCCTAATCAAAATCAAGGGAGACTTCTCTGAAATTCATTTGGGGGCTTCTAAAGTTCTGCTTCTGGACATAAGCATTTTTCCTAGCTTGAAATTAGATGTGGCGTGTTTTATACGGAAATGAAACTAAATAGAATCTTTCATGGTTAAAATTTCTTTTCTCAAATTGAAAAGAAGCTGATATGTTTTTATTGCTAATATTTGAGAACTCAAAAGTTGAAAGAGGTAACTATTTTTACATCAAACTTTGGTGCATGAAATGTCTTTATATACAAACTTTCCCAAATTTACTTTCCAGATTAAGGTTCATGGTTTCATTTGGATCCAAGAAAACCAGATGCTTTCGTGAGGCCAGCTTCCTCATTTTAAGGCCATGAAAATCACAAATTTTCTGTTTTGTTTTAAATTGAGAGAATATGCGGGGACAGTTTGAGGAGGGAGTGTAAGAATCCTGGGAAAAGCATCACCTAATAATCATTCACTTTCTTGGCTACCATATCACATGTAGTTGGGTTTATGGTACAAACCCTGAGTAGAACGATTTACGATATTTGCCCCTTCCTAAAAAAAAAAAAAAGGGTTTGCTAAGTAAATATACCATTTAATTATATGTAAGAATTTGGTCCTACTTAAAAAAGTATTTATTTAACTATGAGATTCAATACAGATTATAGAAAATGTAACAATTACTGTGACTCTAACTATACTTTATATACCACCGACTCAAGCCTCAAAATGGAAAATGCATTTATCATAGTTGAAAGGAGAAAAACAAAGAAAAATAGGCTGGTTTCCTCTGCTAAGTAGGTAGGCATTTTTGATCCCTATAACCTTTATATCCAAATATTCCATTAAGATATAGATTTGATCTCATTAGTAAAAATGTGTAAACTATAACAATAAGAAGAAAAGTTGGTGCTTCTGGGAAACTGGATGCATAAGATGTTATATAACCAACTGGTTTTCAACCTTCAAATCAGGCACTACTAATCAAGGAAAGAATAATGACCTTAGCCAATGGGAAAAACATCAAGCCAGATTTTTCCCAGCTGTTTCTCTCCTCTGTGGCCTTTCAGTAACTTCAGTGGAAGTTTAGTGTATTTAGGGAGAAAGATGGCCAGACGAATCAGAAGTATTAAACCTAAAAGGTCAATGTTCAAATTAAGTCTTGGACCAGGCTTACTGCAAGAATAGTTTATCCCGTCCAGTGCTACAAGCAATATGGCTGACCAGCCACAATTCAAATGGGGCTGATATCACACTCTCTCCTGCCAAAGGGGTGAGTAAAGGAAAAACAGTTAACTGGCTTTGAAATGTACAAACCAAGCCATTAGTGTTTCCTTAGCATTCCTTTTGATTTCCAACTCAAGCTTATTGTGACTGTAAGAGATAGGAAAAATCCCCACAGGAGACAAATCCTTGGATTTAGTTCTATATAAACATAGGGTCAAGAAATTGTGACAAAATTGTTGCTTACAAAAAGTTGACTTTGCCTTTGAAGTTCTTGTGTGTTCCACATTTAAAGTCAGACACCTTCATTCATCCAACAGTAGCATAATGCCTTCAATAATATAGTGGCTTTATTCTTTTTTTTTTTTTCAAATTAAAAAAAGTCTCTCTCCACCCTGTTATAAAAGCATCAGTTAATATGCTTTCAAGGATTTGCCAAGAAAATAATCTGAGTTACCTTAGGCTTTCAGGTTTAACTGGCCTGACGTAATTTTTTTTAATGACCACAGATGTGCCAACGACGGTTTAGGTCCATTCCTATCGAACAGAATGGACTGCATGAAGTTCTTACTAATACATTAAGGGAAAAGCAATTTAACCTTTATCTGTAGGATTTAAATAAAACCTGTTAATTTTTTCCCTTATTTTCCCCCCAGATAGTCATTCAGATCCAAGAAGATAAAATATTATGGTGTCAGTCAAAAAAACAGCAGTGAAAATACTGACATAATTTTTCAATGCCCCAAATATTACTATGGAGTGATAGAGGCTACACGGAGCAGCAGGACTATGAGCCACTCCTTCACAAAGGGCTATTCCCACTAAAACCTCACGTGCTCATTAGCACATTAACACCTTGAAGTCTCGAAGTTAGACAAAATAAAACCAAACCTCTTTACCTTTATCTAATCCAGAATTTCTCCAGCTGGCCTAAACACGTCTCCCCTTCTTCATGTAATTCCTGCCACCACGCAAACTCTGGGACATGAACGTCTGTTTTTATGTTTCTTTTTTCCTTCCTTGCACAATGACTGGCCTATAGCAGGAATTCAATAAAAGGCTTTTGGAATGAATAAATGATCAAATGAATGTTTGTACACTCAGAGGTTATGTAGATTGTGTATGTAATTTTGGCATGTAAAACATATTCATCTTTTGTAGTAACCGTAGCATCTAAATTCACAGAGTGTCATTTCTTTGTCTACACATTTAAATATGGTAAGTTAGGAAAACACATCTTGAGTGGAAATAGAAGCATCTTTATGAAATATGAGAAATCTAACAAGCAAGTATACTTTAGCAAACACAAAATGTAATGCATATTAGGAAGGTATTGCTTTATTGTCCTGGTCTCTGTGCAGAATTTTTCCACCGTGACCCAATGGGGATTTAATTCCTGAATGTTTACCATTATTTAGCATTTAATAGAAATCTTTCTCCACTGGTAGAACAGCATGTAAAGAGGTAAGTTCTTAAAAACACTTTGATGTTGGAAAAAGCCGAGATGCTTAAAGGAGATAGTACCAAATTATACGAGAACTCTTGTGGAGCAAATTTCATGGACACAGGAGTTTGGTACTGCGATTTTGGTCACTGTAAACCAAAGACAGTCCAGAATATGACTGAAGTGATTGCAGTGGGATATCTGGCCACAAAAAGACAAATATAAATAAATAAATTGTGTGATGAATTCTTTACAGGGCTCTACAATTCAGATATCATTTGTAAATTCTTCATTTCTATTAAATATGGATGATTGGAAATAATGTAAAGATAGTTCTGTCATAATAGACTGCTGAGATAATGAATGTAACCATCCTGAGCATTTATACAGTGAACTATCTAATATTATACTTGCATATCTCCATGACATGTTATAACACATGATAATTTATTAGGGAGAAAGCATTTTTAAAAAATCAATTGTATATAAACGCTCACTAAATCTAAAGTGCTGGCAATTTCCGCCTCAAGGAGAACTCATTTTCCTCCTTTTTAGCCAGTAATTTTTGAAAGACTTCAATTATAAATCCAAATTTTGGTTGGAAAAATGTGACTGACCACACCTGAAAAAAAAGAAAATGCAAAGTAAAAAAAAACATCACTTTCTCTGCTGGTATAAGTTGCCAATAAGTTAGTTGTAAGTTATTTGTAAGTCATTCACGAGCTGATGTTATGTGGATTGGTAACTTACATCATTCACAAGGACCAACTGTATTGTTATTTTAGTCAGTGTTTGGCAAAGCTGAAGAGCAGAAGCTTCAGATGCTAGGTAACCTGGGCCAAACTGCCGCAAGGACAGATATGCTATTATTTGTAAAACGCTCAAGTAAAGCAGCTAATTACATTTTGCTATTTTTGCTTTCGTAGTCTTCCTTTTTGGATTGTAGACTTGCTTCCATTGGTAAACCTGCGGCATCTTCCTTGATTAAGGATGAATCGGGAGTAACTGTTCTTTTGGTAAATGCTGGTAAGGTAAGAGAAAAGAAAAGAAAAAAAACCTGGATGAATATAATCTCTGGGCTGAAAAATTATAAGCAATCATTGCATTTATTCTTGTTTTCTGTAAATTCTACTCGGCCTAACAGACTTTTAATGTAGGAGTAAACTTCATCAATTTACTATTTTTTTAAAAAATAACATTCATGTGATTCGATTTGGGGGTGGGGGCAGATTTGAAGGATCTGAGAGTGGAAGGTGTGTGTAGTCAGTATATACGATATAAAGCACACACAGAATTTTAGAGGGAGAAATCTTAAGGGCCTCCTTTACATAATATTCTTTGTTACAAAAAGGAAACTGAGAATATATTTGGAATCTAGGTTTACTATTTTTCTACTCCTCTTACCTCTCTTCTGAGCTTCAGAAGCCTATATCCAACTATCTATGTGAAATCTTCCCACCTGATTTCTAATCTCTGATGCCTAATCATCCCTTACTCTTCTCCATCTTAGAAAAAGATATACTCAACCACCTAGTTGCTCAGACCTTGGTTCCTTCCTTCCTTTGTCTTGCTTGCTCCACCCAACCAATTTAAAAGCCAGTTCTGATGATTACGCCTCCAAGTTCACCAGCATTCTGCTTTACACCATCTCTGGTACTGCTGACACTAGCCCAAATCACCATGTTCTCTTTTCCTGTTTCCATCCCGTCCCCTTCTCCACACCACCAGAATTATCTTTATAAAAGGTAAATCAGATTATATCACTCTCCTGCATAACCTCCTCACACCCAACTCTACCAATGGCCTCTCAGAGAACTTAGAATAAAAGCTAAATGTCTGACCTTGGCTCCATGGGGACCTCATCTTCTCCCCGTCTCCCACCCTCTCTACCCCTCCCCGTCTCTCTCCCACCCTCTCTACCCTCATTCAATGTTCCATTCCTCTAGAAGACCATGCCCCATTCTTCTCCAGCTCATTTACACTCTCTGTTCCCTCTCTCAAAAAGGTTCTTCCCAGTCAGTATTAATTCAGCTGGTTCTTCTTGCCATTCAGGTTTCTGCTCAGTTGTAACCTCCTCAGCTGTAACCTCCTCAGACGCATCTCCTGATCACTGATCTAAAGCAGCAGTCCTGTTTCAGGTGCCTTCTAGCATTTCACATTTATACAACCAACCGCCATTTTAAATTGTTTGCTTGTGTACTACCAGAAAACCTTATGCATAGCTTCTTAGTAAATGTTGCCTGAACAAGTGAATATACTTAAGAGACTTTTAAGAGATAGCCAATTGAGATTTTTTAATTGCTTTCTAGAAAACATCTAGAGAGTATCTTATCAAATTACAATGACCAGAACTCAATTATTTAAAAACATCTGGCACCTAACTGGTCAGTGAAAAGATAGTCACACACACACACAAAATCCTTGTCATGTAAAATAAACCTATAATATACAGAGACAGAAAAACTGTGCCATCATGGAATAAATAGATCTTTTCGAAACAAAAATCTTTTTTTTTTTTTTACCTTATCAGTACCCCAACATTTTCTTTTTTTGTCTTAAATCTTTGGCATTTTATTCTACAAGTTTGAGGACAGACTACATTCAAAGCATCTATTCAGAGTTAGCCAGGTGGATCCTGAAGTACAACAGAGAAGGGAAAAGAGTGTGCTTTTCTTGCTGTGGATAAATTACTTTTTATCCGAGTGACTTAAACTCCCCCTAAAGGCACCACACAACATGAATTGAGAATCTACTTTTTTTTTTTTTTTAATAGCAATGTAAACTGAGGTAAGGAAGTAAAATAAGAGTTCTTTTCAGCAACTTCCATTGATTTGCTTTTCTAAGAATATCGAGTTAAATAAGTAAGATTCACTTCCAATGCCCATAATAATCCTTAGATAACATTTCCCCTGTCAAAAATTAGTCCTTTCTTTTTGAAATCATTTATGTAGTATTTATTTATTTATTTAAACATTATTTACAACAGTTTTAGAATGGCAGAGAATTTGCAATCTGCGGTTATTTTCAAAATTTAGTTTAGAGATACCAACTCCCAAATATCAAGCATTTCAATCTTAAAGGACTGGAGATTTTGAAAAGTCATCAGGTTACTACAGATCTCACTCAAATCTGGCCTGGTCCCGGCCTCAGGAGTAGGAGCCTTGTCCTGGAGTGTGTTCTTTTAGCCTAAAAGGAGCTATGCATGGAGACTAGTGGTCAGTCACTACTTATAAAAAGTAAAAATGACAGCTTCAAAAGCTGGCTTTATGAGTCTCTCTCACTAAGCCCCCACTGTCTACAGGCTGAAGGAAATGGAATCCAAGTCTTCAAAAAGAGTGTCCTGAATCGCAGCCATAACTCCTAGCCAGCCAGGATAAATTTGGTAGTAATCATGGCTCTAAATAATGGATTTCTGTGTTTCCATTTCCAATGGTAATATAAACTTACAATTTATACATTTCTCCCCTTCTTCCTGGCAGAAGGAATCTACCTTTTCTTGAATTGACCCGAACTACACAAAGCTGACATAAATTACTACTTAAAACAAACTTTCATTAATGCTGGATCATTTCAGGGACCACAAATTATGCAGTATTTTCCCATTTCCTTTGTTTTTTCCATGGTCAGTGATTCTATGCTTTAGTTTGGTCACAGTTTGACAGGGCACCTAAGTCAGCAGAATGAATGCCTTAGCGTCTACAGCATAGACAGAAGGGCCTCACCTAACTGGAGTAGGAGGAGCCTGTTCTGTGGGCTCATAAACTCATGTCTGCTTCAGGACTCGTAGCTATTTTCTCATGTCTCCATACGAGTCTACACAACTCTAAACTCCAACCCCTAGCTTTCAGGTTCCATTCAGAAGTTAACCGGAAAACTGAACACTTACTTGCTAGTCAGACATAAAAGCTGGGGTGTTCTTAGTAGCATTTTATTTTTATGATTCTTTTTTAGCTGGTGTACATACACATATCAAATAGCACCAAAGGGCTACATAGGAAGACTGCAGTCTCTTGCCCCATCCCTCCCAATCCCACAATCCTGCTCCCTAGAGTCAACCGATTAACTCTTTTAGCTTTATTTTCTGTTTACTTCAATTTTTGTAAATAAAGGAAAGCTTATATTGCTATTTTCTGATTTATCATTTTTAGACTTGTCCACACCCATCCACTTCCCTGCACCCCATCCTCCCTATATAGTTACATCTGAACTTCTAGCTATGTCAATAGTGAGTATTTATATTATTACGACTATGTAAATATGGCTCGCATAAAATCTAACAGGTATACTATGAAAGTGTTTCTTTTCTTGCTCATTTTTTCCCCTGGAGTTATTAATTGACAGATGTTTTCATTTTTGTTTTTTATTTACTCTTTTTCTAGGACTATCCTTAATTGTTTCTAATAACTCAATTAGATCTGCCATATTTCTATTAGTAGCTTTTTTCTAGGTGTTCGACTGAATCAAATAATCTATCAATTTTGTTGTTGTTGTTGTTTATTTCCTCAAGATTTTCCTGATGGAATCTTACCTTTCTTCCTTCAATACAAGAGAAATGAAGAACATGAGTATCCACATTAAAAGGTCCCACCCAGCAAGTAGCTAGAAAAGTGAATAAGACAAGACCCACAGGGAGGCACAGCATCACAAAACTCATTAGGGTTAAAGAGAAGATCCTAAATGTTCCCAGGGCTGAGAGTGGGGAGTTAGTGGTGGTGGTGAAGATCACGTCAAAGGAGTGGGAGTCAGAGTGAAAAAGGCATAAGGTTTTCGACAGCAACGTCAGATTTTGGAATACAATTGTGCAATGACTTCAGGAGTCACTTTCAACCTAGAATTTCACAATCAATCAGCCAAAGTTTCAGTCAAGTGTGAGCAGAAGAAATCCATTTTCAAAAATACAAAGGGAAAACATTTACCTCCCTTTTTTTGATATGTACTCACAAAAGAAAGGACTAAAACAAGCAGAGAAAGGCATGGGGTTTGAGAAACATGGGCGTCGACACCGGAAGAGAGTGAAGAAACATCTCAGGATGACAGCAGTGCATCAGGTACCTGGGTGGGCCCCTTTCGATCTGCCCACTTCTGGCCTTTGTTCTGTTTTCTTTGTTGTCTCATCCCAAGTCTCTCACTAATCAGGCATTGTCCCCGTTGAACTGATTTTATAAATATCTTTTCTCTCCTATTGTCCCATTCTTCTTTTTCTTCTGCTTTCTTTGTGATTTTCATGACTTCATTTTCCACCTTTCTAGTTTATTGTATTTTAAAATTCTGAGACTTGTTATCCTGTGTTCCTTTTTCATAGCATCTTGCTCTTACTTTTAATGGATGTGATATTTTCTCTCACGTCTCTGAGGGCATTAATGATTTTTTTAAAGACAGCTTCTGTTCCCTGCCTTATCAATTTACTGTGGGCTGTTTTTCTCTTCATCAGTGTTGACATCTCTCCTTTGTAATTTTGGAGGTTGAAAAGGAGTTCAAAGAAAAATTACAGAACAATTTCTATAACTACGCTGAAATTGTTTGTGCTACAAAAATGAAAAAGTATTCAGGGTGATCCTAATCCACTTCTAAAATACCACATTCTGAAAAACATTGAAAACTCACGGGTCATCAGAAAAGCAAATAAGAATAACTATGATTTCTAGAAATAGGTTTAATTCAATCCCTTAAAATGATTACCAATAAGGTACCTATGATTAAAATTTTAAAAGTATCCTTGAAAACATTTAGGGAGGTGTGAGAGGAAAATCATAAAACCAACTTGTCAAGAGCATAGTAAAACATAAATCTTTGAGTCAATAAATTAATTACTTTATCAATAAATTAAATTAATAAAGAGGTTTACTTTTTAAGCTACATTTCAGACTTTTTCAATATAGACAATAATAAGCATTTTTATCCAAATTATGTTCTCAGTGATATTTTTTCCTATTTTCATTTAGTTCTCTTTGAGCCATATCATTTACTTAGAAACGTATGGCTGCCTACATTTCTCTAAGAAGAATCTTAGAGAAATGACTATTGCTAGTCATGAAATGCTACTGAGTGGAAAGCTGAACACAGTTTCTTTCACAGCCTGCCATAATATTAAATAAAATTCTAAAAATCTTGATGTTTTCCTCCTAATATCTTCAAACTACTTCCGTCTGGGTGCCTTTCTGGGGAGCCTCATGAGAGTCATGATGACAAATTAAATAGGAGCAGAGCAAGGACCTCTGCACTCGTATCATGGTGCTGTTTATCTCCAGACTCCTGAATACCTTAATGGATGAGATACTATGCTACTTGAAGGTGCTTTGCCCTTACTCTCCCCCATGCTCATATACATCGAACAGACCTGAGGAAATTTTTCCTTGCTTAATCTAAAATATTAAAAATTTGACCTATGCATATATCAGATTCTGAGGTACCATAACCAACTTGAGATATGAAGGGTGGCGGCCAGATTAGAATAGTAGAGGGTTTATGCAGATATATAAAATCATTAGGAAGGATGGTTAAGACAGGAAAGAGAAAATGCCTAATTTTTGTAATAAAATAATCATGATATAATGAAAACCAAAACATTATCATAAACTGATAAATATTTATTCAATGAATCCATAAATATAAATCAGTAAAAATGAGAGTTATCAC
>NW_011888813.1:3335325-3337536 GCF_000151845.1 Pteropus vampyrus
ATTTCTAAATAATTCTATGCAAAGATTTTCTACTTTTTGATGATTTGAATGTTATTATAATACCATCTATCTTCCTTTACCCAATCATCCACACCCACCCTTTACACAAAACCTTTGCTTAATTAAGATTATTACCTTGGGTGATTCCTTTTAAGTTTTTCTGATAAGAGTAAGGTCTACAAAGGAGGGATTCCATATACAGTTCAGTAAATTGGGTAATATTGTAAATGTACTTAGGGGGTATTATTTGTATGATTCATAAAAGACAAATTTTTTCAAACTCATAACATGAATATTACTATTGTGTACTAGGCGACATCTTAACCTTTCCATGAGTTGCATTTTCTTAAATCCAATTTAAAAACTGATACAGGACTTCATTACTTACAGTTCAAGTGTGAAAATCGTGGACTAGACAGGAAGCGACTGTGATCCTGCCAAGAGGAGGATGAGTGATCTAAGCCATAAGCATGGGAACTTTCACCAAAGGGTCTGTCATCCTAAAAAAGACAGCACAGCATTTCGGTTGACTGATTACAAAATGTAAGCATCGGGACTCATTTAAGTGTACTGAAAATGAAATTGAACCTTAATACACGAGTTATGTTATACCATAATTTCATATAATTACAACCCTTGCAAAAAATAAAATCTGTGCGTGTTAAAGAAAACATGAAAAAAAGAGAAGAAAATCACCCGTAGCCATGATAATAGCATGACATATTTCTTTCCGGTCTTTTTTTTTCTGTGAGCAGGATTTATAAACATTGTTATAAAACTTTGTGTTCTTCACTTATTTACATTAATAGTACAAACATTTTTCAAGTTATTATATTATCCTCACCTTTAGCTTGCGTGTTACCCATATACTATCTAGCGGATATATTATACTTAGCTAGCAAGCATGCTTTACTGGGCATTTAGGTAGTTCCCAATGTCTTACTCCTATAAATAACACTGTGAGAAATATCTTTAAATATATAAACTTCCATATTTAGGACTATTCCTTATGACAAATTCTTAGGTGGAAATCTGGCTTAATAAAAATAATTTGATGTTTTTAAATACTTTTAGCTAGGCTGCTTTCCATAATGATTATACTAATCCTCCTACTCATTCAATACATATTTAATACATAAACAAAAATGAATACGGAAAAGGTCTCTTTCTTCATAGATAATATGAATAGGTCCTTCTCCCCAAATCTTAGCAGAAAATGGGAATTATAACTTCAAATAATTTCACTAATTAGATAAAAATAGATGCCTTAATATACTTTTCTGTGATAGTAAAGTTGCAAATTTTTCCCTTGAATGTTTTCTAATTATTTACACAATTCTTTTTTTCTTTCTTATACTCATTCATTCATTCTACAATAATTTACTGGGCACCTAATACGTGCTGGTTAAAGAACAAAGAAAACACGAGGTATATGATCATGAAATCTTCGGGCTTGTGGGAGAGAAAGGCATTTGACAAACTACACACATCACAATATAATGAAAAAACTATGATAACTTCTACAAGAATAGGAAGCAATGGGAAGAACTAAATTTAGATTTGTGGTCCAGAGAAGGTCCCTCTGGGAGATGAATCAACCAGGTGAAAACTTAGGGGTGGGAGAAAGCTGGCGGTAAGGGGGAGCAGGAGTCGGTGGTAAGGAAATGACGATCGAGATGCGCATGAAGGTGCTGTGATGAGAAACTATGGTGTGCCTGAAGACCCCATGGCTTAGGGACACTGTGCCTGGGGGAAGTGATTCAAATGAGATCCACTGGCCAGGACATGGAAACAACCGGTGTCCTACGATAGATGATTGGATAAAGACGCTGTGGCACTTATATACAGTGGAATATTACTCAGCCATAAGAAGAGATGAAATACTGCCATTTGTGACAACATGGATGGATTTAAGATAATCGTGCTAAGCGAAATAAGCCAGACAGAACAAGTTGAAAATCACATGATATCACTTATATGTGGGATATAAACCTAGAAGCAACAAATGAACAGGACAAACAAACACAGACTCGTGGACATGGACTATAGGCTAGTGGTTACCAGAGGGTAGGGAGGAGGGGGTAGGGAGGAGGTAGACGGGGTAAAAGGGGTCAAATATGTGGTGACAGAAAGAAATCTAACTATGGGAGGTGAACACACAATGTAAATGTATATATATGCCTTACTGTTAAAATGTACAGCTGAAACTTA
>NW_011888813.1:3339186-3356836 GCF_000151845.1 Pteropus vampyrus
CTATTATAATCATTTGATAAACATATTGGTACATAAAGCTCTGTCTATATTTTAAATTTATTAACTTAGTATAGATTCCTAGAAGTAGAATTATTGGGTGAAACATTTTAAGACTGTTTATTTATATCCATTTCATCTAAGTTATCAAATTTATTGAAAAAGTTGTTCACAATACTTCCTAATTACCCTTTTAATGTCTAGTAATATTCGCCTTTTGTCCCTAATATCAGCAATTTGTATCTTCTCTCTTTTTTTCCTAATCAATCTGAACAGAGGTTTTAAAATTTTATTGATCTTTTCAAATATCCTGGTTTTGGTTTCATTTATCTCCCCATTTTTCTGCTTTCTATTTCATCGATCTCGGCTCTTTATTACTTCTTTGCTTTTACTTAACTTAGGTTTAATTTGCTCTTTGTTTTCTAGTTTCTTACGATAGAAACTTGGATTATCTGTTTGAGACTCTTCTTCTTTGTAATATATACGTTTATTGTCACAAATTTCTCTCCAAGCACTATTTATCTGAATCACACAAATCTAACAAACCACACTTTTATTTTCACAGAGTTAAAATATGTTCTAATTTTCCTTTTGAGTTCTGCCTTGACCCACCCATGGGTTATTTAGGAGTATGTTATTTAGTTTTTAAATATTTGAAAGTTTTCCAGCTATCTTTCTGTTATTGATTTCTAGTTTCATTCCACTGTAGTTAGATAACATACTTTGTATAATTTCAATCATCTTAAATTTATTGAAATTTGTTTTATCGCCCAGAATGCAGTCTATTTTGGAGAATGTTTGATGTGCTCTTGAAAAATATGTGTAATCAGCTGTTGTTGGGTGGAGTATTCTATAAATGTCAGTTAAGTCTAGTTGGCTGCTAGTGTCGTTCAAGTCTTCTATATCTTTACTGATTTTCTGCCTACTGTTTTATTAATTACTGAGAGAGGAATGTTGAAATCTCCAATTATAATTATGGATTTGTCTATTTTTTCCTTATAGTTTTATCAGTTTTTGTTTCATGTATTTTGACACTCTGTTAATAGGTATATAAAATTTAGAATTGTTATCCCTTCCCTTTAAAATTGTTGACTTATTCAACCACTCACATTTCTTTTTCTCACATATAGAAAATGAGGAGGCTTAACTGATATATCTTTAAGTTCCAACATTTTATGTCTTCAAAAGACTGTCAGAATCCCCCATATCACCCTGAAGTATAACTAATAAAACGAACCCTAAAAGAACACCCTAAAAGAAATATATTTCACAATCCTTTGAACAACAAACATATCAGAAAATGAAAAAAATACCTTCATGTCTTCCAATTATATATTGATATTTAATTTGTGGAATTTTTAAGTAAATTTTAAAAGGTGACCATAAAATGAACTTTTCTTGCAATTCCTACCTATCTTTTAATCAACTAGTTAAGTGTTTAAAAGAAAGTATTGTTAAAAAGGAAAATTATTTGTAATTTTAGTAATCCTAGCTTTTGCTTTTTACCAATTCTTATACCCTTAGCACAAGGACCTATTTTTATTGCTGTCTTAAGCCTCAACAAGCTAGTTAGCCAGAATTCCCTGCAAAAATTCCACTGGGTGAAGGCACTTGCATTTTCTAATATTTTCCCTGGGTTTCTTCCACTTCTCTTTCATAACCCACATTGTAATTGGTTTCTTAAAAGCTGTTCCAACCTGACTAAAATGTCTTTGCTAAACTGATCTCTAATGATTAATATTTAATGACGCCCACCAAGTATTTTTCTCTCAGGAATATTATAAGTTCAAAGTTTATAAGACAAATGATACATCTAATTTTTTTTATTTTAATTTATCCAACCCTTCCCCTAGAGAGAAGGAAAAAACACTTATGTGTTTTTGAATCTGTGGCAGAAATGTTTTCCAAAATTTGTCTCTAAACTGACAATGCACTGTCCCTCCATCTCTGCCCTACTCTTAATTCCCAATTCTCCATCAGTGCTTGAAAAAGCTTAATCCCTTCCTCAGGAAATTTCTATTTGAAAGATAAATCTCGGCAGATAGTTTATTTAAAGCCTGCCCTCGATACCTCAATCTGCGTGGCTATTATTCTAGCTTTTAAACATCCACGAGGATGAGGCTTTCATTGTGTCTATCTAGCTTTCCACCTATCCATCCCAACAGTCCAAACTTTAGTACAGTGCCATTTGTATTAAGGAACTCAGAAATGGTCTTATATGATCATTTCTTGACCAAAGGACAGAAATGAAAGTTTGCTAGGGTGGAAGATGGGAAATAGGAGACTGCCACTATCACATTAACAGTTTCTACATGTAAAAAAATGAAGATACTAGACCAGATCACCTCTAAGTCCTTTCAGCACTAATATTTTATGATTCTAATCTATCTGAACAGAACCACTAAACGACCAGTACTTTTAACTATGCAAGCTATCTTTACCACAGGAAATCCAAATGTATACAATAATACTATAAACCCAAAGCCACACTCATACACAGATGAACAGACCCATGAAAATACTGTGCAAGATCAGGCCATTTGATAAATTTACCTTTATCCAATTGATATTTTATTTTATAAAATTTAACATTCCTAGGAATTCACTAATGAAAAAGATCCTACTCAGTTTTTTGTTTGTTTTGTTTTGTTTTTATCTACTTCAGACTTGGCTCTGCATAACCTTAATCCATTTTCAGAACCCAAATCTACTTGGAGTGGATACAAATTTGCCATAAACAAGGATCCCCAAAAGAATGTGCCACTGACTTAAGAAACAAAGGCAAAGATGCAGAGATGTTTCAATGATGGTGCCTCATTGGGCTTAGTGTTTGTTCTCTCAAAGTGACTATTTTAAAGCAAATAATGACTGGATGGATATGCTATTACAAGTTAAAGAAAAACAAATAAGTCATGTACTTGGTATTTCTTATGTTTTTAGTATCTAGGATATTGAATTTGAGATGATTAAAAATGGCATTTTTGTAGATGGATTTCTTCACAATCTTTCTTTAATGCTCTTGTCGAGTAAATTATTAGGAAGGGTGAAAACATGTAACTTGTTAAGAGAATTGGGTTTGGTAGAGTAGGGCTCAGCAGGTTAAAAAAATTAATGTGCTCATCTAAGTACCTACATCATTTCCTAAATGAGCACTTTTGATCCATTGCTATTTTCAGATTTTACAACAAAGAAAAATCTCAACTTATTTGGCAACTTTTTGTTTAACTTTTAAAGAGCACGATGAAATCAACTAGTTAAATATTATGGCTGGCAAGTTCATCTTGATCACTTCAAAAGAATAAAAATCTTTTCAGATTTCAGTATGATTTGATTGCCTACAAGTTTTTGTATGTGTCATGTAAGCATTAACTGACAAAATAGCAGTTGAATTTTTGTTAGAATTCTAGAAAGCTGAAGCTAGAAAAAAAATTTTAGTCACCAGTTTAACATGTTATGTGTGATTTGTATTCTGGAATCAAAGATGAGGCAGATAGCGTCTGCCCTCAAAAGTCCTACAATCTAGTAGAATGGCATATCCCAAATTTCAGTATTCACCTATAGTTATACCTATTTTCTTTTACGTTAATTTACAAATGAGCTTTGCATTCTAAGTCTCTATATAGGAGAGGCTTAAAGGATGATAAATTGATTGGGGGTAAGGGAAATGTGGAGCTATGTTTGCATAGCAGTCTATATATGATTTCTTATCAAACGATGGAGTGGTGGTTATAATTGAGATAATTGGGGTATTATGGGGTCAAAGCTCCCTCAAATCCCTCCATGGTTGCTAGTACTATTCCCAAGCAATATTTGTAAAATTACCTGAATAATACACTAGTGATATATTTTAATAGTCATTAAATAAAAATCACCTATAATCTTGCCTTGTATCAGGAGTTATGCATAGCATGCTTTAGAAGCTACTACTATAAAGGAATTAACGTATATACAGAAATAACTGACTTAAGGCAGAGTCTAACAGCTACTAATTGCTATGAGCAAAGTACAAACAGACCACGAAGAGATTCAAGAAGGGAGAAACAGCTTCCAGGAGCAAAGCATGTACTTAATACCATATCCACACTTACGTTGAACAAATATGACAAAGGGTTTTGGCGAACTCTGCTTTCATAAACTGTGTTGAAAGACATTATCAACATTCCCCCATCTACCTCGTCTTATCCTGTGGAACGTCTGCTTCTTTAAAAAGAAGTTACATACTAGTTCTTCAAATAGAAATTGAAAATCATGATTTTTCTTTCAGGAGGAAGAAGGATGAGGACAAAATATGCCTTCTGTGATTTTACTAAAAATTTCACTGCTAATTAAAACCATATATTTACTATGGGTAGAGAGCAAAAAGTGCAGGTAGCAAATGGAGATCTCTTGGACAAAAACCATGCTCCTCCGTGCATTTAGATTAGCAATGCTGTGTTACTGGCTGACTTTTGAACATTCCGTTCTATTTGAAACAGCGAAGAAGACTATATGTCCTACAGAAATCCAATTAGGCCTGATGAAAGAGAGGCCATGAAACGCTTCTGCTGTCCACACAGAGACAGAGAAAATATGTCAGATTCAGCTTTGAAATGAATTCTAAATATAAACTTTTCAATGAGGCTTTGTCCAGTTAACTTAGTCAGCTTAGTACAATATTACATTACGCTCTCAGTAATTGTGGACATTGATCCTGCTGAAAATCTCGATAGGTTTCTAGAAATCTGATCACTTTTGTTCTGGTGATTGCCATGAGGGCAAGTGGCCGGAGACGGCTGTAGTCTAGATGGAAAGAGAACCTGATTTCTACGCTTCCTGCTGACCCTTCCCTCCACCAGAGAGGTGTGTTCCTGCCGGATGCCTCGCTGCCTTCCCACATCAGCAACAATACGAGAGGAGCCAATGTGGTTTTGCTATTTAGTTATTTGTCACTAGTAATACAGTCGGGGTTCCACACCTGTGATGCTCACAGTGGCTCTCTTCCAAAGAGATGTGGATAAAACACTCCCTTGACTCTGTCATCACAAACCTCTTTTCAAAAGACTTTGGAACATCTTTCTTTCCACTGAACTCCTACTGCAGTCTGTTGAAGCCTCTGTAACAGCATTGATCCTTTTTTCTTTTGCACGACAGTTGTTTATGTGGAGGCTTTGAATTCCTAAGGATTGGTAGTGATTTTTTCTTATTATGCCATTCTCTTAGAATTTTATATTTAAACAACAACAAACACAAATATCTTACAATTCAAATGGAAACTCCAAAAAGGCAGGGATCTATTTTGTTCAATGACACGAGTCCCATGCAGCTAGTAAACTCCTGGCACATAGCTGACACTCAATGAATGTTTGTTGAATGAATGAATAAGTACTATGACTTTCCAAAGAAAATACTGTTTGAGCAGTATCGATTTGATTGGTAAATAAAAAGGAACTATTTTACATATGTGCAAAGGAAGGAAGACAAGACTGGTAATTTCTTCTCTCTCTAGACCTGGAGTTAGCAAATTTTTTCCATAGAGGGCCAAAGAGTAAATTTAGTAGGCTTTTGAACCATACAGTTTCTGTTGCAACTACTTAACTATATTGCTGAGTACGAAAGCAGCCATATACAATATGGAAATAAATGAGTGTGGCTATATTCCAATAAAATTTTATTTATAAATGTAGTTGGCCGGCAAGAATTGGCCCATGGATAGTGGTCTGCTGACTCCTGCTCTAATCCATAGAAATTAAGACAAATTGATAACTATTCCCTCCTAGAAGACCATGCCTTCTGCTTCTTTACATGTTCCACATCTCCACCTCTAACAGGTACGGTGCTTTGTAATATGGTAGCTGCACAGTATATGTTTGTTGAATTAAACTAAATCCTACAGTAACTGGTTTCCTAGAATCATAGTTTTCAGTAGAACCAATGAATTCAAGTCCCTGTAATGTGCCTTTTCTTTGAACTCTGTTCTAGCAAAACATGTGGGAAGTTAATACCTTGAAATAACACCTAATGAAAGTGGGGCACCTCCTCTCTTGATAGAAAGAATCCCAATGCCTCTTATTTGAAGCATTTTCTTCAGGATGCCAATAATTAACCAGAAGTAGTTTTTCCGATTATCCATGAAACCAAGACATGGTTAACAACTTTGTCACTGCCCATCTGAGCTCACGAGCTTCCTCTGAAACTGCCTCCTCTCTCAGTCTTTTTAAATAAATTATCTTCATAAAAAGCATAGAAGCAAACAACCATTTATATCTACAACTGGCAAAAATGTGCTCCCACATTTTCCTCTCTAATGACTACAAAATATATGATATTCTCATGAGCTTTGTGTTAGATAACTGCGTTATTCCAGGCAAGACACACGTCACATATGGTGATAGTCTATGTATGCATCGCTGAAATGGATCAATATTTTTAAATGTTTGAGTAGTATTCACGTGGAACAATGTCATCTTAAAATGTACTTTGTGGCCCTTTCCTTTACTTGCACTACCTATCTGCAAAACTTATTTCTCATTTTGCTAAGTGTTGGCCTCACTTACAAACCAGATCTGATTTCCTCTTTAACTACAAATGTAATTTTAAAGAGAACTCCAATGAGATTACTTGCTGAGCATGTTAAACATTCATAGCTTTGCCATATGCTGTTATGGAAATTGCACTGATTTATATCAATTTGGGTGCCACTAGATAGCACCAATTCACCTGATATCAAATCTTGCTGTATTGAGAAATGTTTTAAATGTTTTATTTGCATCTACACCTCTGTTGAACTAGGAGGCATATAATGTGTTTATGCATTTTTGGAGACAACAGACTTTTACATACTAAAAATATAGTCCTACATTTGGTGACTTCTAGAAAAAGTAAGGCATATAAGGTCGAAATTTACACTGTAAAAGCCCAGTGGTCATGTCCAGGTAGATTTAGATTTTAATCCTGATTCAACCATTTAATTGCTCTATAACTTTGCTTTCTTCAATGGTAAAAGAGAAAAAAATACGGTGCCGACGTGATAGGGCTGCTGGGAAGATTAAATGGGATAATGAATATGAAGCCTGCAACACCTACAAAAAGAGCAATTTCATGTGACTGGCTCAAAAATGACCAGTTATTATTAGCTATTGTTGTCTAAACCTTGTATTTCTGTTTAAGGTTAGCAGCACCCATGTAAGTGGTGGAGAAAGGCTTGAGTATATGGACCTGATAAGAATGATGGAGGATGATTTAGCAAACTTAAAATCTGCTATACAAAACAACAAGGTCCCTTCTATAATCCATAATAGCAACCTATGAAAAACAAAAGTAAAAAAAAGCAAAAAGCCACAGGATGCCCTCTTCACAATAAGAGTACCAATTATGTGACATAACTGTGTTAAGCTTTTGTTTGGGATGGGGAAGTGGAATGCTCATACTAGAGAGGACTTAGGAAAACAAACACTAACTATCTTGATATCCACTGAGCATTTTGTCCAATTACATTCAGAGGAGGGAGAAACTTCTTAGAAATAATATATTTGGCTGTAATAAGTGAATATATACAGTGTAATAAATATTCATACATACTGAAGTTTGTAAGAATATAAAAAAGTCAGAAGAGACTTTAGCTTTTTTTCCCCCTAAATTGACTTAGAGTGTACATTCAAATATAGATGGATTCTCTCTAGGTCAGTGTTCTCAATGTGGGTCAAATGTGCTCTCAAGGGGACATCTGGCAGTGTCTGGGGACATTTACTGATGCCACAACTTGGGATGGGGATGCTACTGGTATCGAGTGAGTAGATTCTAGGAAGGCTGCTAAACATCCTACAATGCATAGGATAGCCTCAACAACAAAGAATTATCTGGCCCAAATGTAAATGCCAAGGTTGAGAAACCCTACTCTAGGCTAAAACTGTTCATGGTCAAATGGATTTTAAAAGCATTCACACCCAAGTGAATCATGGGGAGACTCTAGGGAATGGTGGGCTTTTTGTCAATATAGTCAAATCCTCCCCATTGTCCCATGTTAGTTCCATCTTAATGAACCATAAGCTGAAGTAATATTATGGAGTTCATATCCTCAGGAAAAGAATGACTCTAAATGGCAAGACTATAGTTTACAAAGTACTATATGTCACTTTACCTACTAGGGACTTCAGCACCAAGAGTAGCTTGACTTACACATAGAGGAAGGCAAACATTCACAATAAGCCTTTAACCACCCAAGAGACCAGGGGTTTTCTGGCTCAAGATATTTTAAGCAACATTAGTTCCCATGGACAAGCAACATATGAACCAACAAGAGCATAAACTTAAAGTTTAGTTCCTAGGTAAAAAGTCAGAGGCACTATCTTTGGATTTCTCTTCTCTTCTCCCACAAAATTGGAAATCTATTTCATATATCAAAGAATATTGTTTTCTTTCACAAGCACTGTTATATGAACCCTGCAGGGGCTAGGCAGAAGGGTATAGCCACAGAAATGGATGATGTTCAAAGACTGAAAGCATATGTAAAGGACATTACTTTGAAGTTTTTGATTCTGGACTTGAAGTCACCTCGGCGCTGCTGAAGACACTCTCCAGAAACTCTGTATTTGGAATATCTCCCATCAATTCTCTCGGAGAAACTGTGAGAATCCTAGAAAAACAACAAAGTGTCTTAAACTGGTTGATGAAAAAAAATCGGTACTTGAAATCAGAATAAGAAAGTATTGGTATGTAGATAATACGTAACTATAGGAGCTGAAAGAGATATTTAGGGGAATCGTAGGTCCCTAAGGATAAAGAAGAAAATGGTCACTTTGGATGCTACCATAAAATTAAAATAGGGTTCCACACTGGTTATTTACATTCTTTTTTACAACTAGTCCCTATGCCAGTCTGAAATGACTGACACCCTTTTGTTGAAGGGGAAAAGGTTCAAGGAACAGTAAGTTGTCCAAAGATGGTCTTAACGACATCATACCAGTTTTAGATATGTATACTGTCCCTTGTAGTAGTATTTGGCATTAAAATAGTCTCTTTGTTCAGGAAAAAAAAAAAGTTTATTACCTTTAAAGCTAGAGCCCATTCTCTTCACTAATTCTTAAATAACATTTTACTTTTGAATTATTATATCACATAGATTTTTAAACTTAAGGATATCTCAGCTGACCTGAAAAGTATAAAAAAGATTCAGGTAATAAAGAAATTAAGAAAGCAAAAATTTTCAGGGCCAGTCTTCTTTCCTCCCTGTCTCCTTCCCTTCCTCCTTCTCTTCCCTCCTCTCCTTTCCTTCCTCCATCCTTTCTTCTCTCTCCTTCTTTCTCCCTCCCTCCCTTTTCTTCCTCCCTCTCTCCCTCTCCTTCCTTCCTTCCTTCCTTCCTTCCTTTTCCTTCATTTTGGAGGAAGAGTATAGAACATAGCAAAGAGTCACTATAGCCATTTATTTAGGCATTTCTATTATGAACTAGAGAGAAATTAGAATAAAATGAGGATGACTGATTTTTGTATGTAAGAAAAATCATCTATGGGATTTATTTTAGTTCTTTGGGCCCAAGAAACTTGAAGGTTCAAATTAGAAGAAGTATTAGAATTCCAAAGTTATTAAATATATATAATGTATATAATATATAAATACATATATATTTGAAAACTATAAGCCAAGGGAAGTTAAGAATGAATTGCCTAAGTTTAGGCAATTTGTAGTGCATTGGGCTTGGAACCCAATGCTATTCCCTTTCTACCATAACAAATATGTGATGTTTATATATGGGATTGAAGAACTGAAACATTTCTTTCTAAACGAGGTTAAAAAAGAAGAGAGAGAGAGGTGGGGGAGGGAGGGAAGGAAGAAGAGAGGGAAAGAGGGAAGAAGGGAGGGGGAGAAGGGGAAAGAGAGAGAGAGAGACTATGATATGTTTAAAGAAGAATAAAGTCAAGACTATTTAAATAGGATGAGGTTCATATTTGCGCTTAGAGTCATAGGCTGTAGCATTATCAAGACAACAGCTAGTGATGCCAGTGTTGAGCGTGAACCACAGAGATAATACTGCTCAAGTCCCTCATTTTATGGATGAGGAAATATCTCCAGAGATAGTAAGTGATTTTGTCTGGCGTATGAACTTGGACCAGAACTTAGGTCTTTGGATTCTTGGTCACAGCACACTGAGTGTCATAAAGTTTTAGGGGTTTAACAAATATAATCTACATCTAATGATCTAAAGGCTTTATGTGTTTTTATTTAACGCTATGGCTAGCTGTTTTTACTAAATTGATTAAATGAGCTCTTTTTAATTGTATAGATGGCTTTAGAGTACATACAGAAAGGGTTTCAAGTTAGAGGCAGATAGGCTTCATTGTTGACACACAGATTTGGATCCCCGTACCAACTAATTTACATACTCCAAGCTTCAGTTTCCTCAGCTGTAAGATGGGGGGAAAGAGTGCCCATCCATAGGATACCTCTGAAGATTTAAAAAAATGTAAAGTACTTACTATGCCTGCCACACAGCAGTGCATAATACTTGCTAATGAACTCCTTTCCATTTTAAAGCTAAACGTATCCATTTTAGGGACTAATACTGGAAAGTACAATTCTAACTTTTGAAAAATATTTTCCCTAACGATTTCGCTAAGGCATCTTCATATATATATATATATATATACATGCTAGAGTTGTAAATAATCATTAGCCCATATGAAGGAAATAATAATAAAAAAACCTTTTGGTAATAATGGAGAACAGAACTTTCAAATTGCATCTATGAATATTCTGTTCAATATAGACCACTGGCGGGGAAAGCGAGCTGTTGCTAAAGGTTAAACTTTATATTTTATGCTAGTATAAGGCCGGCGGCATCTGTTTCTCAGTGACAAATGCCACCTGTTTCCAGTACTTTCTCTTGCCTGCTCTACATTCACTTAGATGACTTCAGTTAATTACACAGAAAAAGGTGGAAAGGATATGGGTGTAACATATTGCCTGCTATCCGCATTGGGTAATATAAGGGAGAGGAGAAACCACATCTTCTTGGACACTGGTTTCATAATTCTTTGATAGGGATTTAGACTGCAAGTATATAATCGAGTCACAAGAAAGAATCAAAACTTTAGTAAAATATACTAGAAACTCTTGGTTTTTGTTCTATTTGCAATAGTCTAGATTTCTGAATCCCATCAAAAATGTTTAGATACTGAACTACCAAAATATGCTTAATGAAAGGTAATTTTAAGATAGTGTAGACCTTGAGACCCTCATCATATCAGTGCCTCCAATAAATCAACACGGCATAATCAGGCTGTATTTCTTACTCATTATATCCTCAAATAATGTTAGATTATAACAGAATCTAAATATAATATGTCATATTTTAAGCCAATGTGAAAAAAGAGGTTAAATGTTTTTCAAAAGAACTCTCACTATTGTTAGCTTCAGTCATACAGGGTCAAGAAATTATAAACCAGTAAAACTGTGCATTACTTAAACATCCCTAAGATGATATGCGAAGAGGTTCTCTGGCCTGGACCTTATCTGGCAGGACTGGGTGGCAGCTTATTTGTTTTGCATCTCTCCTCTATGAGGAGCTTTAAAAAATTACAACAGGTAAATCCACATATGTAATTAATTGGGTTGTTAATCAAATGCTTTGCAGTTAGATTTCTATCAACAAATGGCAGGGGATATAAAATCCAAAACTCTATGTGGACTTCAATTTATATATCATAGTACAGGGATGCCCTGTGCACTATCATATCTCTAAAACAAACAGCACTCTGGGAATTTATAATTAAAAAAAGAAGATAATTCATAAATTAAAATTGTTTATCAAAATAATTATCGACTGTCAATGTAATGTGTAACCTCTTCTAATTCTTAGATATTTCTAAATTATAGTTAAAGCTTTAGGGGGCCAAATAAACTCCCAGAAGTAGGGTAAAAGTCTCTATTTTCCTATATTGTGCTAATATATAAATTCCATTATTTTCGATCCTGACTTCACAAATGTCAATCAACTCTGATAAGATAGAGTGTTAAAAGTCCCCAATGTTTTTTGGCCTTTCCTCTCTGCCTACAATTTTCTTTGCACATCAGGAGGATGTCAAGATAAAAATACTGAAAGAGGCAAGCCAAATCTTTCTCACTCTGAGGTCTTTGAAATCTTCTAGTAGGCTCAGTTTCTCAGGCACAGACTCCAGATGGTCCAAGGCCACTCGGGTACTCTGGAAAAGAAAACATAAGTAAACCAAACATTATAAAAAATTTATTAATACTTTCAGAACTCAGCTACTAAAAATCAGTTGTACCACTGGTATAAGCAGTTCAAGCTGTAGATTTAGAGAATCAAATAAGAACAAATATAATAGTTATTTCTAAGATAAATATATCTTTTCAAATCAGAAGAATAATTTCCTTTTTATAAAGTATATGAGGTGCATTTGCAAGACTGACTCAGATATTAAAATTCTTTCTGGATAATTGCTCTCAACTGTTATGCTATGAAACTTTATCTATAGAGCATTTCACATGAATATTAATTTGCAAATCTGCCTCAGTGAACATCAGAAATAAACCACACGGTAATACTGAAAAATAGATGAATTTGCAGTTACTTATCTATGAAGTGTATTAGAGATCCTTACATGTTGCCATTATAAAGAAGAAAAGAGTTCTCAACAATTATTTCAGTTAAAAAGGAAAAGAGAAGATGTTTTCAAAAGACTTGGGAGAAATCTCTGAAATTAAATATTTGCTGTTACATTTATTTTCTCTAGAATAACGGCAAGATCAGGTGGTAGAAGCAACAGTGAAATTCAGAAATCCTGTTTATTAACCCTTGTGGCTTTTGCACCTACAGATGTGTTTGGATATCTGCTGAAAAGGGCAAGGAGTAAGCTGGCAATTTTACTATTCCCAAATCTTCAACACACACCAAACTGTATGGAGTTGAGCAGTTTGTACTGGTCCATAGTAAATTTTTCTTCAGTTGTCCCTTTGTTTCAGACTACAGAGAAATCGATAATATATTACGACAACATAAGTAACAGCAATTAGGAATTAGAAAGGGGTTTCACTGCAATTCATAGATTCCTGTTTCCTGCAGAGAAAACTTAGAAATAGATTTAACCATAGGTATATTTTAGTGAGTATACTTTTTGTAAAAATGCACGTGTTTATTTTCTTATTAACATAAAAGCACTACCATGTTCTTATAGTGTTATTGAAACTATGTTTTAAGGTCTAGACAATAACATTAAAGAAGATACTGTCTATATTTTTATTTTAAAATAAGTGTGTACATTTTGGCACTATACAGATATTAAATAAATAAGGCTATGAAGCAGTTTATTTAGGTTCAAAAATGCAATTCTATTTCATTTGGAAAGAGATCCACTGCAAAACTTTCTTGACAAATGGCTGAAAGATGGTAAAAGGACCTGAGTAAACAAGTTTCAAGGAGAGGAAGGGTGAGATCATAAAAAGGATAGACTGTCTGACTTTTTGCTTGTGGTGACTCTATCCAGCACAGCTGTATTGGCTTCATAGGGCCCTCTTTTCATCCAAACTGTATAAGACACTCGCTGGAACCAGACTGAACAGTAGCAGAAAACAGGCTGGCAAAGTCATTCCTTTGCTGTACATCCTTCAAAGGGCCCCAGTGCTTAAAGTTGAGTGGATTTCTTAGAATATCAGAAGAATCCTCTATTTCTAGATTGCACACTTTTTAAGAGAGGTCTAAAGATCAGACACCGACTTAGAAGTGTTTATGTGTATTTTGGGGTGAGAGGGTGCATAAGGCTCATTAAATATAAACATCCATTAATGTGGCAATATGACATCAGTGACTATATTTGAGCTAAAATGCAGAACAATTTTTGTCAACAAATTCTATTTTTCTTTATATAACACCATTCTAGTCAAAAGTGGTAGAAGATCTCCTTTCAAATTTATAAAATTTGAGAACAGATAGCTTATCTTCATTGGAAAACTTGGATAAAGAGGCTTTCTAGGTATCTTCCAACTCTCATTCACAATAATTTTTTTAAGCAAAGCACTACATGAAATCTATAGAATCTGCCATTCCTGATTATTACTTTCTTATTTTTAGACATAACCAGGTTTTAAGTTATAGTCGACCCATGCATGACCTTATTGGTAGCTTAACTTGGGGATTTTTTCCAATAATAGCAAGAATGAATTGAAGGAGAAAGGAAGACAGAGGGAATAAAGAAACCTCTCTCTTCTCCATGAGATCATTGAGATTCCCTCTTTAACTATCTTTCTTGCCACTCCCTAACACAAAGAAAAATAATATACAAAGACAAATGAGGACTGGTTTAGTATTCTCTATATGCTGAACAATAAATTAGACCTCTACGACTAGTCTACAAAGAGGAAGGTCTTGAGAGCCACAATCTAATTTCTGTGAAATCACTTGATTTCTTAAAATTAAAAGTCTATGGCCATGCCACCCTGAACAAGCCCGATCCCGTCTGATCTTGGAAGCAAAAAATGGTCAGGCCTGGTTAGTACTTGGATGGGAGACCACCTAGAAAGACCAGGTGCTTTAGGCATTTAAAAAAAAAATTAAAAAATAAAACGTACTCACAGAGGAAAGAAAATGGGAAAACAGTATAAGCTAGGGTTTCCTGGAAGAGACCAAGTTTAGCAATTTCTGCTAAGGTGGCAGGTAAAGAAACTATGCGTCTGGATTTACTGGTCCTACACATGTTTCCAGCTGGCCAGTAAAGAATGGTGGTAAGGAGGAAGGTATCTTGAACTGGGAGTCACCACACCAGGTTTGTGGATATGCACAGTTCCAGTAATGTCGCTTAGGTGTACGTAAAAAAAATGAGAATAAGTAATGATGGTCTTTATTATCCCACACCTACAGATAGCTGTGATTATCAAGTCAGAGGGTGAATGTGAAAGTGCACTGAAAACTGTCAAGTACTTTCCAAACACTGATTCCATGAGGTGCTATCAACTTCAGTAACTCTCAGATACAGAAGGGGAGGTCAGTGACAAGCTAAAACTGTGGCTAATAAAAATTAGCCAGCAGAGTACGAAGCAGAAACAAGGCAAAACAATGATAACTATGTCCGATATGTAGAAATACATTTACTGCTCTGCAGACATCATTCAAACATAAAAGTAGCGCAAGTGCATCAATTACTTTCGTACATACTGTGCTCTCAATGGAGAATGTTCCCTCCAATCTCCTTGTCTGGTTAACCCTGCCCTCCCACCCAACATATGACAATTTTCTTTTTTTAATTAATTAATTAATTTTTTTATGGTGACATTAGTTAACGAAATCCAATAAGTTTCAGCTGTACACCTTAACGGTAAGGCATATACATATATATACATTTACACTGTGTTCACCTCCCATAGTTAGATTTCTTTCTGCACCACATATTTGATTCCTTTTACCCTGTCTACCTTCCCCCTCCCCCTTCCCCCTCCCTCTTATCCTCTATGAGTATTTTCAAGCACACAGAAAATCTGAAAGAAAAAGAGACCACTCACATACCTACCACCTAGATTGTACAATTAACATTTTGTTATATTTGCTTTGTCACATATTAATCCATCTATCCATCCCTACATCTATTCATCAGCCCAACTTATTTTTTGGCTGCATTCCAAAGTAAATTGCATACGACAGTACACTTTTCCCTAAAGACTTCAGCATGCATATTATTAACTCTACTTGAATATTTATTTTTTAAAATGTAAAATTCACATCTAGTGATATGTACAAATCTTAACTGAACCGGTTAACTTTTACTAACCCCTTTATCACTTCTTCAAGGAAGCTGCTTATGCCATTGCTGATTCTGTCAAATAAGCTCTCCCACCGCACCATAAGTCCTTCCTTTGCCACACTTATCAGAGTACGAACGTTATGTTTAAGTGATTATTTGATTACTGTTTGTATTGACACTGGGTGGTAAGCATCACGAGGGTAGGAAAAGTCAGTCTTTTCTCACCACTTTCCCTCAGCACTCTACCCAGTGCCTCCATGGAAGAGCTATTGCTTCTTGAATGAACGAATAAATCTTATTCAATGAAGATAAGGTTTTCATTCATTTATTCAATCTGCAAACATTCACTGAATGCCTACCTTATATGGGACACTGCTGTTGAAGTGAGCTGAGGGAGAGTATAAGATGAGGCCAAAGATGCCTGGGGCAAGATCTTCAAGAGCCTTTCAGATCACAGTACAGTTTTTGTATTTAATTTTAAATGAGATAGGTCTTTGGGGTGGGGGGTAGGGGAGTTGAGCAGAGTAATGACATGCTCTCATTTACACCCAAAAGGAACCTTGTGATACCGTTTGCAGATTCCTTGCCACTCATCCTCAAACGAGAGAAGAACTAGAGTTGGGAAGTACTGTAAGAAGGTGAGAAAGGTGTCTCACTCCCAGGCTGGAGACCTGCTGAGCAGTAGAGACTCTGAGGCCCACCTCAGGGGTACCGTTCAGGTGGAACTCCGTGAGAAATCTATTGGGAGAATGTACTGAAGGCCAATGGTGCCATACCAAAAGCACTCGATTTACCCCAAATACTCTTCCATCTCAAGAGCATGCATCCTGACCACAAACTCCTAAAAATGTTCTAACTGTCCACAAAATGATTTCTCTAATAACATTAGATTATTTAAATTAATTAGATAATTTTTTTTACTTGTGACAGCCTTCTGTTTGAGAATAGGCAGCAAGACAGGGAAAAAGATCACTGATAAGAAATCAGGAGATACAAAGTTATATCTCAGCTTTGCCATAACCAGTTGTATGAACCTGGGAAAACCATTCAATCCACGTACTTGTTTCCAAACCAGGAAAATGGGAAAGTAGGATCTAAAAATCTCTTAAGAGCCCTGCTGGCTCTAGTTTTAGTCCACTGTAGCTTTAACTTCTTTCCATAATAGGCTTGGGTCTGATTTTTAAGCTTAAGAGATTGGAAAGAGGGTGAAAAGTGGTTTTATAACAAGTAAAATAAAGAGAAACCATATATGGGATTCTAAGGGTTAATATTTACCCAAGAACATGGATGGGGTGGGAAAACCTTCATTCTTCAATGGCAGAAAGCAAAGCTAATGATTGCATAAGAGAAACAGGAAGAAAGACATTGTTGTCTTTTTAGGTATTTGCCCATCAAATTACCAACCCCAAATATTTGTCATTTTGTGTTTTTAGAACATAACTTCCAAAAGCATACAACGAATTTGCTTTATTAAAAAACTTTAATGAGTCCTAAAAAAAAAATTTTTTAAAGATTTTATAGTTTTCCTCTCATCTAAATACTGCTTGCTAATTAGCTTCTGGTTCTATTACCATAAATGTTATTTCACACTTTTGTTCTCTCCTCAAGGCTTCTATGCCAGTATGACTTTGCACACGAAAGTCCATCTGCCTAGAATGTTCTCTACGCATTGCTTAAATTAGGTCACTGACATTCCTCCAGCGAGACTTGGTTTGGTCACTACTACTATATCCCCTAACAGTTAAAAGCACGGGCTATTGAGCCAATTAGTCTGAGCTGAAATCCTAAGTCACCTACTGGCTATGTGTCCCACCTACTGGCTATGTGTCCCTAGAGAAGTTCTCAGAAACCCCTGCAGTGGGGCTCAGCTTCCTTATCTATAAATAGAAATGATAATACCCCTGAGCGTAGAATTATTGTAAGAATCAAA